>NC_139241.1:64551603-65151603 GCF_977018435.1 Lepisma saccharinum | reverse complement strand
GATATATCAAATCAGGCTAGAATTTTACGAGAAATTTTAAGCGTGTTTATTTTTTTAAACAAAAATAGATTTAAATAAAAAATAATCAGATTTAAATTTTAAAAAATCATTATTTTAAGCCACCCTGATAGGAAATCATATGGATGTTATCATTGAGCTTCTCACTGACCTGTAGCCGACTTGCTAACACCTCAGATGTTCCACACAGAAAACATATCAGGCGACTTAACAGAACCTCACAATCACTTTACTTATAAAACACAATAACTCCATGTTGCAATCCATTCCACCAATCCAAGTTTCGAAAACGGCGTAGTTTTATGAAGCAAATGACAGTCAATGAGTGTCGACTATTCATGAGGATGAAATTTCCCACAAAAAATGTCCTTTTTGTTGAAACATCCTTTACTTTAATTTCGAAGAATGTAATACGATAAATCTTGTTTGAGTTAGAAACTGGATCCAATATCTTACGAATAGCATTTCCAGAAATTCCAAAACAAGAGTATGGTTACGTAATGCTACATTGAAAGGAACGTTTCGTAAATATATTGTTCATCGGTGATCTGATATCTACTAACAATCCACTGAAGAGTTTTAATTGGTCATCTCCTGATATCAGCATTGTTATCAGATTGCAATACAACAAAATAGAAGAAGGTTGTGTTGCATTAAATGATGGCTGTACAACTTATCTTAACAAAAAGACTGCATGCACATTGAGCAACGCTCTACGATTCCAGGTTCGAATACATATTGTGCTCATATGCAGGAAAACTGCTTTAAGTTTCATTGTACAGTCACGGATACTTCGGTGTTGTGACATTTCTATGATAATCCAATGGTACCATTACAACCCAGAAGTGTCCGTGACTGTACGCCAATTCTTTTTAAAGTAGCCAACGTCAGTGCTTTTCTTGTGGTGGTAAGTATCCCTTAGTTGGAAATAAAATTTAATAATCGACTGTGTCCAATGAGAGGACGAAGTCAGTCTAAACAAACGAACGTGACTGTTGTTCTCTCTCATTGGTTAATTCTCAGGTCAGCTAGTCCATAGGTGTACTGACCGTTCATGTGGAACAGTTCCTGTTGAAACCTACCAATAGGATGTCTCCAAGGCCACGCTGCTTTGTTTTCATCAACTTCGTATAGTTGCTGTGGACGGAGAATATTGCATATACAGGGTGATTCAAAAGTCCCAGGACACCCTTTTTCTCTAAAACGGATGCGGTAATGGCAGATCCAACTTCACCTGGGTATATCAGAGTAAGGGGCCCATGTGTAAGGCTGCTTCCGGGACATGGCCGACATCTTGAAGTCCACCATATTGGATTGAGGTCATTTTTTTCAAATGGCAAGGGGGTCATATGGGGTTTCAAAACACATTAGAATTTCCAAGAAATGCAATGCTGTAATTAATTTTGTGATATCTGTAATGGTACAAATGTTATTGCCACTGAAAGTTTCCACATCTGTTTGTTGCAGGTAACGAATGATGGCGCCACTAACACTGCAAGATAGGATTGAGGTGATCGTGATAGCTGGGAAACGCAGCAGCCGTGTCATAGCTGCCGGTTTCAACAACAGACACCCTGAATGGGCTCTAATTTCTCACAGCACCGTCGGGTCTTTGATTGCCAAGTTTCGTGAAACATATATATATATGTATGTAGGAACACACGACCAGAATTTCAGCAGCTCTAATGATTGATTTGGCACGATTATCACTTTTCCAGCCATAGTAAACCGAATTACGAACAGTAGCTACGCAAAAAAACAAACACTGGGTAACATTAATTGTACGAGTATGTAAAACAAGACGAAATGGCGTGATATTGGCTACAAATACCTTTTTGCGCTCTAGAATTATCATTGTTCTCTACTAGTTAACATCCTATGTCTTATTTGTAATACAGGGTAGCCTCTAAAGCTAAACGAAAGCATTAGTATTTAGGTAACCTTCTCTTGGGACACCTTGTAGTTGAATGTATTTCTTAACGTGTTGATAAGCGACAATAAAACATTTCGAATGAAAATGTAACAAAGTTGTAGTGTGGGAATAAAAGTGGTTGTTCGCCCTGAAACTATCCAGTTATGGCTTTATGCACAGTGGTGGAAAGACATACTTCCCCCATAGGGTTACTGTTACTAAAGCCTTACTTCTTCCATCACTGTACACCGTGGCATGCAGGGCGTCGCGTAACGCCGACAAACTTTCAGAGCTGAAGAAGACTAATATATTTTTCCTAGTAACGTTTTGCTCCTTATGGGCCAACGAAACAATAATTTTATCCTGTGTGTAAGACAACCGGGTGGTACAGTTTCATCGTTGCCGCTCATATGTATTTGTCTGTGTCGGATAACATACCAAAAGGGATACAATGGTACGTATACAGTATCATGGCAGCAGAGTTGCCGTTAGGGAGCATTTCTGGGCATAACTTCAGCTTTCGAATTTTACATTGATTCAATATTGATTTCTCTATTTGAGGTTTTTGCATGAAGAATTAACAAGTTTTTGTGTATATTCCCATTCCAGAGGACGATTAGCGACACGGCCTTTCTGTATCACAATATGGATTTCGAAATTCCTCGACATAAAAAGTACTTGACACTGGCAACCATGAGTATGTAGTGCAAGGCTGCATATATACAAGATAGAAAATGCTGTTTTTGAATGCTCGTAGCGTCGAAACAAGTCCTGAAAGAGAAAAAGACATTACTAAGAAAAGATGCTAGCCTTGATAACGCTCTGTGAGCGTCTATCGTGTTGTTCGGTGACACCCTGTACCTGTACATAAACTAAGATTTGAGTTGAAAAGGGGGAGGGAGAATGAAATGAACAGGGAATCCACTGTTCTGTCTACATTTCATTGCCAAAGATAAACACAACCACTACGTGGAGATAATTTTATACAACAAAATTGTACAGCTCACCGCTCACGAGAAGATCTCCAAATGAGGGGAGAGGGCGTGCAGAGGGACAGGGGAAGACCGGTCTATTTGCAGACTTTAGGGGTAGAAGGAAGTCTTCCGCTGCGGTCATTGTCGTTGTGGAAGTGCTTCTGCGTGGGTGTTTAATTGTGATTGCTTTGTGATTTTTCGTGGTTTTCGCGGTGTTGTAAGAGTTATGGTAGTTGTACATTATTTAGCCGTGTTGTGTCGGAAACGTTCGAATAAAATAAATGATCAACAGTGTCGATATGAAACAATCATCCAGAGAATTTTCATGCCAAACCTAGACCGATAAAGTAATGCTTGCCATTGTTGACATTTGTAGCTGTGCACATTGTAAGTGCAAATAAACGTTCTCCGCTTTCGCAACTCTTTTTATCTTTCCCTCTTTGCCATTTGCTTCGAACGCCAGTACTGTAACAGCCAATTCCGTCGTTGAAAATATCTTAAAGATTGTAGTTAGTACAATCGGCAGGCTGTTTATTTAGAAAAATAGAAAAATCGGTGTACTCTGTCAAGAAATCAACACCAGATTGACGATGATCATACCTCGACCGCTAATGTGGATACCCCCTGACCGTGCGCGGACAGTGATTTGAGCGTAGATGTGAATCAAGTCTTAAAGCTTAGAGCAAGACCACAGCGCTTGTTTCTGACCCAGGGTGCACTCCCCCAACCCTAATAGTGGAGTCCCCTGCCGCTATGTCACTTGACTTCCGTCAGGGATCTTCTCCTGAGCGGTGGGCTATACTTGCCAAGCGTTTCTGGAAAGTACCGACAGATGACACGTGTGTTGATGGTACAGTCTTACATGCTGCATAGAGTCTGGAACAATAAGATATCTCGAATTGATTTCACAATATAATCCGTTCCAAATATACACCCGAGTTATCGTTATGCAATCTCCAATAACATTTCTACAGGCCACATTAATATACAGCCTGTTCAGCCTAAAGAGGCACATCATGCCATGTATTGTTCCCAGTATATTTATTTATTAGCATTACTGTATTTTCCCATACCCGTCGGCAGGTGTTCAACCTAAACATTATGTGGCATGGGAAGACGGAGTAGGGAAAGGTTTTGGGGGCAAAGAGGAGAGGAGGGGAAAACCAGGTATGCATTAGCGTAGGAAGAAACGGCCACATTTATGCTGAACATCCTGTATATATGTTGATTGATTTATTATTTTACCTCGCGCCTCTGCCACTTTTTTGCAAATGAGCGAAGGACACAACACAGATTCCACAGATGATTACAGGCTGTGAGTCCCTATACAGTCTCGTGTCTCCAAAAAGGTTCACCCGTTCTTGAAAGAGTTCAATTTGCGTAGACAAAAAGTAATTGATTACTATTGCATAACGTATTGATTGCAAAATCACGTAGTGATTTTAGCTAAAATATTACTGTTATTTTGATGTCACTATTTAGGTATTAAATAATGTGTTCTTCAACTGCAGTACTTTGAAAATAAAGCTAGTATCTTTCCTCGTTGAAACCGTAAATATATAATATGCTCATGTTTTTTTGAGGGGTGGTAAAGTTAGGGGAGTGGCAAGGTAGAAATTAGAGGGGCGCCAATAGTCCACCTCGCCCTGGCGAAAATTTTATATTGAGCCGCCCGCCCATGACAGGGAAGAACATTAGCTGCATTTATCCACACCCCCCTCACACACAAAAAGAAAGGACTGGTCTGTAGAAACGTTGCATGGTCATTTGAAATTCAGATTTATTGAATTCTACTTCTTTTGTAGCTACAGCGATAGGGACAGAGAACGCGAACTCATTATCAGAGACCAGTAAAGAATTGCTCTTCGAATAAGACAATAAGCTCTCTCGCTTGGGCCACGACCAATCCGAGGCTTCAACAAATCAGCATTCCGATTACGATGTAATGAATGAGGGAATTTAACCAGCCCCTTCGCCTCTGCTTCCATTTTTCTCCGCCAGAGGACTCTACTGGGACAATCCTTCTCCGCGGCCCCTGAGGGATGCTGCTTCGGCCATCTCTGGGAGATCTTTATCCTCCAGTAGGATCAAATAACGCTGAGATAGGGAACCGGGCCAAGGAGGTCAGTTGGCGTCCGCTTAGATCATGGCAACCGGACACCTTAAACTGCCGATGGGCCACCGGGTGCAAAAGTGGTGAAATCCGATCGCACGCCTTCATCACAATGTGCAAGGAAGGAATCGGTGAACAAGATATTCCTTGGATATTTCGATGAGCGCATCATATTTGACCTTGTCTACTTATTGCAGAGTAACGATACGTCGGAGAAATATTACTAATTATATTAAAATGCTAATTCATTGACAATCATTCACGGTGCTCTTCTGTCTTGGGATTAATATTCAATACTAACATACAGGGTGACTGATGTAAAACTAACACATTTGATTTCAATAGGAATACATCGTAATGTTCCGTGTTGGTCTCGCATGACGCGGGACATCTGGGAGATTCATTCATACATTCCCGAGAGAGTGCGCAGCTGTGCAGAATTTGGTAGCTCTCGTCGCCATATTGGCTCAGTCGCTGTGACGATGCAGTACGCGTTACGAATTCTCATGGTGTGTGTCGAGAAATTGATGACATTGAGCTGTGTCAAGGGTATTTTTCAACAGGATGGCTCCACGTGTCATGCCACAAATGAGTCCTTGGCGCTGATCCAAAGTGTATTCGAAGACAGGATAATTTCCTGAAAGTTATGGCCAACGAGGTTATTTGACTTGACCTCCCCTCGACTTCCTCCTGTTGGGATATTTTCAGGAAAAGTGTACGCTACACGCCCTCGGACATTGGAGAAATTGAAGGAAAGCATAACAAATTATATCACCGGTATTGACAACAGCATACTCGATCGAACGACCAGGAAGGAACATCACACGACGACGTGTTCAGCTGCGCCTTCAGGACAGGGGGAGGGAGGAGGACACTTTCAGCATGTAAAGTAAATGTTATTAGAATCTCATATTTATGCTACATATCAGATGTGGTAACTTGTTCCTAGCATCATTCTTGTTCGCATACACTGATAATAATATATGTCAGTTTTATGTGAAACATCCTGTACAATTTTATATGCAACACAACTTTACGCACAATTTATATGGATTCTCAATAGAATTATATTCACACATATAATAAGTTATCCAATTTCGTTCATACTAAATACAATGACGGCAATTGCAAGGAAACGCGTATCAATTGCATGAAAATAACTGTAAGCCTTGTTTTGTTGTGTGATTTCTTATTTATACATGCACAAGATATACAAAATACGTAGGTTCAAATTAAACAATATAACTTTAATACATGGAAGCCATTCACGTACATCTTACACACAGATACTATAACAACCAATCAATAACATGCTATAGAATACAAATTCTTCTTCTTCCTCTTATCATGCGTCTATCATCTCCTCCTGGAGTCTCTTTTTTTGTTTTAAGTGCTGGTCTCACCGTATCTATCGGGAGGTCTCCTAAGTCTATTCGATCTTCTGATTGGTGTGTGCCCAGCGTCTGTATATGGTTGGTTTTGGTTATCTCTTCCCTCTGCATCCTCCGGCTGTCCTTCTGGTATCGATTCATGGTTTGGATCAGGTAGATCTGTTGATGAGGGGTTTGGTTCACACTCACGTTTTCGTAGCCACCTGACGTGTACCGTTCGTGTCGATCCGTCGAACAACTGCACTTTATATATCAGGCTGTTGCCAACTCTAGACAATACCATTCCTGGTACATGCTTCGGAGAATTTACCTTCGGGGTCTGCACCCAGACTGTATCATTCGGGAGATATGTAAGATAAGTTTTGTCAAGTCTCTTACTCTCTACTCGGCCCCGCCGTGATTCAAGAAATGGTGGGCGATCCACTCGCCTTTCCCGTTCAGTCATATATTTTTGTCTCTTGTATCGCAGTTGGTCATTTTCCCTTGATTCAACATCCTTATCTCTCATTGCCTGTGTTCGAATTCCAGCTCTCTCTTCTCTCGCCTTCTGAGCCAACTGCCTCAGATGCTCTTCTTTCTTCTCCTTTTCTTGCTGCTCAAGTTTCTTCTCCAGCTGTGCCCTCAAACCTTCACTTTCCGGTATTTTAGTATTAATATCTGCGTTATCATTTCTTTCGGACCCCGTATTTGTGAACAATGTGTTACATTGTGCTAACAGTTTTCTCCAACCCGGATGAATACTGTCCAGCCATGAACGTCCAATCAACGGATAACGCAGTTCTTCTTCACACAATATAACCGGCAATTTATACAATACATCATTCAATGATAAATCAACCAAGGTTTGACCTTTCAACTTTAACTTATCATTATTCACGCCTCGTAACGTTAGTGAAGTACAATGTGTTCGCCGATGTGGAAACAATTGTTTGAAAGACTTGTTATTAAACAGAGTAGCAGTAGATCCAGTATCTAGTTCACATTGTACAATTCGCCTATCAATACACAGATTAACTACGCACGGTTCCGCTGACATAAGAACATTAGTGCCATCTACAACTTTTGTCTTTGGCTTGAAACTAACGCTCCTTGCTTTTGAACGATTGAGCGTAGCATCTTCCACTTGTGAATTATCTGTGCTTGATGAAATAGTGCAAGTATTATCTTTTGGCGGATGAGAATCACTAACTTCAACGTGCAATAAAGACAAACCATGAAATTCGTTATGTATGTTTTGTTCAACAATAGCGTCTAAAGGTTTAATATTAGACGTAGATATTTGATCACTTGTAATTGTCTTACTCGCAACTCCACCATTATTTTTCCTAAACTTGCATTTTACATGCCAATGACCTTTCTTTTTGCAAAATGAACATGTCGAATATCTTGCTGGACAATGTCCAAGATCATGCTTTCTGGAGCATCTATCACATTCTTCAGTGCTTTTATTACTTTTATCCCGAGGATTAACAAAGTTCTTTTTGCTTGCTTGCGAGGACTGGAAACATGGTTTAAATTTCTGTGTCCCAGCAAATGCAACTACATTAGAACTACGTTCCTTTTCACGATGTGTGAACATTTGTGTTTCCAGTTCAATTAATTCCATTTGAAGCACAATATCTTGACATTTTGTTGGAGTCAATGTAGGTTCAGACAGTAATTTCTTTCTAATGGCGTCAGACCGAACGCCTACAATTATTTGCTCTACAATGGCTTCCTGTAAGTACTGGCCAAAACTACATTTAAGTGCTTGTTGCTTAACACGTATCATAAATTGTGTTGCATTAGTAGTGGTATTTATGGTGGGGACAGCACCACTTACAAGTGTAGAAAGTATGAACCCCCCTCCAGCAGATTTGCTTACACTTAAAACAGGCTCAACATGCCTACATGAGATTTTTGCTCAAGTGTGGCACCCCGTCTAATCCAAGATTTTTGTAAAAATGCCCTCGGGAATTTCTCAGAAAGTATGAACCCCCTCAGATTGATTTGCCTATACTTACAAAAGGCACTTCTGTGAGATTGTTGTCCATAATCCTGTCAAAAATATGCCCCTCTTGATGCCCACACCTAAAACTAAGCCACATACACACACACACACAAATACACCCACCCATACATATTTATTTCCGGTCCATTTCCGGTTTAAGTTCAATTGGATACCAGGTTCAATTTGTTTATCTATTATTAAAACAATGTATTGTGCAGAGTTCTTCTAGAATTGCTCCGTGACCCTCTCATTTCTTACATCATAAACATATGATTTTTCACCTATGAGAATGACACTACATATGGTGTCATCGGGTAAAGCTTCATGGAATTCACAGATAATTTTAATATTTGTCCTGTCATTCACCACAACTTGTTTCCTTTTTGAGGTGTTGATTACAAACATGGGTCTCCGTGCTTTGAATTCATCTGGTGTGTAATACATGTCAGTATTGCCTATTGTAGAAAATTTGCCTGTTTTAGAGATATTCCATATATTTGATAAGCAACAACAACAGGGCCATCTATGTGCAAATGTCTGAACTCGGTGAACACTTGGGAACAAGTCAATTTTTTTCAATATGTCAATATTTTTAACTCTTTTTTGCCAGTAATAGGGAAATGGTAGCAAGCATTAGACAAAGTACTTTGGAGCCGAATATGCCTTTCTTAGACGTCGTATATTACTAAAATATCTTTAATTCACATATTTCTCATACCGCTGTATCTTGTTCTATTAGGCTTTTTCAATAAAATTGCCTCTTCAAGAAAATTGCACAACAGCAAAAGAGGTGCCAATAGGGCAAGCATACAATGATATGGGGATATGTGAATTGTTGGTTTCTTCGATTCAGATAAATGGATTGAATTGAAACTGGGATATTTTGCATTTGTTACATCCAGCTTGTTTGTTGTAATCTGTTCATATATAAAATCAAGCACCGAGAGGGTATAAGATCAATACTTGAACAATATGTGCGCATGACGGCCCCAAAGCAATGGGATCAATATTTGGAGCGGCAGTTCTATTGCCTGTAAAACTCCTGCAGTTTTATTAGCAAAACTCCGGGAGTTCTATTGCCTGATCGATTAGTTCCAGACAATTCCGCCGCAGCGCCGGGAAGCATGGCGCTGCGGTATAGATTGCATGTACGCTCAGCAGAAAAACGGGATGTACGCTCAGAAGAAAATACTTCAGCAAAAAATATTAGAGAAGAGCTCATGTTTCTGAATGCACCCCCAACCCACCCCCACACCCACCTACCCACATCCATACATATTTACTTCCCGGTCCACTTCTATTGCATTAATTGATTAAATGGTTATGACATAATGTGATGATGTGGTGTTTTCTGATTGGTTTAAATAAGCAGTGTTTCTATTGGCTCTGTAAATCTATATAAGCCAGGGCACAGTGCAGATTCTTCACCATTGCTGGATCGGCAGTGGAACCCACAAGTGGGGGGCAGAACCTGAACAGGCTCCACCAAAGTATAGGAGACTTGAAGCATATAATTTGGCGGAATAACCCAAGTAAGGTCATAGAAACAATATACACTAATACAATAAAAGCCAATTTTTGGCAGGGGGGGGCCAAAGTGGTTCCTAAATACAAAACTCAAGAACTAATTGACATAGAGCTATGCAGTTTTTTTTTTGTCTGCACTGAACTCAACTGATCCAGCATAGAGTTTTGATTTGAACCCCAGGAAATTTTATATAAATACCAAAGCCAAAAATATTCACACACATATACACATACACACACACAAAGCACAGTGCTGAATCCAGCTGATCCAGCATAGATTTTTGATTTGAAACCCAGGAAATTGTATATAAATACCAAAGCCAAAAATATTAAGTGTATACACACATACACACACACATACACACACACATACAAAGCACAGTGCTGAACCCAACTGATCCAGCATAGAATTTTGATTTGAATCCCAGGAAATTGTATATCATAAACAACAACAAAAATGCCGAATCAAAAATATTGTAATCAATGCAATAAGAATATATCCAGCCCCAATTGGGCTAAGCACCAAAAGATTTGTAACCCAGACAAATACAGAACTCCCACAAAAATTTGCCCCAAATGCAATAGAAAATACAACATGCAATACTTCACATATATACATAAAGATACTTGCTCTGTACAGTCATCAACACAACCATCCACATCTGGTCTGAAAAGGAAGCATGAAACACCTGTTAATGCTTCACCGGCAAAACAGCCACGCTATGAACCCATCCGTAGCAGTTTTAACGGCCAATTAAGGGATCACCGGTTTGTATCAGAGCCGAGATGTGGTATTAAGAATTTTTTGAACAGTGTAAATCCTAATGTGCAGGCAATTCTAAATGCACAAAATGGCTCTTATAAGCTGTCCCTCAAATTGTTTGTAGAATATAAGAAGCCAAACGGCACAAAATTTATACAGCCCCACATAACAGAAACTATACCTGTATATTCAAATGCAAATTCGGATAGAATAATAAGCAGATTGATGGATCAATTGAATATTAAACACTCTGAATTTGCGGCAAAAGAGTCCGGATGGAGCCTATGCGGCTCTCCGCACAAGTTATATGTTAATATTTCTGAATTCAGCCCATTAAAAGGTTCCACTTATCTGCCATTACCTGCTAATATCAAAAACAAAAGAGCCGTGGTCAATATAAAAAATACCGACCAGAAATGCTTTTTGTGGTGTATATTAGCTGCTTTGTTTCCAGCTTCAAGAAATCCTCAGAGAATAAATTATTACAAACAACATGAAAATGATTTTGAAGATGCAATGGAGGGTTTGGAATATCCAATGTCTGTTCAGAATATTGATAAATTTGAAAAAAGGGCCAGGCATATCAATGGCAAACAATTATCTATTAATATATTTATTTGTTCCACTGGCAATTGCCCGATAGCACCTCTCAGAATCAGTACACTTGATGATGAATCTGCTATTCCAATTGATCTGCTCTTAATTGAAGGAGATAGCACATATCATTATACTCTGATACATAATCTTGAAGCTTTAGTGAGAACACAACTAGACAAATATAAAAAAATATTTAAGTTGTGCAGAAGATGTTTAACTGTATTTGATGGTCAAAAAATGGTGAAGGGGGTTCGGGAAGAGAATGCAGAAATTGCAAAAAACAAGCTAATTGAGCATCTGAAATACTGTGGCAACCATAAACCTGTTCATATGGTGATGCCCAATCCAAGTGAAAATTGCAAATTCAAAAAGTTTGAAGCCTTGTTGGAACACCCAGTATATATTGTCTGTGATTTTGAAACGAACCTCAAACCTCTTGCATTCTGCAATCCAGATCCAGAAGAATCTGCAATTACACCATACCAGCTACATGAACCTTCCAGCTTTTGTTATACAGTTATACGGGATGGTGTAGCTAGTGAGCCATACTTATACATGGGACCAGATGCCATCAAAATATTTGCACATAGAATAGAAAATGAGTGCCGTGACATAGCATCTAACATCTTATTAAAATCAAAACCCATGTTGCCTTTAATAGAGAAACAGATTGAGGATTTCAACAATGCAGAAAAATGCCCGGTATGTGATTCTGAATTTTCAGATACAAATATCAAGGTGAAACACCATTCTCATACAGATGGTAAATTCTTAATGGCCCTGTGTAATAGCTGCAATATTAAGATCAAGAGACCAAAATTTATCCCCATATTTTGCCATGGAGCATCCAATTATGATTTCCATCATCTGATCAGGTACGAGGGGTTTGACAAGCAGAATTTAAATATTTTAGCTGAAAATGATGAAAAATATATATCTATTAGCAAGATAATTAAAGTTGATGGTGTTCCTATTCACATAAGATTTCTTGATTCTTACAGATTTTTATCGGCTAGCCTGCCTACACTGGCAAATCAATTATCTGATGATAAATTCAAAATCACACGTGCCATGTTTCCAAATCAGGACCTGAAATTAATTAGGCGGAAGGGTGTATATCCATATGACTATGTTATGACAAATTTAAGACCCAGGCCACCAACTCCGAGCAATTGAAACAACAATTGGAAGAGCAGATAAATAATGTCCAGAGACAGCTCCAAACAATTGTCAAAAGCATAAAATCACAAGAAGATTTTGATCTAGTGATTTCCACTCTAAAAGAACAGATTCAATCACTACAGATACCTAATCTGGATCCTCTGAACAATGCCATAGCCGAGGTTAAAGAAAAAATTGAGACACTTGAAAATTTTATGAACAATTTGCCATCTTCTGATGCTTTGAATGCAATAACTCGGAGTGTAGCAAATATTAAGCTGCAACTTGAAACATATGAAGATTTTGGAAAAATTCAAAGTACCATAACCCATCTTGAGGGTACAATAGCAGCAGTGCAAAGTGATTTGGCAAATGTACTAGAATCCCGCCTGCCTGGAATTGTAGATACCCTTGTTAGTGTCCAGCAACAGATCACAAAGCTTGAAAACCTCAACACTGAATCTGAGCTATCTCATTTTCATCACTTGATTGATGATATCCAAACAAAACTTGAAATTTTACAACAATCAACACCCTCTCAGGCAGATATAGCCCTGCTCCAAAATGCTATGCAAAATGTGGCTGATGCTTCTGAATTAAACAATGTGAAATTGGCACTTGAATCTTTGCAGAATACTGTTTCAAATCTCCCTACATCACAGGAACTTAAAAATATTAAGAGGGCAGTGAATAGGATATTGAAATCATAAGATATCAAGAATATCCAGGCAGAGATCAAACATCTCACTCAGACAGTGGCCACTCTTCCAACCAATCAACATATTAATGAACTGCATGCCCTGTTTGAGGATATCAGAAGACAGGTCCATGATCTTACTGCTCAAAATTCAAAATTGGCAGTTATTGAAAATTTGCAACAAATTGTAGCTAATATCAAGCAACAGCTAGGGACCATGGAATCCAATCAAGCAAATGCTCTGTCTGTTTTTGCCACCCAGCTACAAGAAATTGTGCAACAATACAAGAAACTGGTTGTGGACATAAAAATTAAGCCAGGCCATGATGATGTTGTTAGAACCATCAATGAGCACCTTGAATCTGTAACAAGCAGATTGCTCACAGCAGAAAAGGAAATAACCGGCATAATCGAGAATCCAAAACATACAGTAATTCTTGAATTGTACAGCATCCCCAACAAAGAATATGATTCACCATTTACACCAGGTGGCAAAATATATATGCTGTCCCCTGCACAATTTTATTACCAGTTTTTTGTTGGAGGCACACTGAGACCAATCAGGATCAAATATTGGCTTCAACCACAGGCACACCACTACCCCACCTTATCAATAACAAATGCTGACAACAAACCAAAAATCACCAGTGTAGAGTTGGAGGATTTTACAGATCCCAATACATTAGAAACAGCCTATACTGAAGATGATGGCTCTCTGGAATTTAAAATACAAATAGGGGACAAATTATATTTAGAAAATCCTGCAGTCTCAGCTGCTGAACATCCCATAGTTGCAATATTCTTGTTTACATATTATGTCTAGACAAATTATTGTTGATGAATTACACAGACAGGCCAGACATAATTTTAAGAGACTCCCAGTAGTCACAAAGGGCATAGATGATTTATGGCAGAGCGACTTGATTGAAATGGCAAGTGGGCAGTTGAAAAACTTAGACAAAATCAACTAGGGCTACAAGTATCTACTCACTGTAATAGACACATTTTCAAAATTTGCCTGGGCTCTGCCACTCAAATCCAAGACTGGAAAATGTGTTACAGAAGCCATCAGGACAATCATCAATCAGAGTGGAAGATCCCCGCGCTATTTGCAAACAGATAATGGCAAAGAATTTTATAATTCTGTGTTCCAACAATTTATTAAAAGCCAGGCAATAAAACATTATTCGAGTTACAGTGATCTCAAGGCCTCAATTGTAGAGAGATTCAACAAAACCTTAAAAAATCTTATGTATAAACAATTTACCCTCCAAGGTAATTATAAATGGATTAATATTCTTCCAGAACTTCTACATAAATATAACAACTCGGTCCATTCCACAATCAACATGAAACCCTCTCAAGTAACTTCATCTGATGAGCAAAAATTGATCAGGACTGTTTATTATCCTAGATACCAGCCAACAACAAGAAAGGCCAAATACAGGGTGGGTGAACAAGTAAGAATCAGCAAATATAAGCACTTATTCAAAAGAGGCTTTACAAGAAACTGGAGCACTGAATTATTTACAGTGGTTCAAGTTAAACCCGGGACTCTTAACACATATATAATAAAAGACCACCGAGGAGAAATTCTCAAAGGCAGATTCTATGAACAAGAACTCAGCAAAACTAAACAGCCTGACACATATCTCATAGAAAAAATCATCCGCAGAAAAGGCAACAAGTTATTTGTCAAATGGCTGGGTCATCCGGAACACAGCTGGATCGATGCAGACAAAGTGATAATATGAACACCTGGGATGTTATAAAGAGGCTGCCAGAACCTGAACAGCAGAATAAGAGAAATGGCAAATTGCTGCCTGATAATATTAGGTGTCTTATTGTTGGGCCATCTGCTTGTGGTAAAACTACACTAATGGTTGATAATTTTTTATTGGCACCCAACTGGTTAGACTGGAAAAACAGGCACTTGTATGTCTTCTCTAAGAGCTTGGAACAATTAAAATATCAGCAGCTGATGAAGCTATATGATGGATTGGATATTGCCACTTTTGAACCAGATGTTAAGCCACTCCATGAATGTCTCGATAATTCTGTTGTTGTGTTTGATGACATTATACTGGATAATCAAAACAAGGTTAGAAATTTCTTTACACAGGGGCGACACAAAAACATTGATTGCTTCTACCTGGCACAGACTTTTTCAAAAATACCGAAGCAGCTGATCCGAGACAACAGCAATTTTATATGTGTGTTTCATCAAGATCATACCAACCTCAAACACATACATGATGAATATGTAGGTGGGGACCTGAGCTACAATGATTTTTCCAAGTTTTGCAGTAGGTGCTGGAACCAGGACAGTTATGGGTTTGTCACAATTGATATGACAAGAACACCCAATAGTGGCAAATACAGAAATAAAATCAACGATTTTCTAGACGTAGAGACGTATATAAATAACCATGAAAAGGCCAATCATTGATGATCTTAAGTTAAGAGATTATCTTGTAAAAAGATTTAAGGGATGGAAATCAGAGAACCGTGGAATTTATGAAAAACACAAACAAACAGAACAGCCTGTCATTGATGCTATTAATAATTTAGGTAAGAATATCAAAACTGTTACAGAGCAAAATCAAAATTTGATCACAGAGCTTGTACCTGTAGCTGCTAGGAACATATTAGATTATCCATTCACCCCACTTTCCAGTATTCATACACCTAGTCCTATTGCTCCTAGAAGAATTGAAGCTACTCAGGATCCTATTGAATTGGGTCTTCTCGCTCAAAAATATTTAACTACACCTAAAGACAATAAAGATGAGGTGTTTGGCTTATATGCTGACACAGAGCTTGATGGCAGCATCATACATAGAATTGGCAATTTCAGAGTAACATTTATGGGAGATGATCTGATTGTTTATTCAGAATCTCGTCTCGGAGAAAAAGGTGCTTTTGTTAAGTACCCCGGAACACCTGGTTTGTGGGAACTGATGACTAGGAAAAGGCCTGGCAGCTATACAGATCAAGACTATGAGCACTACAAAGAAATATTAATAAAATCAGATGCTCTATACCAGAACAATGATCCCTCACAAAAAAGAGTCAAGTCGAGCAGTGGAGCAAAATACAATAATTTAATCAAGCCCATATGGTCACAGATCAAGACTAGCAGTGGAATCAAACAATACAACACCCTGCCTAAAGAATTTGTGTGGGTTGATGATGTCAGGAAACTTGTAGATATGTTATTGGTGATAGCTGGGGAGGAAAATGCTGGGAACCACAATTTTTACAATGAAAAGGTTGGAATTATGGACATGATAAGCACTAAATTGTCTAATTTTATAGTGAATGACACTAAGGGGATTGGATATCTTATAAAAATTATTAATACTCTACCACCTAAATTTTGGAATATTTCTGAGGGTCGGGGGTTGGTTAATGACATTATAAACAAGCTGCCATTTGAACTACACATTCCAGGCTATCAGTATTGTGGTCCAGGCACAAAATTGGACCATAGATTAAGCAGAGGTGATCCTGGTGTTAATCCTTTAGATGCTGCTTGTAGAGACCATGACATAGCATACAACACAGATTCTGATCTTGACAAGAGACATGTTGCAGACAAGAAATTAGAAGAGGCTGCATTTGGTAGATTTGTAAGCAAAGATGCTTCTTTGAGTGAAAGAATAGCAGCATTGGGGACCACCATAGCTATGAGCACCAAACAAAAACTGGGGTGGGGGTTGTGAATATGTATATAATAAACCTACAATGAAGGCCAAGGGTGTTATGTATCAAATACCTTATGCAGGTCTTAAATCTCTTAAAACTATTGACAGTCTTTTAACCAAAAAGCAGCGCAAGAAAAAAAGCTCTTGTCTTGCAAAAGGACATGGTATGAAATTGTTGCTTAGTACCCCCCAATTAAAAAAATTACAGCAATCAAGAAAAAAATCACATGTGGGGGGTTTCATATTTACCATCCCTGCCATCTTAGCAGCACTCGGGGCTGTGGGGAGCTTGGCTGGGGGATCAGCTGCCATAGCAAAAACAGTAATAGATGCCAAGAAGAATAAGGCAGAATTAGATGAGCAGAGGCGCCACAACCTGGCCATGGAGAAACAAGGCAAAGGTGTTAAGAGAGCCATGAATAAGTTTAAAAAAAACAAGAGCCGCTTACAAACCAAGATATTGAAGCTTTAATCAAGCCACTGGGCATCAAACATTTTAGGGGTGTGTACATGTCTGATTCTTTGCCAGAGCAACCACTCAACAAAGAGTGTGGCATTGTTAATTTGGATAAGTACAAAAATCAGGGCACTCACTGGATCTGTTATCTTAAATATTTAAACAATGAGGCATTTGTGTTTGATTCATTTGGAGGTGTTCCACCTGAAAATTTAATAAAATATCTAAATTCACCTAATCTTTATTACAATAATGCCCGTGTTCAAAACTTCAAAGATGTTAATTGTGGACATTTGTGTTTATCTGTTCTCAGATATATGTCTCAAATAAATAAACCATCAATTGAAGATTTTCAAAAAGCCTTGTGGTATCTGAAACATCATGGGGGTATTCCATCTCACCAGCCAAAATTCAATATTGAAACTCAAATTGCATGATGACATAGTGTATCCCAAAACAATAGCTCTCAGAGCATTTTACGGCATGTACTTGATCCCTAATATTACACACCACAACAACACAATTGCAGTAGGGGATCAAAAAATTGTCATCACTCCAGGGCAGTATAATCTATCCACTCTAAATGCTCAATTACCCAGAGGTGTAGTGTTAACTCAAAATTCTGTCACTCACAGAGTAGAGATTGTATCTGCTACAGAAACAGTGCATCTGGGTACTATAGGAGAGCTGTTAGGCTTTGAGAACAACACAAAACTTGAAGCAGGCATCAAACACACTGCTATGAATATACCCAAATTCTTAGCCATAGAGACTCTGAATATTCACTGTAATGTGGCTGAGGGTATGATCACCAAATCAAATGGCATAGGCACTCACAAACAAACCGGCATCATTGCAACATTCAAACCTAATTCCGGATTTATGGAGCCCATCATCTACAATCCATCCCCAACATTATATTTTCCTGTGTGCCATAATAGAATAGATTATATTGAATTGATGGTCACTAATGAAAAAGAAGAATTAGATGATTTTGCTGGAGCCACAACAACTGCTATCATAGAGATTAATATTTAAATAAAAATACATACAATGGAAAATATTGAGAGTTATGAGCTACAATCATTCCCTCCAAACAGGAGGACATTTGCAAATTTAAATCAACCCAACACAGAAATTGAGGTTGATCTTGATGTAGGGGATGGCTTTATACACCCCCACAGAGCAGATCTATATATCAAATTTGATGTTGTAAAGCTCGATGGAACAGATTATCCGGCAAATTCAAATATAAGATTGGTAGACAATTTTGTGCCGCATCTGTTCTCTGAAATTGAGATCAGAAAGCATGGTGTTGTTATAAACAGAGTGGATTATCCCGGCATTACCTCCACAGCTTTGGCCACATTAAAATTATCCAAAACCGAGGCTTCTTACTACAAAATCGGTGGATTTGAGGCTGGTGATAAAATATTATCCAAGAGCCACACAGTGCTGTTCCCTATGCGCCTGTTGCCAGGATTCTTCTCAGATTACAAAGAAATTATGTGGAAGGGTGGTTTAAGAATTACATTTAGAAGAGCTGCAAATGATAATAATGCTTTGATGAGGTACAGTGCAATAAACCCTACAGGGGAAGCTCTGCCTAATACCCTACCTGATGCAGGCAAATGCATTATTCAGACTATGGAGCTAAGAATCCCTGTTGTTGAATATGAAGCCAGTTATGCTCTTAAATACAAAGCTGATATCCTAAAAAAATCCACACATTCCTCTGCAATTTTATACATATCAATCTGTACAGAAGCCCGCATCTGCTACTTATTATGAGTTTGATGCTACAAATTCATTCTCCAGTATACAATATGATATGCCTGATTTTGTGGTGGTACTGTTTCAGACTGGAAGACATAATAATCAGGAAAAAAATTCAAGTAAATTTGATAACTGCAACATCAAGAACATATATCTTAAAAATGGCAGAAATGAGGTATTTCCTAGAGAAAATTACAATTTAGACATTTCCAAGGATGATTTCCTCAAATTATATGAGGCTTTTTCGGCTTTCAAACGTGTCACTACTGGCAATACTGACATGTATTACACACCAGATGAATTCAAAGCACAGAGACCCATGTTTGTAATCAACACTTCAAAAAGGAAACAAGTTGTGGTGAATGACAGGACAAATATTAAAATTATCTGTGAATTCCATGAAGCTTTACCCGATGACACCATATGTAGTGTCATTCTCATAGGTGAAAAATCATATGTTTATGATGTAAGAAATGAGAGGGTCACGGAGCAATTCTAGAAGAACTCTGCACAATACATTGTTTTAATAATAGATAAACAAATTGAACCTGGTATCCAATTGAACTTAAACCGGAAATGGACCGGAAATAAATATGTATGGGTGGGTGTATTTGTGTGTGTGTGTGTGTGTATGTGGCTTAGTTTTAGGTGTGGGCATCAAGAGGGGCATATTTTTGACAGGATTATGGACAACAATCTCACAGAAGTGCCTTTTGTAAGTATAGGCAAATCAATCTGAGGGGGTTCATACTTTCTGAGAAATTCCCGAGGGCATTTTTACAAAAATCTTGGATTAGACGGGGTGCCACACTTGAGCAAAAATCTCATGTAGGCATGTTGAGCCTGTTTTAAGTGTAAGCAAATCTGCTGGAGGGGGGTTCATACTTTCTACACTTGTAAGTGGTGCTGTCCCCACCATAAATACCACTACTTGCATTCTCGCCGCTTTCCTGCGTGCACTGTCTGAACTTGAAACGTTCCACATATTTGTTTATTTTGTGGCCATAATGTTTAAGCAGATTGTCCTTGAGGATCGAATACGTTTGCCGTTCGACTGGTTCAGGTGAAAGTATAGTCTTCAACACTTTGAAAGCTTCAGACCCTATAACTGCAATCAGTATGGGTACCTTCCTGGCTTCATTAACATCATGAGCCAAGCATGACTGTTCAAACCTCGTTAAATAATCTTCTATTTCTTCCGAATCTGGCCGGAACTCAGAGAATAAATTCAAACCGAACATATTCATAATTGTGGTCAACTAAATATCACAATATCTTAAACACAATCCGTATCACACTGATTTAAACTTTGTTCTTGTACATTTATTGTAATCTACGCCGTAGACACAATTTGTATCGCAGTGATTTGAATTTGCCCTTGTACAATTATTGTAAACAATACACAAACCGTGTAATCTTGGTTCTTACCGTAGAAATTGATCAAGTTAACACAATTTCTCCTTGCATAAACCTATGCTGGAATGATGATCGTCGTGTATTCTTCGTGACGTCTTCATCCATACTTCTTCTTACGAAGGATCACCAAGAATATCCTGTACGACTGCGCCATAGATGTAAGCCTTGTTTTGTTGTGTGATTTCTTATTTATACATGCACAAGACATACAAAATACGTAGGTTCAAATTAAACAATATAACTTTAATACATGGAAGCCATTCACGTACATCTTACACACAGATACTATAACAACCAATCAATAACATGCTATAGAATACAAATTCTTCTTCTTCCTCTTATCATGCGTCTATCAATAACATTTAATACAGAGTGATCCAAAAAAAAAAACCGAAAGTATCAAGTATGCAGTATTTCTTTACCTTTTGGGCCACCTTGAAGTTTTAAGCGTACAATACAAATTTTAGTAACCACTAATAAAGAATTGTAAATTTAAATAATTGTTCTTGCATAAAAACAGTATGGAGTTACTGTGGACTATTACAACTTGTTTTATCGATATGTGATCTGATACATGAGGGTGCAATAAGCCCGAGTCAAGTTCATTAGCAAATAGTGGACGAAAACTGGTAACTAGGGATGTGCCGAAGCCGATTACAGATGTATGAAAATCGGCCGAAATTGACACATCGGCATCGGTATCGGAATCGGCAAAAATCCGATATTTAAACCGGTACAGATTATACTAGAGTCTTTACCTTCTAATAAGTTTTATATTCTAGTTTTGTAAGATTTATTGAAAATTTGGTTATGATTCGTCATTATTGTAGATTTTTTGTAATAAAATTATTGCAAACTCATTCAGAGGATCAACCTAACTATAAATCGGAAATAAAACAGTACATTGCTGAACCAGGATCTGCTGTTGTATTGGAAATTCAAAAATGAGTATTCAAACCTGAAGCAAGTGCTGAGAAAATACTTGGGCATACCTGCTGCATCAGTATTCAGTGATTGAGTGTTCAGTGTTGCTGAACAGATTTGCGATAAGAGAAGAAGTAGATTACTTCCTGAAGTGATTCCAAATCTCGTGTTTCTGAAGTTTAATCTGGCAGAACAGGAATTCATTTTGCATTTCAAAGAACTGCTTGCGTACTAATGTTTAATCTCTTGAAAATCCATGTTCTTCTTAAAGGTTCACATAAAATTTTGTAGATGCAAATGTACATTCGCATCTCTTGAGAATATACAGGGTGTCATTTTAATGGCGCCCACGGACCACAGATTCGTATAGAGGACATCAAAACAAACAACTTTTCTCAGTAACATTTTTCTCGTTGGTGCGTCGATTAGACGCTACAGCTGTTCAAAAAAGACCGTTTTGCCGCCTGGATGCTGGCAACCCAACACAACATTTGATCGTATCTGTGACGTCATTTCCTGCTGTGAAACAGCGCACGGCAGGATTGCAAGGAACACAAAAATTTTGTAAAAATTGACAAACTACCAACCACATTATTAGCTGTAAAACGAAGCGAGAAACGCATCCAGAAGACCAAACATCATAGCCTACCAGCCAGAAGATCAGCAGTCATCTCAGGGGAAGGGGGAAGTGAACAAACTATATGAGAAATGATAATAAAAAGTATTCAAAATGAAGTGTCAATATCGGATTTTGTCTCAGCCTACATGTCAAATATCAACAACAATAAATTTTATTGGACTTAACAGCTTACATGTGGCTGTTTACGCCCAGCAACATGTCAAATATTTGCAAAGTTCCATGCAAGGTTGATATCTGCAGGTTTGTGTCCAGATGCCTTGTGGTACTTTTGTGCTGATAACGGAAGTATCCGAGGTTCACGTTGTTACATTACGGCTAAAAGACGTACAACCATAGTACCAACGTAATGATGAATCAGTAACGAATATACTGCCCTGTTTACAGTTGCAAACTATTACATGTGTGTCCGGTGCATAGATAAACACAGTCGTCGGAGAGTTTGTATTACTACTACTTATATCCCTGTATTTTCAACCATTTTTGCCACTTGCCTCATAATGCCCTGAATATACATTATATTATGTGTTGCTTACCTTTTGAATTTTGAGTTCTTTCATTTCTATTTTGTCATCTGTTCAGTGTGTCACAGACAACTAGTATCAGAAGGACGAAGTGGATAGACTAAATTGTAGATGCCAACTTGGTAACTAGATTTGAAAATATTTGACATGCAAGCTGAGACAAAATTCGATATGACCACTTCCACTTGAATTCTATTTTCTTTCTACCATTTTTCGTATCGTTTGTTTACTTCCTGTTAGGTTACAGAACGTGTTTTCTCGTTTTGTTTTACGGTACATAATGTGACTGATTGTAGCTATGTCATTTTTCACAGAATATGTGTGTTCCTGGCAACCCTGTAACGCATCGCTTCAGGACGGGAAATGACGTCACAAATGCTATCAAATGTTGTGTTGGGTTGCCAGCATTCAGGCGGCAAAACAGGCTTTTTTGAACGACTGTAGAGCCGAAACGACGCTCCAACGAGAAAAATGTTACTGAGAAAATGGGTTTGTTTTGATGTCCTCTATACGTTTCCGTGCTTCGTGGGCGCCATTAAAATGACACCCTGTATATGTATATACATATGATATGCAATAGAAATGTACATGGCAAATTTATTTTTGTCATGCTAAAAATAACATCCCATTTCTGTTTAATAATCTTATGTATCGGAATCGGTTAAATATCGGCATCAGTATCGGTTCCAAAAATTATTGGTGAGTACATCGGCATCGGTAAATTTTCAGCTTCGTCACATCCCTACTGGTAACGTTAACTAAAACCTGTTTGCTGACTTAAAAAGTTCATGACAAATTAGGTAATCTATGATGTTCTTCGTGAGTGCTGAGATCGGTTTACTACGGTTATTTTTCATTCAAGAATTTCACTCCCCCTCCACAATTATTTCCGTCTTCTCTTCTTTCATCCTTTATTACAGAAGGGGGCTGTGGAAATTACTTATATTATGTCCTTCTTACTTTGTTGCATTTATTCATTTGTCCCGGTTTTCCGCTGATGTATTTATTTCTCTGTTCCTTTCATAATTGAATTGTTAACTCCACCCTCAGGCTGTCAATGTGGTTTTTACTTCTTGCCTTCCTTCAGTTACGGTTTTCATCATTGTTTCATGTATCAGTATATAAACTACCTTGCTGCATCAATTCGATTTCTTAATGCTTATCCAGGTCTCTACGCGACTCAGGATATCTTCTCTTGTTCCTTTCCCTGTCCATTTGATCTTCGACATTCTTCGGTGGCAACGATTTTTGGAGGCTCCCAGTCTTTTCTTTCAGCTACGGTCACTGTCCATCTTTTACATCCATACACTGATATGCTCCAGACATATGCCTTTAGAAACTTCTTATTTATAGCCACATACATGTTCCTAGACCTGTTCTATAATTTGGCAATGACAAGCAGATAAAAATGTTGGAATTTGTGTTGCAGTTAAACTTGAAAAAAAATATTAAAACTAAAACCTTTTGCTGAATAATTGGGTTTATTTTAATTCCCTGTTCCGCTACTTTTGGCTAACCGCGAAGACAAGAATGAGTGATGATATGATGAAACTGATGAAGGGGCAGACACAAAGAATGTCCATGCCCAGGCCGGGATTCGAACCCGGAACCCCTAGCGTCGTAGCGCACTGTGATAACCACTCGGCCATGGAGGTTGGCTTTAAAACTGTTCAACTTATAACAATATTAAAACATAAAAAGAAAACTCTACAGTGTGTAATAATTGGAAATTGTTGTTTTTGTTAATTTTGTAACAATATGTAAAACAAAACCTAAAATACTGTATAGTGTATAATAATTAACAACAGTTATTCCTTTTAAAATATTTTAAAAGAAAA
Source organism: Lepisma saccharinum (assembly GCF_977018435.1). Lineage (NCBI taxonomy): Eukaryota > Metazoa > Arthropoda > Insecta > Zygentoma > Lepismatidae > Lepisma > Lepisma saccharinum. The sequence continues at coordinate 65,127,181 of NC_139241.1, read as the reverse complement.
TCTGCATACAGTGGAAGCCCTTTATTTATTTACATATACCACATTATTGATAGGTCTAGTGTTATTAACGTTTGCAAATCTTACATCATACTTTTATTGTGATGTGCCCTTCCGAATAGACATGACGTCAGAAAACAGAACAACTTTGTCATAATTTATTGTAAATGTCTCACCCTTGAAAATTTCTCGCCCCTAGAAGGTTTACAGCGTTACAAACCGTGTCCGCTGTAGGTTTTTCTATATAGTACATTTGCTTATTAGCGTTCTAAAACAGGATGCACTGAAGCTTCGCAGCATCTCAATACATCGATAATCCGGTTTGGAGACCCGCCATAATCCCGCAGAGATTGTCCCCTCAGTATCCTCCACCGACAGGTGTTCTCGTCGAAGTTTCTGCGTCATCAAGATTCTGTTTGCTCTGGGGACGGATGCGATCTATCGCCTGCTCCCGTTGTTGACAACCAGATAAAAAACCCTGTTTCGATCGTTACAGGGGCTGGAAGAGGTGACACGCCACGCCCACGCTCTGAAACGGGATGATATCCGCGATTTTCAATTCTTGAGGCCGAACCAGCTTGGGATGAGCATCGGGTAAGGTGGAAACATCAAGAAGCGGGATCGCAAGGGTCGTGTTTGGTGGGTGACAGGTAAAAATAATGAGCTGCTTCTCAGAGTATGTGGCATGCCGTGAACTAAATTTTGAATCGCTTTGAATTTGAACGCATTTCCCCCGTAAATTGCAGAGTTTCAGTTGCTAGCCAGACTGTATCGAATGTATTGGTCTGCCACAAGATCCTTGTAGCGAAAATAGTGTTAGGAGGCTTCGATTTGAAAGCATTGTCACCACAAAAAAGCACGATTCCAGCCAGTTAAAATAGCGTTTTTTGGGTCTCTGCCACAAGAAACTTGCTGTGAAAGCAATGGCAGAAAACGTACATTTGAAAGCATTGCCACCGTGAAAAACCAGGGTTCTAGTCAGCTAGAATAGGAATTTTTGTGCACGTCACAAGAACATTGCTGCGGAAGTAGTGGAAGGGAACTTCCATTTGAAAGCCCGGCCTGTGCACGCGAGTGTCCCTTCATCAATTTCATCATATCATCACTCACCCTCATCGTCGCGATTAGCCAAATGTGGAAGAAAAGCGACGCTAAATTACAAAAAAATCAAACAAACAAACTTGCATCTGAAAGCATTACCCGCATGAGAAATCAGGATTATAGCCAGCTAGAATAGTGTTTTTGGGTTCTGCCACAAGAGCCTTGCTATGAAGACAATGTCGGCCCGACGCTCGGTCCCAAGATGTACGCCTGAAAAACTACCGATGGGAAAACAATCTCAAAGCTAGCGAAGATTTCATATATGCCCAGCTTAAGACTGACTTGTGGGGGACGAATAGTAGATTGGGTGCCTTAACCATTGTCAGTTCTCAGTACAAATGAATGGCCCATATGTATTTTAATTTAATGGCGCCCACGGACCACACAAACGTATAGAGGGCATCAAAACAAACAACTTTCCTACTTTTGTACTTTTGTACTTGATACAGAGTCTGAAGAAGACCTTGCTAGAAGGTTGAAACGTTACGTTAGTTTATGTTTTTTAATAAAATAAATTACTGCCTTGGTCAGCATATTTAGTTTTTCATAACTTTCCTCAGTAAAATTTTTCTCGTTGGTGCGTCGTTTCGGCGCCTACAGTCGTTTAAAAAATACAGTTTTGCCTGCCGCCTGTATGCTGGCAACCACACACAACATTTGATTGTATTTGAGACGCCATTTCCTGTCATGAAGCGATGCGTTCCAGTGTTGCCAGGAACACACATATCTGTGAAAAATGACATAGCTACAAACAGCCACATTATGTACACAGCGAGAAAACACGTTCCGTAACCCAACAGGAAGTGAACAAACCATACGAAAAATGGTAGAAAAAGTAGGAACTGAAATGGAAGTGGCAATATCGAATTTTGTCTCAGCGTACAGCCAGAGAAAGAATTACCTGGGCCACGGGACGTAGAATTTCGTAACGTCTTAAAGCCTGTTGTTTATGCAACCAAAATATCAAAGTTCAGATTAGTCTATCTGTGCATAAAGTGGACTTACAACAAAATTTAAACTTGAGAAAAAGATTGTGATAAGGTATTAAAGAATTGGGTCTAACACAATTTTTTTTATTGGTTACCAATGACATTGTTAACTAATATTCTTAATTTCAGTTTCAAGATGAAATCGGCTACGAAATAAAAGGAGTGGGTTCATTTTTCTGTTACGAAATCCCACTTTTGTAGTAGACCTTTGTCACACTAAGATGTGACGTAATAAACAAATCTGACACACTTTCAATGTATTAAATTGCTATCTATTTGCGAATCATCTTTCAAATATAATATTTTTTTTTGGACGCGTCGAATTGTATTATTTAATTCCTGTTTTAGCAGCTTTAAGAAACCTGATTTGGGAGGGGGGATACAAATGCCCTTTCTGTTCCCGTGAAGTTACGCCTATGACGAACAGAAATTCGAAGTAAAAGACTGTCCCGACTAAACCGGCAGACACGTCTGATGGATTTGCAATTGGGAAAATCATAATTAAGCGTGTAGTTGAAAACAACCTATTTTCATATATTGCATGCAGCTCTACGTTTTCTGAAATGTGGATCAAGAACTGGGGACGTGGAGAAGCACAACACTCCGCGTAACCAATAGTCACGTGAACGTCTTTTCGTTCCTGTCATGCTAACCTTCGCGTGGAAGACGTTTCTCAGTGTTAAGATAGGCAAAATCGCCCGATCATCGAAGGGTGCAATGTGTGTTGCCTACCCTCCTGCATTACTTTCTCCAATTATAGCCTTATGGGGAAGAAATTGTTTCCAAAACTGTACATGTGAAATATTTGCAAATCTCGTTGCTAATTTAGCATTTACAATTTAGTCTATCCACTTCGTCCTTCTGATACTCGTTGTCTGTGACACTGAACAGTTGACAAAATACAAATGAAAGAACTGAAAATTCCAATGGTAAGTAACACATAATGTCACGTACATTCACGGCATTATGCTGCAATGAACAAAAATGGTTGGAAATAAAGGGATATGAGTAGTAGTAATACAAGCTCTCCGACGACTGCCTTTATCTACGCTCCGAATACACATGTAATAGTTTGCAACCGTGAATATAGCAGTATATTCTCTGCTGATTCATGATTAGGTTTTTGCTGTGGTTCTACGTGTTTTAGCCATAATGTAGCAACGCGAACCTTGGATACTTTTGTTATCAGCACAACAATACCACAACACAAATGGATATACAAACCTGTAGATATCAACCTTGCAACGAGATTTGCAAATGTTTGACATGTAGTTGGGCGTAAACAACCAAATGTAAACTGTAAGTCCAATAAAATTTGTTGTTGATGATGATTACATTTGACTTGTAGGCTAAGGGACAAAATTCGGCATTGGCACTTCATTTTGAATACGTTGTTTTTCTACCATTTTTCGTATCGTTGGTTCACTTTCCCCTTTCCCTGGGACGACTGCTGGTGTTCTTGTTGGTGTTATCATAGATGTTCGGTCTACTGGACGCGTTCCTATCTACGTTTTACAGCTCATAATGTAGATGCTAGTCAGATTTTTCAGATAATTTGAGTGTTCTTATTCTTTCTTTGCCGTGCACTGTTTTGCCGCAGGGAATGACGTCACAGTTGCGATCAAATGTTGTGTGTGGTTGCCAGCATTCAGGCGGCAAAACAGGCTTTTTTGAACGACTGTAGCGCCGAAACGACGCACCAATGAGAAAAATGTTACTGAGAAAATTTGTTTCTTTTGATGTCCTCTATACGTTTCTGTGGTCCATGGGCGCCATTCAAATGACACTCTGTATATGTATGTATATATATATATTTAAGAAACTGCAAATGTAGATATACACTTCGATAGATAAATTTTAACATAATGTAATATATAAAAATGGATGTGTGTGTGTGTGTGTGTGTATGTTTGTTCCAGCATAACTCTCGAACGCCTTGAGCGATTTCAACCAAACTTGGTACACATATCTCTTACAATCTGGAAAGAAATACTGTGGGGGTAAGACACCCCTAGGGGTGGGGGTGGGAAGGGGTGAAATAAAAAAATAACGACCGTTGTTAGTGTGGAATCCATTGTTTTCGGGGTCGCTAAGATGAATAGTGACACTCCCAATGCCGTTCAACTCCAAGTTTATTTTACACTATAGTTAGAATACGCTATACGATGTATCGGTATCGGCCGATATCGGTAAATATCGGTTCAATTTCTCTCGCCTATACCATCCGATACCAAAGGTTGATTAGTTGATTGATTTGCTTTATTTTACTTCGCTTTTTGTGCCACTTTTGGCTAATTTGCGAAGATTGAAATGAGTGATGATATGATGAAATTGATGAATGTACACTCACAATCATCCAGCCCAGGCCGGGATTCAAATCCAGGACCACTGGCGTCGTAGCGCGATGTGCTAACCACTCCGCCACGGCGGCCGGCGATGATACCAAAGATTTTGAGTGGCTAGAGCAGCCAAGAGAAACAACTCATTTGTCAAGATTTGTCCTTTTTAAAAGTTCGTTCACCCTTCTTTGTGACACGTTGCGGTCCCGCACAAGAATTCCATGTACATTTCCGAAAATGATGCACCCTCCTGGGAAGCAGATGACAAGATCAGAGGCAGGGCTAAGCCAAAGCGCTGCGCACAAAAGTGACATCCAAGGTGGTCAACGCTATGTGGAAATAAAAGAAACCATTCATTGCGAATTCTTGCTCGTAAACTCGTGGGTTAAGAACGTGACGCTTTCAAAACCAGCATTAGGCTCATTCCGAAGTTCCTGGGAAAGGGATGAATGTCGCTGTGGGAAAAAAGGGGTTGTGGATTTTCATCTTGTGCTCTTACCCTTCCGTGTGACTGCTGCCCGATGCCGACACTGCAGTGACTTGTTTTCATTGCAAATTACGGAGAATAATGGACAGTAGGTCATATACAGAGCTGCCAAAGGAGCGTTAAATATATATATATATATATATCTGTATTTGTGTATATTTTACGTCTTTTTCCTCCCTCCCCAGTTTAATCCAAACGATAAGAATGTTGTCTACATTTGTATTTATTTTGCATTCCTTGTGCAAGTTGTACGCTATACGCACTACATTTCTTTATTTTACACACTATAATTTTCTCTGACAGGGACACTTATAATAATAGACCGATTTTTTTCGGTGTATCTGCAACACTTTAACAATGCTTGCAACATTTCAAAAACTTATTATTCTCTTTTTGCATCCTCTGGGGGTAGAAAGAAGTTCACATAAAATGTCACAGGACATTTTAAGTGATATAATGCAAAATAAGAATAATTTGGAGTATTTGATATCATTAATACTAATGTGGTGTGATGAGTGAGTGCATTATCCGATACCCTGCTGTGTTTTCACAGTAGCAGATGGTAACCGACTAGAGTGATTCATGACACCTTGATTCTGGTCAGCGGTAGACCTGGCGTGCACATAAACAAGCCATATTTTCGATTACTTATATAAGAATTATACACGTATTGGTATCGGTATCTGCAAATTGTGGTATCGACTCAGCCCTAGTTAAAATTCATTATTTTCCTGTCTAATAGAAGACTGGGATAAACAAATAGCCGGGCAACGCGGGGCAATTAGCTAGTTTTAAATAAAAATCGAAATGTACAGTCACCAGCAATAAAAATATTGCACCTAGATCCTGAAAAACTCTCTTCTCTACAAAGCGTTATGTGTGTTGCCTAACTCTACGGCGATAAGTGGATTTTTAATAGCGAAATTTCAATGACAACTTCTACCACCGCCTTAGAGTTAGGCAACACACACAACGCCTTCCAGAGAAGAGAGTGTTTCAGGATCTAGGTGTCCTATTTTTATTGCTGGTGACTGTACATTTAGATTTTTATTTAAAACTAGCTGATTACCCGGCGTTCATTCCCAACACAGCCTGAACGTTAGACAACCCGAGAAACACTATCGTTGTGCGGATTGCATAGAGTCACGGATGTCTGTTTGTGCGGAATTCTATATCGGTGCTTCTCGATTATTTTTACATGTCACCCCTTCCTACCTACCCCTAAAGGTGCCAGGGTTGTCTTACCCCAAGATATTTTATTGCCGATTACTGTATGGATGTTTTACTTTTAAATATCGTTAGTGTAAGTACACTCATGTGCACATTGAGATATTCATAAATTGACATCTTATTAAGTCAAAACTTTTTCCGAACAATAATACTGTATTTATTAAGAGTTTTAATATTAGTGGATAACACTCATGACATTCCAATAGTTATTAGTGTTATATATATTAAAATTCTGAGCCAATGCCATTATTTCACTATTTACAAAACCATGATTACAAGCAAAATTGACTCCTGGCGGTATTTTGAATCGCAGTTGTGTAAAAATCAGATAAACAGTTAAAGAAAAAAAAACAGAAGAGTAGCATCCCACGTCGAGATTGGAGAAAAGAAGAAAGATTCATGTACAGAACACAAACATGTATTATAGACAATTGGTCGCAGGGCAAATGACAACCAATCCAATCCTTTTCTCTCTGCGAAAGAGATGAAGTCATTATTACACAGGAAAGGTGGGAGGGAAATGTTATGGAGAGAAGATGATAAACTGGAAAAGACAAGCGAACTTTGGGGATGTTGACATGAGTGAATTCTGTTGTCGAAAAACTGTCGGTGCTATAAACCGTGATGTATTTGAAAAATGGAGAACTGCAGCTTGCGATAAGATGGGAAGTGAGTTGTAAACGCTTGATGCAGCACTTGTTGACTAGAAGCTATAAACTGCATCCGGCTCTGTTACGTACAAGATCAATACAGGATGTTCGTGATAATGTTGCCTTCTCTAAGTATTTTGTAGTGTGTTTTACAGCTTAAGGAACGACTCGTACAGCAATTTCAGAGCATTACTTAGGATCGAATTTATATATAACTTCAGAAATATAGTAAGTGGTTTAGAAGAAAACACTAGGCTAAAATTTACAATATATTACCGTTCAAATTTAACAGTCTGACTGTTAATTTTTCAAAAACATTCATTATTACTTAAATCTGAACATTTTGTCATGTATAAAGATATATGTAAAAGGGATGGTCAAAGTTTTCCGTTCACATTACACCATAGCATGAAGGCACATACACAGAGAAAAGTAAATGCCTCGAGTCCATGTGATTCACTAAAGGTTTTCTTGTCTTTGCCAAGTATCAGAATTACATTTTGATGCTATTTCTTTCTACGTCTAGCTCTACTGTAATGCATCAGTTGAAGCGTTTTTTGATGCACCTTCCTGTAGCTTTCTCGATGATGCACTTAAGCATTTGGTCTCAGCTACAGAGTTTGTGCATGTTTAGCTTCAACTGATGTTCATTGATTGATTTGATCGTTGTTTAAGTCCACTAATTGGGAATGGACGAACGGCTTAAATGAGGATCCGAACCACTATGTGCTTCAACCGGGTATCGATACCCGGGACACCTTGATTACAAGGCGACGATGGCTTCAACCTTTCTGTATGTAGGACCCAAGACATTCCCCATCTCGGTCATATTTGGAGGTGATGTGATCAGCACAATTGGTCGAAATTTTCACTGCGTCCACCCACCTCCATATCCTTCCCCCATATGTCTTCACAGCATGCTTACCTATACCATGTCCCACCAATCTCTGGAGCAAGTGAAGGAAGAAAATAAGTCCTCCGCGCACGTAGTGACTCGATAGGGCTCGACCAATGAACTGGTGAGAGGGGAAGTGAGCGACCTCAGCTACCATCGCGCAGTGTTTGCTCCGCTCACTCGCTTTGTCTTCTTCTCTACCGTTATGCGCGGCGTTGCTCCACATATTCCCGGAACAGACTATAGATAGGGTTACCCCTATCGCGAAATACCAGAACAAGAAACGTTGCACGACTGCATGCAACGCGAAAGGACAAAGTTTTGGGCGAAACTGCCACATCACATCAACCCAACCATCAACAAGATCGGTCAAAGGGATCCTAGAAGGCGGATTTATAAAATGCCGACACTATATTAATTAAAAATTAACAAATATACAAAGCAGAAAGCGAGGATCTTTTATAATACAGGGTCCGGCAACAAAACCTGAGGTTTCTTAATTACAAATAAAAGCAAAACTTTTTCATGCAATGAAGTCAATTTAATCCATGTTGTACTACAACTCAAAGCATAACATGAGTGGCAGTTTCATGCAATTTCTTAATTTCTTGACAAGGACAGTTCATTCCTTGAATCACTCCCCAAAACAGGCACCCGAAGTCGTTCGATGTTCTCGGGATGTGTCCACCAGGTGTTCTACTCATTGCTGATGCCGTCTCCTTGAAGTTCCTTACCCACAGTAAAAGAACCGAGTGGAAACATGCAGATTACGGTGGATGTCGTTACCTCGAGCAACTTACGTTCAGTGTTGATTTAAAAACCATCAGATTCAGTTGCTGCACCTCACATGACTTCATTGCATGAAAGACTATTGTTTTTATTTGTAATTAAAAATCGCCAGGTTTAGACCAAGGGGAAAATACGAAAAACAGAGCAAACCAAGATGGAAAAAAAAAGGCCACAAATAATAAAATTATAAGTCAGGGCAACTAATGTTGCCAAAACGTCAACAAAGAAGCAAACCCGCCATGATTTTCCTGTCCTGCCTTGTCCTATTCGTATTCTTGATATCGAAAATAATGAAAAAAATGGCCCAGGCGCACATTCCTCGTTAACAGTTTCGGGAATAGTTTGAATTTTTCTCTCGCAAATACACGGAAACCTAGGAGAGACGGAAATTCAGAGCATTATATTTAATAAGAATCTCAATATCAAAATTGCTCTTGAAAACCGAAATATATTTTTTGGTAACGTAATAAAGTCGGTAGAAAATTTCTTGGAAAAGGGAAGATTCAACATTTTCTGAAGATGCAGAGAAAAAAAAAACATAGCTCATATCATCGTCGCCATGTTTACGACCCTGACGCCAAAGAATTCAATCTACATGCTTCATTGTTGCCAAGTACATTCCGTTATATTTGGCCAGCACAACCTCTTGTGTTGTATCTGCGACTCAACGAAAGACATTTTTTTGTAACGACATTTCGGTGAACCACAACGCGTCGCATTTGTGCAAATAACAAGTTCAACCGAGCCACACTTCTGTGAATTCCTAGTTTGTCCTATTTTCCATTGGTCATCTCTTTAGCTACAGCTAGATACAAAGGCTGTTATTCGCTGAACACGTAGGAGGCATTGATTCTGAGAATTTTCGGAGAGGTGTGTTGTAAAAAAAATGAGCAATGAAGTTAATAAAGTGAACGTCTGTAGTTTTCAATGCCATAGTGTTACCAAGCGACATTCACGTCTGAAGGTCAACCTAGGCTCTCAGTCGGAATTCAAAATATTAGTTTCGCATAATATCCTCCTCATCCCGTTAGAAGAAGAAGGGGTGGATGACTTGGGTCTCCACCAATGAAGTACTGATTCCACAATGCTTGAAGCTGTTTCTTCCCTGCATGGTTACAAAACCTACATGGAAAGAGCAACTGTGTGCACGTGTAATGTGAGCAGCCAATAGTAGAGCGTTTCTTACATAAAGCGCCATTTCTACACAAAGAGATCGATGCACACAATTTCCCTATGAGGATCTTTTATAATACACTGTCCGGCAACTAAACCTGAGACTTTTCAATTACAAATAAAAGCAAAACTCTTTCGTGCAACGAAGTCAATATAATCCATGTTGTACTACATCTCAAAGCATTTTAGTAAAATAACATGAGTGGCAGTTTCATGCAATATCTTGACAAGGACAGTTCATTTTTTGAATGACTCCTCAAAACAGGGACCCGAATTCGTTCGATGCTCTCAGGATTGCCAACCTTACGATGTCCACCAGGTGTTCTTCTCATTGTCGATGCCAGTTCCTTGCCCACAATAAAATAGTATTCCGACTGAGAACATGCAGATTACGGTGAATGTCCTTTCCCCGAGCAACTTGTTCAGTGTTAGATTCAGTTGCCACGCCTCACAGGTGTGCTGTTCAAGAAATAAACTGTCCTTGTCAAGATACTGCATCAAACTGCCACTCATGTTATTTTCCTAAAATGCTTTGAGATGTAGTACAACATGTATTAAATTGACTTCGTTGCATGAAAAAGTATTGTTTTTATTTGTAATTAAAAACCGCCAGGTTTAATTGCCGGACCCTGTATAATTACTTTTTAAATAAACGTAAATAAAGAGAAATGAATTTGCTTTCGCTTCTATTGCAGCTTTGAAGTGACAACGAAACATACAAGAACGCGTTCGTTTCTATAGAAACAAACACCGTGGTTGGAAGCATATTCAGCCCTTTAGAACAGAAAGGGTGAAATAATGTGCCTTTCATGACGACACCTACGCACAAAACCACCACCAGCTCTGAACTCAGCGCAAAACCTATTTAAAGTTTTCTACAAACTCGAAGCAGGTATTGAAAAGGTGGCCAAAAATACTTTGTATGCATCTTTTTTGTTCACATGGCAACGCAAATGGACATGGTAACTAGACCACGTGCGTGAAGTAAATAGACGCATTGTGAGGTTCTGTGATTTCATAGAAAATGGGTGAACCGAAATTTCCAATCCAACAGAGGGTTATTTATTTATTTATTGGCCGCGGTGGCTCAGTCGGTAACGCGTCTGACTACATGCTAAAAGTCCCGGGTTCGATCTCCGGCCGGTTCAAATCCGGGAACTTTTCTAACGTTGGAAGCGGCCTCGGCGCCCACCCAGCGTCGAATGACATGGGTACCTGGGGGAAACCCTGGGGGTAAAGGCGGTCAGGGGCGTGATGCTGATCACATCACCACCACTCACGACCGGATCAAGAAAGTGTGGGGCGATACCCCCACAGCCCCCATACGCCTTCATGGCGTGGTGCTAAGCACAGGGGGGCACTTTACCTTTTTTACTTTTACAGGGCGTTATTTTGAGCTCTCTTGCTTTCATCTGTGACACAGGTCTACAAAAAAGGAAAAAAATAATAGTTGCCAAAGAGTATAGAACGAATTTAGAGTGTTTTGGTTGTCCTGAATCTAAAACGAACAACAATTTTGCCAAATTGACTCTAGTTCTTGAGATATGTGATATTCTTCAATTTTAAGTTTATCTCAATAAGTGCTGTAGGTGTCGACATGCAATAGGGCATGTCTTTTTTCTTGAAATATAAAAATATTTCTCTAGTCCATCCATTGTACAGAATATATTTATTAAAAGTTAGTTTTTCTTTATTTGTTTTATTTTAAAGTTCTATTTCTATTGTTGAGAGGAATGAAACATGAGTTCCTCACGAGGCCAAGTAAATGATCCTGATGGATTCTGCTGCGTTTGTGGTGAATAATCTCTGCAGAAACAAAGAAAAACATCACCAGGTTGCTACGATTTTTTGATTATGAAATTCCCTAACATTTGTAGGTTTTCCAGTCCAAAAATGATTATTTTCCAGACATGTCTATCATCGTGATTTTTACTTTGGAACCTGGTGTTTTTCAATTAAATATATAATCCGCTAATTATTATGAATAACTAATTAATTTACTAATAGCTAATTATTGGGAACAACCGCGAAACCAATTAATGAAATGAAAATGAAAACCGGAATAAACGCGAGAGAAATGGATTACGCGCGAAAGGGATTAGAGCGAAAGGAACTAAGAGCGAACGGAAGAAGAGGGATGGAATAAGAGCGAAAAAATTAAACGCGAAACGGATTGAACGCAAACGGAATAACCACGAAACGGATTAACCGTGAAAATTTCACTTTCGTGCTTAATCCCTTTTAGCGGTTGTTCTAACGACCCCAGCGGAAAACGTGAAAGGGGAATAAGCGATGGAGCAATTTGTGGTGTGTTGGGAAAGATGAGGAACGAGGAAGTGCATCAGAGCGAGATGGAATGCAGAGTGGTGCGAGGGCAAGATGTGGTAAGGGTGGAAAATTGCGGAGGTTAACGATCGAAGTTGGAGAAGGAAGTTAGAGGAGAGAGGGGGAGAGTTGAGCTGTTGAGTTTTGGTATTTGAATCCAGTTTTTGCACAGAAAGGCTAATCGGGACTGGACCTACAGTTTAAAGTGACCACTATGTGCCTTCACCGACTATCGAGCCCGGGAGAGAGTGGGGAAAGATAGACTCGAGTGAAAATCACAGAGAAACGAGATCACTTCCAAAATTGAGGTAAATTTCAAGCCGACCTAGCATGTTGGTTCAATTCAAATCATTATTATCATGCTTGTTATTGTAATAATGAACTCTTTTGAACAGTTCCGTTTTACATAAATTCATCGGCGTTCGATTATCCCATTTCTTTGGGATGACCGTTGGATACACATCCAACGCAGCAGCGGATAGGTAAGAGTGCTTGGTGCCATATATGAGAAAGAAAAACCAGATAGAGCTAAGAATCGCTGCTTCCCCACGTGATGTGGCAAGGTTCACCATGCAGCGTTTCCTAGTCCAACCTCTCTATAAAGAGAAAAGACCTTTGTCATCCGGGATATTTTCAGCGAGTTCTAAATAGTGACGTCCCCCGACTGTGATCAAATCACTGTGATTCACGAATCACACGCAAACACAACATCGCCGTGATTTCGCAGCATATTATGTAAACAGCTACAGTAGTTGCCACGAAATCAGACACCTGGTTACATAAATGGGACCTTGCACAGTTTCTTCATCCCTTCATTAATTCCATCCCATCATCATTCTCCGTTATCGTCACCATTAGCCCAAAAATGGAGAAAATGACCTATGTAAGAAAAATCAAATCTCTCTCTCACTCTCACATAGACTACTACTGGAATATGTAAATTGAGTTCAAAATATTCGTGGCAAAAGACAGGAGATTGCCATGTAAAGAATAATCTTCTTTGTGCAACAATAGTACAACGGAGATAGACTATCATCCGACACATCTCCCTATGTGATTTTATGGTAGTTGCAACACACAGGGCAGAGGTTATGGGCCTGTATGGGAGCATCCTGTACTTTTTTAGAAAGACCATTGGGTTTCTGATATGTGTGCATCATAAGATGAAAACGCTGAAAGAGATATTTAGAGATGAATTTTCCTTTCACACTCATGAAATACAGCATCCACGATTCTTTCATCAGAGCCACAGGATGCTGATATTTTCTCCGCTTCGCTTCAGCCTGTCCCGTGATTCCTTCTCTAACTAGGTTTTCCTGCAGATTAGAATTCATGCGTTGGAGCGAGAGTATTGGAGAAATAATTTTCGTTCTGCAGTTGCACTTCTGGGAGTAACAACAGCCGCTTGGCTCAAAATGCCGTAGCTGGTTGGAGCAATTTATCGCTTCAATCTCTTCAAGTATAAAACCCGTTGACAAAGTTGCGTCACGCGTTCTCTTTCTTTGGGGGCTTTCCGTCAGGTTATGAGGCACGGTTTCGTATGAAGTGGTCCGGTCGGCAGAGCGTCTCACTTCCGTGGGGGAGATCCTTGCTTAATTCCCGGAGTGGGTGATTTCTGGTGGGAAATTTACAAACAATGTCCCTGCAAAGAAATCTTGAAACAAACTTTTATAAATAAACGTTTGGACTGATTCTGGACAAAATACAAAGCACCTGATGTTTACGTATGCGTAAAAAATTCTATTCACTAAATGTACAAGTACAACATTGATATGTTATATTCCCTGACTTCTGCAGATTTTGGAGGGCCTTGTGAAATTTGCTGACTTTCTCGCTCATATAATTACGTTTTTCACTCTTAAACTGAATTCTCTCGATTTTCCACTCATAAATTGAATTCCTTGCTTTTTAACTCACATAACAATAATAATAATAATACAATCGCCTTATTGAAAGGGCGTGTTTCGGCCTCGCGGGCCGTTCTTACAAGTAACCCTTGTGAAATACATATTACAATTGACACTTTATACTTCCTGAAAATCACTCTTGCAGTAGAAAAATAAAAATAAAATAAAACATTCATACTTATAATATATAAACAATTAATGTACTGAAGGTACAGAGTTAAATCTAAATCCACAATTAGAATACAATTATTACAGCTAAAACTAAAACCAATACCTCATTCCCATTCATTACAGAAAAGACAAAGCCAGGCACTATTGTAGGGACAGTAGATGTTTCTTTAGGTTTATTTTGTGTGTTGCAGGGTGGAGCTCCCCTGAGGTCAGTGGTGGGGGAGTTCATTCTATTATTTTATTGCAGTGACTATGAAGGAATTTCCATACAATGTTGTTATGTGTGTGGGAATCGTGAATTGTGTTTTTTGACGAAGGTTAATTTGTTTCCCCTTCTTCTTGTACGGGGCAATTTGATCATATAAATATTTAGGTTCCTTATTGTTCAGAATCCTGTACAATAATGACAATGCCAAAAATGTTCTATTCTTAACGTTTAACCAATTGAGTTCCTGTAAGTACGGGGAAATATGTTCTCTTCTTTTGACATTCAGTATAAATATTGTGCAACTGTTTTGAAGTTTTTGTAACTTGTAATTTAGGTACTGTTGATGTTTATAAATACGGGGGAAGCATAATCAATTTTTGGCATTACAAGTGTGTTGACTAGGTGAGTTTTCGTTTCTTTGCTTAGCATATGTTTGAATGGAAAAGTGATTTCAGTTTGGCTATCGAGTTTTTAATTATGTGAGTGCCATGAGAACCCCAATGTAGATTCTCGTCCAATATTATTCCGAGGTTGCGTGCTGTTTCTACTTTCTGCATTATTCAGTGTAAGGAGGGTGTTTTAATTGTTCTAACTTTTTGAGGTTACTCGTTGTGCCAAGTGTTAAAATGTAAGACTTAGATGAATTCAACTTGAGTGCATTACATTCAGACCATTTAGATATTGAATTGAGGTCCTGTTGCAATGCTTCTAGGGCCATTGCACTGTTTCTTAATGGTGTTTGTATATATATTTGTGTCATCTGCATTCTGGTGGTATTTGCAGTGTTTTAGTGCTTCATTAAAATCTTTGATGTATAGGGAGAAGAGGATAGGTCATAGAATACTTCCTTGCGGTACTCCTTGTTTGATACCAAGCCATTTAGATATTGATTTGATTTGATTTGGATTTATTTTACTTCGCGTTTTGTGCCTCTTGGTTAATTTGCGAAGATGGGGATGAGTAATGAAATGATGAAATTGATGAATGGACATTCACAAACATCCAAGCCCGAGCGGGATTCGAACCCGGGACCCCTAGCATTGTAGCGCGATGAGCCAACCACTCGGCCACGGGGTCCGGCGCCATTTAGATATGCACGACTTATTTTCATGTACTAATTTTACACATTGTTGCCTGTTCGTTAAATAATACTGAAACCATAACAATTCTTTATCTTTTATACCGATAAATTTTAATTTCTCTGCCAAGAGGTTGTGGTTTATGGAGTCAAATGCCTTGGTGTAATCAAGGAGTACCAGGAACGAAATTTTACCATTATAAATCCCCTTGGCTATGTCATCAACAACGCTAACTAAAGTAGTTACCGTACTGTGCTGTTTTCGGAAGGCTGATTGATGTGGAGAATAGTGGTCATGCAACATCAGATGGTCTACTAATTGTTCTTTCACTATGCGTTCTAAAATTTAGACATAATTGGTAGTACGCTTATTGGTCTTAGATCTTTAACATAAAGGGAGACAGTGGTTTTCGGTATGGGCATCACTACGGCCTTTTTACAATCTTCGGGAAATACCCCTTGAGTTAGAGAGCAGTTTATGATGTGAGTTAGGCTCTTTAGGCAATGCGGGATGCAAAGTGAACTCCCTGACTTTTCACTCAAACGTTGAATTCGCAAATTTTTTATTAAGAAACTGAATTCTCTGACTTTTTCTTCCATTGATTGAATTTCGAGACTTCCACTCATGAACTGAATTTTCTGACTTTTCCATTCATAGACTGAATTCCCGAACTTTTTCACTCATAAACTGAATTCTCTGACCTTTCACCAAAGAAAACCTGACTTCTCTGACCTTTTCACTCATGAACTCATGACTCACCCACAGATTGAATTCTCTGACTTTTTCGTTCGTACACTGAATTCGCGAAGTTTTCATTCAAAAACTGAAATCTTTGACTTTTTCATCCACAGATTGAATTTTCTGATTTCCACTCATGAACTGAAATCCCTGATTTTTTACTCATAGACTGAATCCGGATTTCTTTCACTCATGAACTGAATTCTATGTTTTTTCACCAATAGACTGAATTCCTTGGATTTTTCACTCATAAACTGAATTCCTCGATTTTTTACTACCAGACTGAATTTCCGACTTTTCCACTAAAAAACTAAGTTCTCTAACTTTTAATACGTAGCTTGAATTCTTTGACTTTTTCACTAATAGAATGAATCCCCTAACTTTCACTTGAAACCGAATTCCCTGAGTTTTCCATGATTTACAGGTTAGTGATAACCATGATTAATATGAAAGGGAGAAAAAAACTGATGCAGAGTGGAGCATCCTTCAACAACCGTTCGCCCTTTTCTGCCAGGACGCGTGGGCGGTTTATTGCCACTGGATCCACCGTGTGGCCCACGCGAGACGGCAAAACATTATCCTCACGCACGCGCCCTCTCCCCCGAGCAGACCAATCGGCGTCGCGTGACGTCACAACACGTACCACCGCGAGCAGGTGGACGTCGGAGTGCCTTGCCATTCCGTGACACGGCGTCTGTGTGCGAGGCGG
The DNA here is from genome assembly GCF_977018435.1 of Lepisma saccharinum. Lineage (NCBI taxonomy): Eukaryota > Metazoa > Arthropoda > Insecta > Zygentoma > Lepismatidae > Lepisma > Lepisma saccharinum. The sequence goes on along the minus strand of NC_139241.1, from coordinate 65,110,394 downwards.
TGTTCCGTCCGACCTGCTTGATCGATCCTCACATAAAACAACTTCGCGAGTGCAGCAGGTGGACGCGCGAGTGTATCTAACTAACGATGGACAAGTTTTGGACGAGTTAAATCCGTTGGAAGTTCGTTCCCGCCTTTTTATCGCACCGAAAAAAAAATGAGCGCTAACGCAATAAAGCTCTGTTTCATTGTTGCAGCGACTTGGCTAACAGGTAGGAACAACTTTTCCCGATTCTATAGCACTTGTTTAATCTGCACTGTCTTACGTTTGTACTTATCTGTGTCCTTAGTGCGGTTTCTATGGATTTTTATACTTTCGCGTTTTTTTTTTTACCCGCACGAAATTGCGCGCCAATTTGCTGAAAAATACAGTTCTTCTGTACTTATTATTTAGTGACTTGGTTAACATGTAGGAACATGATACTTGTGCCATTTCCCTAGCACCTGTTCAGTCTGCACTGTACAACGTTTGTGCATACGTGTGTGATTTCAATGGATTTATTTACTTTCGCGCGTTTCTTTTCCGCGCGAAATTGTGCGCCAATTTGCCGGAAAACGGCCTTCTTCAGCACATATTTACTTCTGATATTACAATAACTAAACCAAGAAAACTTTCTATTACTCATGGGAGAGGAAGAAAAACTTTACAAAATCATTGTTGGGAAGCCTAGTGGAAAGAGACCCGTAAGAAGGCCAGGGCGAAGATGGAAGGATGATATTAAAGCGAACCGGAAGTAAATTGGTGAGGATGGTCAAGAGTGGATTGATCTTATTCAAGATAGGAGTAGATGGAAGCACAGGCACATCCAAAGAAGGGGTTGGTGGGGACGCAGTCCCATATTCATGAGCATAAAATTATTTTACAGGCTTGGAAACATGAAATTGGAGCTACCCAAGAGTAACATTTACATTCTCTCATTCTGATACACCTATTTAAGTATTTGCAATTCACTTTGCAAGAGAATATATTCGAAATAAATTATGTAAAACTAACTTAAAATTTCACATATTGGCCATTTTGCACTGAAATAAATAAAGCAAAATAAAACATTATCAAAAGTACTTGCAAGATGGCACGATTTTCATTATTTTGGGGCGTTTACTATGATGAACGACTGACAGGTGTACTCTGAAGATCCACACTTGATGGGTGGTCATTAAAATGGGTGGGACATCTGTAGAAAAGGGATCCATTTTGAATTTTAAGTCTGGCATTGTCCGTATGAAACAGGTTTATATTTTCACGTGACGTGACTCATTTCTCAAGCTCTCTATTACGCTTCAGCAGTGACGTCACCAGAGACTTTCGTAAGGATGGACTCAAGATTATATTTCTTTCCTATTCCTCAAATTCTCGCTTTTTCTTTCTTCCTTTCTCTGTTTCTGTATTTTATCTCTTGTTTCTCTCCTTCTTTTCTTTTATATTATCTTTCTATCTTTATAACTTTCATTTAACTTCTGTGTTCTCTGTTTCTTTATCATCTCCGTCTTTATCTGTCTTCCATTACTTGTTCTCTCCTTATGTCTGTTTCCCAATCTCTTTCATGTGTGGTGTGTTCGTGATCCTTAAAATTTCTCCCATAAGCTACTTGGATAGGCAGTACAGCAGGCTAAAATATTTCGCGGTAGGCTAAAGCCTCTGTACTTGAAAGGATTTCCAAAATTGTTGCTGATCAAACTAAGTGCAGCGAGGAAATATTCGATAATACATATTTCGTATTAACTGACGGAATTATGTCATATCAGAAGCTATGAACATGTTCTGTTGTAGCGTATGTATGTGTGCAGAACACCCACCAACACAACATTTACTTATTTGTAGTGAACTAAATATCCTGATGCTGTTTAAAAATCCATATTAAAATTAATTGTATATAGGGTGGCTCACAAAAAAGGTAAGGTTTAAGGGACACCCACTTAGTACACAACCTGGACTGCACAGAGAGTATAGTCCTCTGTGAGGCTTGTGTTGTGTTGTTGAGTCCACTTTATGCACAGTAAGGCTAACCGGGACTGGACCTACAGTTTAAAGTGGGATCCGAACCACTATGGCCTCCACAGGGTATCGAACCCGGGACCCTGTCCACATATGTTTATGATTGTCTCTTTATCTATCACATCTCATCACCCCGCCATCGTGATTAGTCAAAAGTGTCAGAAAATAAAAGATAAAATAAACCAAAATAAGTTCAAAATCAAAAAGGTAACCAAAAGTATTGTAGTCAATATTTGGACACCTTTCTGGATCACCGTGTATAATTCAAATAAAAATTGCATATATGTAACCATTTATACAATATTTGAGGTTAATGGAACTTCGGGTTATTTTTCTAATATTTTTGTCCAGTTTTAAGTCCACTTTATGCACATTTAGGCTAATCGGGATTGGACCTAGGGTTTAAAGTGGGATTCGGATTAGTATGTGCATCCTCCGGGTATCGAACACGGAACCCATCGATTACAAGGCAACGATGTTACCACTACCACTAAACGTCGGGTTTAGGAATACCAGAAACTGAATTGTAAGTAACCGCGACGTGTGTGTCTTCGTGCTTCCTTTGTGGTTTAGATTGATTGATTGATTTTGTCTATATTACTTCGCTTTTCTGCCACTTTTGGACAATCGCGAGGATGAGGATGAGTGATGATATGATGAAATTAATAAAGGGACACTCACAAAGAACATCCATGTCCAGGCGTGGATTCGAACCCGGGGCCCCCTTGTCTTAAAGAGCCACACCGAAATGAAAACATTTATTTTATAACCCACTAACGATGTTAAAGCGGAAGCAGTGAGATTGTCGACCTAGTACGTAGGAGCTCAACAAGTAACATGTCAGCGTGGAAAGGTGGAGAGTCAGACACACAGTCGAAAACGAATGGCAACGGGATAATGCGCTGCAATTAAGCTTCACGGGACTTTAATATTGTTCAATTTGCTTCACAAATTACCAGCCTACACTGCCGAAGTGTACTCCTCGAGGAAAGTCAATTTTCTTCATTTGGCGTAACGTCTCTGGCACGACCACACACACACACACAGAATTCTAAATGCATCAAATCAAGGTTGATGAACTTTTGATGCATCAATTTACACAGCTAAAGGTTTTAATTTAGTTTATTTGAAAGGATTATGCATTTTAGTGCATCAGATGGAACAGCAGGTGAGAAAACCACTCTTTGATGCATTTGTGTGTGTATTTTGATGCAGCAAGAGGACATCATTACCAATTAATGCACCTAAATGTGTTACAGGAGTCAACATATTTGGGTCAATTGACGCACTTTGGATTATGCCCATACAAGAATGAATGGGAATGAGATAAAACATGTAAGTGAGATAAAATAATAATGAGATAAAAGCATGTAACAATGTCCACTTATACATCTGTACCCACTTGGCATTTCCAACAATCAAAAGAGACCTCCGTGGCGGAGTGATTAGCACAACGCGCTACCACGTCACGGGTTCGAATCCTGGACATGGGCGTTCTTTGTGAGTGTCCATGTATCAATTTCATCATGTCACCAGTCATCCCCATCGTTACTATTAGACAACAGTGGCAGAAAAGCGAAGTAAAATAAGCCTCATGAATCAATCAAACCAAGTATATAGGATTCGCATATTGCGCATAAAATACGTAAAAACAGTTTGCTAGTTTTCGCCCATTATTTGGCAATAAAGTTTCTAAGAGCAGTTTTAATTATACTTGTTGACGTCACATAATGCTAAAATAAGTTATAACGGTCCGAGGAATAAGTTGCAATAGCTCACAGTAACACCATACTTGTTATTACGGTGCAGTTGTGTAATATTCCCCATCCTTTAGTTCGTTTCCATCCCTTAGTGGTTATTTAAAGTTGTAATGTTTGTACATATTAATCTTGTATGTTGTAAAATAGACACAAGAAGATTGTAAGATGATTCTCACTCTAATTACATCGCGTAATGTAGTGTTATTTTATCAGAAAACATGCACGTCACTACATTTCCCCTGCTACGTCTTTCACAGTATACGTTCTCAGTCAATTCGTCTCTGTGTCGCGAAAGTTCCGCTCAGCGAAGTATCCGCTCACACTTACAAGAACCATTAATGACCCTCCCCCCCCACCCTAAGAAAAACCAAATATTCATGTATGATATTTATTTAATATTTTTTACCATCACACTTTTCCCAGGCTGTGGAATGGCTAAATAACTGAAATATCTTTCAACTATTTAGGCGTGTTTAAAATCTGTTTATAAAAGCTTCGTCATTATTTTCTTGCTTTTCAAAATCTACATGAACTATCTTAGGTCTCCATCCTGGCACAGCTTCTAGGATGTCCTGAAATAGTCAGTCTTGCATAAGTATTCTTCTTTTTGTTCGGCAGCAAAGCAAACACGATCGGATGTATGTTCGTCTCTTCGTTGCTGTTCCCAAAATCAGCGTGAATTGTGTAAATCTGTTTGCTTGAACCTTTAAACGTTCCGTCCATGAAAAAGTTGTCCTAAATCTGTAAAGCTCTCTCTTCCTTTTGCTGTGCTCAGAATAGTAATTCTTTCACCTGAAGTATCGTCTTTTAAAAGAAAACTGCTTCCGTCTGTCATTTTTAACTATTCTTCGTCAAACACGATTTCCTCCAGAGTCTTCGGTGGCGAAGGGATGCATTGCTCTCAGCGATGAGTCATACGCGCTTCTATCCTCCAGGAAGCTGAGCGCAAATTTCGCAAACATTCCATTTGAGCGCAATTTTTCATACAATCATTCGTCTCGATGACCGAGCGTTTTGAGTACTGGACTCATTATCTTAGCACCGAAGCGCTCAGGTTTGAGTCCCGTCGTGGATATTCATTTAATTTAATTATTCTCATAGATGCGATTACCCTTAAAGGCAGAAAAGCGACGAAAAATAGGTAAATAGGAATTTAGTGGTGTCCCTCATAACGAACGAAATCCGTTTCAGGACGACGTTCGCTATGTGAAACATTGTCACCCATTGGTTACTACAGGAATAATTTTGATCCTTTCTCGACCCCGGTTCAAAATCGGAAAACATTGTATATATATATATATATATATATATATATGATTTTTTATCCACTTTTACTGGTTGCTAAGTTGCTGGCAGTTTGTTCCACGTATTAGAATTCTACCTTTCGTTACAATGCTACTCTTCAAACTGATTTCATGCGTCAGTTATTCGTTCATTGTTGTTTCGGCTTTCAACGCATTCGTCGACCTTTATTTTAGTGCATTTATACAATCGTTTATTACATGAATTGTAGCCAGGTCGTGTAACATAATGCACTGCTGAGGCATGTGCAGTGTGCGAAGTAACGGGGAGGGGGCGGATGCCAGGGATTTCCCCCTCACTATGATTTCACCCCGGTAGAAAAAAATTAATCCCTGCCAGAGGGATGCTTTATCCCCCCCCCCAAATAAAATGGAAATGACAGCATTTACCTTCTCTTAACTGTGGAGCAAACAGCACTGAAATATCATTCTGAAAAATAGTTATTTAACCTTTAATACAGGACAATTGCCTCCTACTTCGCATCTGAAGTTCTATTTTTAAATACTCCTTTGTTTACGGTTTGCATTGTCGTCGGGTGCAGAGGTTGTACAAAGAGCTCGCATACTAACGCTGCTACTCTGTCCATTGTTAACTACTAAAACCTAACGCCATGGGCCCATGGCAATACATTTGAATTGAATTGAATTGAATTTAAAATTTTGGGTGCATCTGCACTAAGGCCATTTTGCACCCGTCACATTATACGGGAGCCAGCCCCTTATCGTTACAAGTAGCAACTCTATCGTTGCAGAACTAAAATCATAAAATAGTAAAATGTTCTCACTTTCGTTAAAAGCTGAGGCTGTGCAGGGGCACTCAGCACACACAAGGACAAAAAACAGGACAACACACACAAAATTATACTGGCCAGAGTGCCAGTCGCCAGAGCCTCGTTCGTCTGCAAAACGCAGTCCAGGGTGTACTAACGTGGAAGTGAGGTTGACAGTTGGGTGTACTAGGTGGAAAATCACCCCTTACACCCCTCAATACATTTGATTTCGTTAGCTTTATTCGTTGGAGGTAGATTTCATTTCTCTCCGCACCAGGTTTTCTCAGGCGGGCAAGTCACAGATACTTATATTATAATTATTATTATTACTATGAATACTACTACTTATACAGTGTATATATTTTTAAAAAATACATACATCTTTAATTTCCATATTATGTACATCCATATGCAATTTGCATAACTGTATACAGACAGAAAGCTGTTTATTATAGTTAGATAATTCAGTGTAAAATAGACTGTAAGCTTAAATTTAACCTTACTTCAAATATTATTATTAATAATAATAGTTGCTGTAATTTACGGTCTGTCAGTAACAGAGAACAACATGTTTTGTTTTAAAATATCGCTACAATTTCACCATTACATTAACTCTTTCCATAGTTTACTTTGAGTTGGTGTTTTAAGTCCACTTTATGTACAGTAAGGCTAATCGGGACTGGTTTAAAGTGGGATCCGAACCACTGTGTGCCTCCACCGGGTATCAAACCCGGGACCCTTTGATTACAAGGCGACGACGCTACCACTGCGCCTTCGGAGAGTCCTAACACTTTCCAGAAATCACCCTGCGGCCGCCCTTGAGAGTTACTAGTTCAATAACTCTATTTTGTGTATGAGTTTTATTAGAATGTAAATATACTAAGTATTTCTAAATTACGTGTAAATAATATCGTAAGATTTTGATGTCCTAGGGAAGAACCACTATTCTAAAGTACTTAGAACTTTAAAGCATTACTTACTGGTTAACATATACAAATTTGCAATCCCAAAAAAACCCCCACGAAATGAAATCTCAAATACGCCACTGAGTGGGCATCCCCCCCTCCCCAAAGCAAAAATCTTAATTCGCACACTAGGCATGTGTCACGACATTCACGTTCAGTTCGTTATGCGGGACATATTCCGGCCCGTGCGTGCGTTCGTTGTGCGAAGGAGACACCACCGTAATCAACCTCCAGCTAATAATTTTATTGTAAGAAATATATACAGGGCGTCCCCGCACAACACCGACACACCTTCACGGCGTGTTGAGGACATCAAGACAAACAAATTTTCTCAATAGCTTTTTTCTCTGCGAATCTTCGCAAAACGACATTTTCTATTCTGTATGAATGAGGCCACGCAGAAAAATTCACGGTTTGCACCGTCAGCTTTTTCTGTCGGAAAACATTAAATTTTATAGTACGCATAGAAATGTTATGGTTTAGTCCATCCAATTAAATCATACATTTATCATCATCCATACATGTGTTCCATATTCTAAGTTTTCTTTTTGTTGATGTTTTTCTAAAGAATGATTTCGGAACTTTATCAACAAGCGTTCACATTCCAAATTTGATTGGTTATACGGAATGTCGATAGTGTTTCTGACAGGTATTATAATTGTTAGTGTCAACCTTATTCCTTGGTTTGTACGTCACGGACACTGCCGACTTGTAACGATTCCATTGAAAGTCAATGTATTCATTACAAGCCGGCAGTGTCCGTGACGTACATGTACAGGATAAACGTAGTCTCAACGAGCAAAATGCTGTAATAGGTTACTCTGTGTATGTGTTTGCAATTCTCTCATTTTTCTCCACTACTGGATAATCACGTTAACGATGATAAATGAAGGAATTTAAAGTAGGCACAGAAAATAATTCGAACCCGGAACCTTAGCTGGTGAGGCACAACATACTTGAGACAGCAATAAAGACTGCCTAAAGAGCACGAGCTTTATAAAGGCGTTCGATAAGCAAGGCACCACTGTAGTGCATATACAGGGCTTAACTCAAAAAAGGAAATTGTAAGTTTACGTCGTCTGAGCATCTGATGGTACTTGATTTGATTTTTGTTATTTAGCGTCGCTTTTCTGCCACTTTTTGCTAATGGCGACGATGAGGATGAGTGATGACATGATGAAATTGATGAAGGGACACTCACAAAGAACATCCATGGCCAGGCCGAGATTCGAACCCGGAACCCCTGGCGATGTAGCGTGCTACGCTATGCACTCTGCCAATGAGGAGGCCGGTGCGCCTGATTTACACTCACACTGTCACAAACTGAATTGAACCTTGAAGATTGTTTGCCTAGTTGGAGCTGAACCGAGTTCAGTTCACAGTTTTCTCAGGACTGTCGGGAAAAACAAAAGTCTGTGCGTTGTCTGGTGACTACCCAACCACACTCGAGCAGCCAAACAATCGGGTAACCACATTCAAAGTTTCCAAGACTTCCTAAACGATTAATTAGAATCCAGCTCTGAGGAGCAGTGATGCTGGGGATTAGCTCGATGTTTCTCCACCGAGAAGATGTTCTCTGCGTTTCGCAAGCTGCTGCACGAGTGAAGATGTTTCTGCAACATCGAATCACCTCATTTCAAAACGTCACACAGTGCAGGCTGTGTATCAAAACTTCCCTTTCCTTTACTAGTAAAGCACTGATCTTGTCTATGTCTCGTTTTCATCTCGACAGAAGCTGAGTTAATTCCTGTAATTCTCAGAAGAGAAGTTCTACCTCTGGTCTTGGAGAAATTGAGTTCATGTTCGCAAACTGACGCCACCTGTCGAGATGTTCCGCATTCTAAAACTACACTGCAAAACGTGTAAAGTACAAGATTTTTGGAAGTAAACGAGTGGCTTTTTCAAGTAACAGTAACTTCTGCTCAGTTACTTTTTACAGTGAGTTGCTTTACTTTATGTTCGGTTTATGGGGACTGGACCTACAGTTGAAGTGGAATCGACACCACTCTACAATGTGCCTCCAGCAAGGATCGAATCCGGGGTACCTTGATTACCAATACGCCATCAGGGATATTGAAGCGATTAGCTGTTACATTTGTCAAGTAACGCAATTATAATTACTTTGCGTTTACGTATGAAACGAAATTTTGGATTATTTTCCATTTTCTTACGTCCATATTTTCACATTTAAAAATTTCAGTTCAATAATACAGTAGAGAATCGATAATTCGAGATTGACGTCACAGGGACTACCGCGAATTAGAACGAAACCTCCGCGCATACCGTATAACCTAAGGAAAATCTGTGCACTTTATGCACAGTAAGGCTAATCCGGACTGGATCTACAGTTTAAAGTGGGAACCACTATGTGCCACCACCGGGTATCGAACCAGGAACCTCTTGATTACAAGGCGACGACGCTATAACAAAAAACTACAGTGTGTGAAAAATGGGGAACAGGGCATTATTATGAATATTGTACTCGTACTTAGATTCATCTCATCGCCGCGAAATGCCCAAATTATAGAGAAAAGCAATGTAAAATATGCACAATAAATAAAGATGAAATAACTCTACTGGGATTTGAACTCGTAAACTTCTGGAAATTATATGATTTATCGCATCACGGGGTAGCCAGTAGAAGATTGAATTGCTTTATTTTACTTCTGTGTTTCTGCCACTCTTGACTAATTGCTACGATAAGGATGAATGCTGATAATTTGAAATGGATGAAGGGACAATGACAAACACATATGGACGGCACACAACAAGGGCCTCATAGAGGATTATACCAGGGTTGTTGAAGGTCCAGGAATTTTAAATATATTCAATTCCGGTCTAGGAGAGAAAAGCAGCAAGTGTAAATGAGCTCTGGACAGTAAAGAACCTTTCTAAGCCGCGCGTCAGGCTAAGTTTGCAGCAGGTTTTATGTATCAATCCGCGCGAGAACTGAGCTGAGAATCTTCCGTGCCAGTCTTGCCTCAACCGCCGAGCTGCTTACATCGGAGACACTGAGAAAATCCGCAGTATTGCCAACCGCACAACACATCAAAACCCGCATGCATGTCAAGCGGAATATATTTGTGTTTCTTTTTGTCTCCTGAAACATAACATTTTAGAAGTACTTTTGGCGCAAAAATTATTTAATAAATGTGTCATTAATATAAGAGGGAAATAACTTCTAAACATGAGAGCATGTGTGTATATTTGAAGCACGCAAAACGAAAAATAAACGGAGATAAAAGTAAACAACAATATCCCCCTCTTGAATTTAATGACGAATTATTATTTTTGGTTTAGAAAGAAATACATTTATGAAAAACGTGGTTGCTTCGTCCGCAATACATCCGCTCCAGTACGACACACGGAATTCAAGTTATACCACCAAAAAAGCATGATTTGTTATTGGTGATATATACAACCAGGCGAATTGTCTGTCGCTATTACTCTGGTTTCAATTTATGAATCAATCACTTCACTAAACCAGGATCCAAATCTTGGTCTGTCCATTTTTTGCTGATAATCACCCTCCCCTTTCTTTGCGCGGAACAGTAAATATGCGCCTTCAACAAAGCTTTCATTGCCGCCAGTGGGTGTAACAATAAGCCTCCCCCTTCCCCTCATCGTCGGTTTCTTCAGCCCTGGCGGTGGTTTTCCATGGTGGTATCCTTCCATGTTTTATTCCCCCTTCCCCACCCACCGAATTGAAGGATGTCTCGTCCAAATAATAAACATGTTTCTTCTCACTGAGATATATTTTAATACCGCGGAGATTCTTTTGTCGTCAAAACAACAAAAAAATAGTTTCCTCTTGCTAAACTCAAACCGCAAATCATTCAACACCCGTGATACAATTCGTGCGCACATTCACCTCACGCCCTGTTTTACTTTGATCTTGTTGCCGCAAGGCGGATTATGCATTTAAAACAACTTGCTTCACTTTGAAGAGCATTTCCCTTCGGATGAAGCCCAAAATAACATTCGGGTAAAACCGCGCGCTGAACAGGAGATTCAGCCATTCTCGCCGCTCTACAATAAACATAGGGTTGAAATAGTGGGATGAGCAACACTGGTATCACCGATTCCACGCGTTCTGCAACGCATTCAGTCTCGCTCTAAAGTTTCAGTGTCTCTTCAACGCAATACACATTGCAGTTGGGGAATCTGCGGTTCTAAGTTCGCCTGCACAGTGATTGCAACCAATTAAGTCCATACCTGCTAATGGATGTATTACTTTGTCTGTATATTACAAATTAAATAACTGTTTTCTTGCAAGTATGCAGTTGTGTCTGAATAGAACCCGTCTCAGTGGAACTATATTCTTGCGCGCACGTTTGGATCTACATATGCGAAAACCTGCTGCAAGGTTGACTTGACGCTTGGCTTAGCTCTAAAGTATTTCAATTCGGTCGAGGAAACTTTTTTGCGGATGAATTTAAAAACGGTCCAGGGACTTTCTTCTGGATCAATTTAAATCCGGTCCAAGTCCCGTATTGAAAGGAAACAATACTCAACTTGGACCTAATTTAAATTGTGCGAGAAAGAAGGTTCTGGGGTCCTGTTCCAGAACCCAATATAACCCATAGAATTTAAGGGTTCCTGGACTTATAACAACCCTGAATTATACTGTCTATGGGTCAAGACGCCAGAGACTCGTAACCAGTAGAAGTGACGCATGGTAATAACTCCAGCTCCAAATTCCTGGCGCTGCACGAAAATGCACTAATACTTACTATTTGTGACTGCTCGTTCGATACTCCCGATTTATCTTCCACGGCAACTCTTGCAAGGATACAGTGCAGTGGAGGATTGATTTTCCGTGAGTTCCCTTCTCGCTCGACCACGAAGTCACGCGAAGCTCTGCACAATCCCCCAAGCTTTCCGCTGCGTGGCGGGTTGCTTACTACGCGGGGCATGTGGAGACGGACTGGTCGGCACCCAAACAAACAACTGACGGTCGACAGGGCGTGCAAGGACCTCGTGACACGCAGGGGAATGGAATGTGCGTATTCACTGGCTGTTACGGAACTAAACATATTGTTCTTATTGATTTGGTTTATTTAACTTCACTTTTCTGCCACCTTTGCCTAACCGCGACGATGAGGATGAGTGATGATATGATGAAATTGATGAAGGAACACTCATAGAGAACGCCCAGGCCGGGATTCGAACCCGGAACTCTTGCCGTCGTAGCGCGGTGTGCTAGCCACTCCGTCATGGAGGTTGAGAGTGTTACGGAACAAATTCTTGTTCAACAATGGTGCTAAACAGCCGACCTCCGTGGTGGAGTGGTTAGCACAGCGCGCTATGGCACCAGGGGGTCCTTGGTTCGAATCCTATCCTAGGCACGGGCGTTCTTTGTGATTGTCTCTTCATCATCTTCATCGTCGGGGTTAGCCAAACGTGGCCTTAAGCGACGTAAATTAGCAGATTCATTCAATCCTAACTGAACACATATCAGAATAAAACCATAGACAAGCAATTTGGTAATATTTTAAGGTAAAGAGATTTTAAAGGTCTTCCCTTGTACGTACATTAGAAGCCATGGAGGCTCATAAGGTGCATGTTCTTCATGATTTTGGCCAGTGTGGAGGTGACGTAGTCAGCACGAAGCGGCTGCTGCCTTCACCCTCCATGGTTGCCCCCAAGGTAGCCACTTAAATAGAGGCTGGGACATAATCTGAAAAGTTGCCGCTTGAGCTCTTCTACTACGGGAATCGATTTCATTGATTAATTGAGTTGGTGTTTTAAGTCCACTTTAAGTACAGTAAGGCTTAATCGGGACTGGACCTACAGTTTAAAGTGGGATCCGGATCCGAAACACCGGGTATCGAACCCGGGAGCCATTTAGAGGGGGGGGGTTTCTAGGGTTCAAACATCCCCCCCGAAACTTCTGACATGTTGGATTAATGGAAGTTCAGAAACCAAAATCTGTAACAAATTTTCAACTTTTTTTTTTGTTTTCGAAGCATCACAAAAATAAATGGAGACAATGTTGAAACGATCGAGCTAGAATTTTCATACATTTGGAATTCTGAAACTTGAGTGAAACAGGATTAATTCTCGGAATCGACGCCCACCCGCGACCCCTCCATTATCACTTCTGCTGTCATCTTTCCAGTGTTTCCAGGATCTCCAGTTTTGTAGCGCATTACGTTCGCGATTGAGGTTACAATCCATGCACCAGGCTAAGTTTTTAAAAAGAATAACTGGTTCCACACTTTTGAAAATTCCAAAAATTTAATTTTAAAGTCAAACAAGAAAAACTTTATGACAAAAATTTCCATCTAACTTTTAAAGCTTTTCTCTTGAAGGTATCTAAAGTTTAATGACGAAGTATAATAATTGTGCATTTCAGTACACACTGTATGAAACGTAAAAAAGAACAAAAAGAAACTTGTGCTGGATATTCACTCAACTGCTGGATTGAGTAAGCCCCCTCAAGGGTATATTATAATAATAATAATAATAATAATAATTATTAGTATTATTATTATGGAATAAAATTGTTTTATTATGACATTTTAATTATTATTGTACAATTTTTGTTATTATTTCTATTATTCAAATTTCTGGCGACGCCCATGGGAACAATTATGAATGAACCCCCTCCCCCGAAATTTTTTCCTGCCTACGGCCATGCCGGGAGCCCAGCATTACAAGGCGGCGACGCTACTCCGAGAATCGAATTCCACTATTTGACTATTCAGAACCTCTTCATTTGACTGTTAACAATTCCAGTATTTCACTATTCAAAGTTCATGGTTTTAAGTACACTTTATGCACAAAAAGACTCATCGGGACTAGACCTACAGTTCAATTGTACAGAATGCCAGTAATTAACCGTTCAGAACAGTTGAGTATTCAATGCAAATTTCATATTTGGAATTAGCTATTAAGTCAGAGGTTTGTTTCAAGTGACATGCGTGTGTCATCTTATATTTGTCTACGCATATATGTCGTATTCTATTTATAATTTTTTAACAGAATTAATTGCCACTCATTAGATCGCATCTATTAAAAAAGTAATAAATAAAAAGGCAATATCGCGTTCAAAAGAGCGGCCGCGGAGCTGTAAATTGCACAGATTATTTTTTAAAAACACGCCTCCATCAATGCATGGGATTAATTTTTTCGTTCACACCCGCGGGCTATGCTTTGATGAATTGGCTCATCGATCACAGCTATTGGGTGGTTATTCGCTGCCTGCTTTTCTTTTGTTTTGTTCCAGTTTCCTCTCGCAGCCTCCACCAGGGAAAAAAACAAAACCGGTAAAAGCAACCGAACATAATTTTTCCGAAGGCTGTTAATCACATCAATAAATCTCTTATCAACAGGTGCGGTCTTTCTGACACACCCGGTATTAAATGGACGCCGTCATCCACAACCTTCACTTGGGCGTTTGGACCACAATGCTTATTCAAGCTCTTCTCACTGCAGAGAAATCTGTTATGGACAGACATTCGTGTACTTTAATCGAATATACAGGATGACCATAAAATAAGTGGCATTTTAAAAACAAACGTTGCGGTGTAGTATTTTGTTCATTTTACTACCTCTCTTTCTCATATCTCCTTTCTTTGTCATATTTATTATACTCTTCTTATTGAGATTCGATATAACTTTAAATCATAGATCTAATTAGTATTGATCAGAATATCTGCGCATAAATATTCTTAAAACAGACGTTTGATTTCCCAGTGTCGAATATTAGTTTTGAAAATTTTATATTTTTTAAATGGAGCTTCCATCCTGTTGTACAGTTCGGAATCCAGAAAGTAGATTTTCCGGATGCCTGTACTTGTACCGTTCAGAAACCCACTAGTTGATTGTTCAATACCCCAGTATATGACTGTTTAGAACCTTGTAGTTTTGACTGTTTGTTAAGAATCCGGTAATTTTTGCTCTTCAGAACCTCGTAATGTGTCTGTTCAGAATTTCAGCATGAAAGTTCAGAACTTCGCAATTTGGCTGTTTAGGAGCTCGTAATTTGACCCTTCAGAATATCGTAATTTTGACTGTTTCGGACCTCGTAATTCTGATCAGAACCTCGTAATTTTGACTGCTCCGGACCTCGTAAGTCTGTTCAGAACCTCGTAATTTTGACCGTTCCGGACCTCGTAATTGTGCTCAGAATCTCGTAATTTTAACTGTTAAGAACAGTGTAATATGACTCATTATTGGATTGTGCAGAACCTCGTGGCATCCTCACAGCCGGCCTCCGTGGCGGAATGGTTAGCACAGCGCGCACGACGCCGGAGGTCCTGGGTTTGAATCCCGGCCTCGGCATGGGTGTTCTTTGTGAGTGTTCCTTCATCAATTTCACTATATCATTACCCATCCTCATCTTCGCGATTAGCCAAAAGTGGCAGAATGCGAAGAAGAATAAACCAAATGAATCACTTGACTGCTCAGAGTATCGTCATTTGACTGTTCACAAACCCACCAACCCTGTTTTAAAATGGTAAGACCGGCACGAAAGTGAACTTGAATCAAAACTTTCTCAAAGCTTCGAATAAATTTAATAAGAAGAAACCACCGAGTATTGATTGGTTGACGAGTGCTCAAATCAGATTTCGACAGTCGTCTCACGACCTCAACGCCAGCGTGTTCGTCGTCGCGAAAAGTAGCAAGACTCCAGCTAGAAACCTTCACAAGCTCTTGAGCGTAAAGTGTTTGAGATGAAACACGCGTGCATCCCCACAACCTCACATTAGGTATCCTTCCATCCGGTTAAGAGGCCAATATGAAACTTCGGGCGAAAGTTTCTTCGCATCTTGGCGAAACCTTCCCATCAGACGTTGTGGCTTATGCTTCACAGAGTTTTGGTCAAAGGATGAAAGAACTTTTACAAGATTCTTCCTCCGGGAGAACCTATTTCCTCTAAAAGCAGCTGCACGTAACTACTTAGACTTGGCCGAACAAGGAAGACATCTTCTTGCCACAAGCTAAAGCTTATTATGGTGAGGAAAGCGTGGGACTCTGATCAATAACAAGCTGTTAAGCAACGCTGAGAGATATGGGTGGGGGTGTCAAGAACACAAGCTTTAAGTGGGGTAAAATGACGTCACGTTTACATGTCAACAGAAGAAGGAAACCTTTTCAGTCAGTGGCGTCTTCAGATATGTTTCTTGGAGTGGGCTCTCAAAGGTGGACGAAATATTTTCTGATTGGTTCCGCTTCCGCGGTCGTGGCTCGTAAGATTCTGCCTTTCGTTCTTCCTGTATTCTCTCTTCCCCTTCTGTCCAGTTTCTTTTTCGCCTTCTTGTTTTCTCTTTCTTTTCTTCTTTCTCTTTTTCTCTACGCCTATTTTTCTTACTTCCTCTGTTTCTTTACTTCTACCTGTTTTCTCTATTTCTTCTCTCATTTTCCCTCTACTTCTCTCCTTCTTTCTGTTCTCTCTCTATCTTCTTTCCTCTGCTTCTATATTTCTCTCTGTCTTCCTTCCTTCCTGTTTTCACTATCTTTTACTTCGTCTCCAGGTCTATCTGCCTTCAAAAAGCTTTGACGAATTAGACGGCAACGCTGTTGCATTGTAATTAAGGGATTTCGGGTTCCATCTCCTATGGAAGCACACTGCATAGTGGTCCGGTTCTCAATTTAAATAGTAGGTCCAGTTCCGATTAGACTAGCTGAGCAGTAAGAGGACTAAAATGAACTTTGACTTTTGAAAAATAATACAAATCTGCTCGACAGGCTTCAGAGGGATGTTGCAACCTGTAGTTTAGTACTTTTTTTTTTAAAAAAAATACTAGCCTGGACTATTCTAAAAATTGTAGCTCAGAGTCCGCAAGACCGTAGAAGGATGCTGAGGAAGACCACAAGAGAAGAGGAGCATCCATCCTGGCAACATTCCATCTCATCCCCTCGTGGATGATCTACGGCTGTTCTGCGTCGTCCGCATAAACAACAGACCGTTTACAAACAGGACATCGTGGCGAACCGAAGAAAGTCGGTCGTGCATCTGAGGAATGGCCAAGACAGGATCTACTGCGGCATTCAAAGGCGAACAAAGCGTCTTTGTCGCACCTAAATGTTCACAGCGCTTGTACTCTGGGCAATTTATTACTCGGTGCTCAACTGCAGGCGAAGACGGCGTTACTATGAACACATCTAACACTGTAAACGGGGAGAATGTAGCAACAAAGGAGGACATACACCTATTTCTTTCTCATATCCCTCATGTAAAGGGTAGAAGGTTTATCCTGCTATAGTTCCTGTAGTTATCTGTAGTGTGCGAGCTATTGTTGTCAAACGTATGTTTAGATGAAATGTGATCGTGCTATTGAATGAATCTTGCAAAGGACAAGCTAGGGATCGAATTCTAAGGTGCTAAAAAAGAGGGATTTTGAACTTTATAAATTCCATTTCAGGCCTTGTATGTGGCTATAATAAATTAGTAGGTATAATTATTAATTAATAATAATGTTATGAAATAACTAGTTTTAGATGCAATTTGTATACAGAAGTCACTATTTTTAGTGCAATGAATTCTAATCTTAGACTTTTAAAAACATACAATTTGCCCAAAATAAGAACTTTATCATAATTTCAAGTACTGCACGAGCATGTTTTTCAATGTTCTCCGCTATAAATCTCTTCCGGTCCTCCACGAGTAGGTGCTACTACAAGAAGAAGCTTCTATACTGTTGCCATATATGAGCATTGGCTAGCGATCGTGTATTTTCTTAACCGAGAGAGTGATTTACAATACAATTTCTGCACCTAGAAAAACACTTGCCTGAAATGTTTACACATACACAGGCGATACCCAGGCAATGTATCTTTCGAAGACACGTTGTGATCATATTATCACAGGTTGTAACTTTCATCTGCAATATGCAAGCGGACGTACGCGGTTTCAGCTGGGAGTGTATGAATCGTACTCAAACTGTAGTGTATTTATTTTTAGCCTCAAAATAATGGTCGCCAAACGATAGGTTTGTAACCCAAGACATCCGGTGTAATCACACACAAACTCCTTATGCAATAACAATTAGCCAATGTGTGCAAAGAGTAATCACACAAGAAGCTTATTACCATAGGAAGAAACGTAATTAGTGAGTTGCTGCAGTCATTTCCCCAGAGAAACATTCAAGTCTGAATTAATTAAGTCCGGGAACTTGTTGATCACTCCTTGTACATTCGTGCCAGGCTTGTGAAAAGGAGAAATGAGGGAACTTACAGAAGAAACGAGAGCTCTCCCTCGTGCCGTGCTCGGCTAATCCGTCTATTAATGAGATAACTTCTTGCTAAAGGTCAAAGGTCTTGGGGTGCTCACTCGTCCGAGGAACAGGATCCCAGCTGACCCTTTTGCTTTGTAACCCGAATACTCGCTGCTAACCATATGCAACAGGTAACAAAAGTGCTGACTAACCTATTACCAGTTAGAGAGGATCTAGACGAGATGAAGCAAGACTTTACGAAGTACCTGTCTCGTCTCGAGTTGTAAATGTTTGTCTCGTACTCGGTCTCGATACATAAACACACATCTCGTTTCTCCTTCTCGTCTAGAAAGATATACAGGGTGATTGAAAAGTCCTTTAACACCCCCCATAAAATGTAAAGGAGCTAGGCTGGGTACAATTGGTCATGATAGAAACAGGTTAGGCCTAGGGGGAACCATATTGGTGTATTCCAAGCGGACGTCCGCCATATTGAATTGAACTCAAAATTTCTAAATGGTAAGGGGTGCTGTGAAATTCTAGCCTGATTTGATATATCACATCACCCCCTTTCCATTTAAACAGCATATACAACATGCTACCGCACAAACTTTCACAGCGTATAGAGAGCGTATGGATAAACTTTCTTTTCTCTCTCTCTCTCTCTCTCTCTCCCCTCTTCCCTTCCTTCTCTTTTTCTCTCTCTCCTTCTTTCTTCTCTCTCTCCCTCTATCTCTCTCTCTTTCTCACTCTCTCTCTCTCTTTCCTGAGAGAGAGAGAGAGGATCGAGAGAAAGAAAGGAGAAAGAGAGAGAGAGAAGGGGGAGTTGAGAGAGAGAGAGATAGAGAGAGAAGGAAGAAGGCTCTCTCTCCTCTCTCTTTCTTATCTTTCTTTCCTTCTCTCCTTCTTTCTCTCTTTCCTGGAAAGAGAGAGAAATAAAGAAAGAAGGAAAGAAAAAGAAGGAAGGAAGAGAGAGAGAGAGAGAGAGAGAGAGAGAGACCGAGAGAAAGAAGATCTTTCTCTCTCTCTCTCTCTCTCTCTCTAGGAGAGAAGGAAGAAAATCGAAGGAAAGTAAAATAAAATAAATTAATCAAACTATGAAACAATCGTTAAGTTTGCTAAATAATAGGCCAAAACTCGAGAACTGTTAGCCTTAGCTAAAATCTGATTGCAAATGTTTAACAGTATTATTCAATGTCTAACTCTCAGAGTTCTCGAATGGCAAAAGAGTAAAGAGGCATAATATACGAGGGTTATTTTTTTAAGTAAGGTCCGTTTTGCAATAAAAACGAAGTAAGTAAATGTTTTTCAAAAAAACATTTATTTTCTGAATTTACACACACTTCTCTATTTTTCTAAATAATTTCCTTGCCGGTTTAAACATTTACCGTAACGCACTACGAGTTTTTGGATACCCTCCTCATAGAACTCTGCCGCCTGTGAGATAGCCAGTTACTCACAGTCGTTTTCACTTCTTCATCAGTGTCTAAACTTTTGCTGCCCAGAAAGGTCTTCGGATGGCGGAAGAGGTGGTAGTCGCTAGGCGCAAGGTCTTGACTGTATGGCGGATGGTCAACACATCATCGCCTGTCAAAGTGAAAGCGAAACACAGACACTTTCAAAGCGCAAGATCATGTGCAGCTGTGTTTTGGGACAGGCAGGGTGTTTTGTTAATGAATTTTTTGCCGCAAGGAACAACAATTAAGAGACCTAAGAAAACTTCGTCGAGCAATCCAGAAGAAACTGCGTGGAATGCTGGCAGCCGGTGTCGTACTGATTCATGACAATGCAAGGCCGCATGGTGCGGCTCAAACTCAATATCTGATCCAATCTTTTGGCTGTGAGGTATTCGATCATCCGCCATACAGTCCAGACCTTGCGCCTAGCGACTACCACCTCTTCCTCCATCTGAAGGCCTTCCTGGGCGGCATGCTTTTAGACACTGATGAGGAAGTGAAAACGAGCGTGAGTAACTCACTATCATCAAAGGCGGCAAAGTTCTATGAGGAGGGTATCCAAAAACTTATAGTTCGTTACGATAAATGTTTACACCGGCAAGAAAACTATGTAGAAAAATAGAGAAGTGTATGTAAATTCAGAAAATAAACGTTTTTTGAGAAACATTTACTTACTTCGTTTTTATTGCAAAACGGACCTTACTTAAAAAATAACCCTCGTATTTTTGCATGTTTTTGCTAATCTTGACTAAGCAACTAACCAACTCTCTAGCCTTCTTAAACCCGAAGGTTTATGTCTGCAGCAACACAAGCCTTCTATCTGTGCCAATCCTGGACACGACCAATCCAATCTTTTCCACCCTTACCGATTGCTGAACTTGACACAATACGTCAAACATACAACCTACAGTAAAATAAACTACATATTTGAATTACTGTTTTAATTGCATATATAGGGGTTATGCAACTTACAGGTGCTGAATTAATCGTTTGAAACTGTTAGCACTTCCATTGCAATTTACCCTCGCAAATACGTCACGCGTGTCCACAAAAGAAAATGTGAAAATATTGCCAAATGTTAGCATGCTATTTTTACCATTATTCTTTCAGTGTGTGTGTGCGAATCCTGGCTTCGGTGCGCAATCGGAAGGGTTGAGCACACACACGCCCACACGTTCCCATAAGGACACAATTTGAAGGAGAGGCAAGGTCACGTGAAATATCTGTCGCCTTCCGCGCTGTGACGTCCACACGCGCTGCAGCTCTGCTCTTGACTTTCGGTCAACAATGTCGCTGCGATGACGCGTACGAGATTCAAACGTCAGCGACCGTGATTGATTTCCTGTCGAGAAATTAATCAGTTATTGTGAAGGGCCATACTTGGGAAATCTTGTAGATTAGATCAGCACACAAAGTAATTTCACATAATTTCAGCGGTGGTGGCGCTAAGGAATTTCCTTCCCCTATGATCTCAAGGGTGGACGAAATGTTCAGGTGGCAGCTGTTTCCCTGGTTGCCATAGTTACCTACATTCTCTCTCGATTTTGCCTTCTCCTCCTCCTTTCTCTTCTATCAATCTTCCTCCGTCTCTCTTTCTTACCGTAATATTTAATTTTCAATTTTACATTTACACGAATAGCCAATAAAGTTCCTAAAACCAACTCGCATGTAAAGTAATGTCCTATGTCCCCGATGGTAGCACAAAGTGGTTCGGATCCAACTTTAAACTGTAGGTCAAGTCCCGATTAGCCTTACTGTGCATAAAGTGGACTTAAAACACCGCTTCAATCAATCAATCAAACTATGTACGAGGGAGAGTGAAACGACAGACTGTGTACAGGTCAAATTTACATAAGGTATCAACTGTTATTTACAAAACGACCTGAAGGTTGCAACACTGATCAAGTGAGCTTCACAAAACATTTTCTTCATTTCTAAACATGGCGCTTCCTGCATACACACGCACCAGCCCTCTGGAAACCTAAAACGTATAGAAATCCTATGGCAAATGAAAATTTAATATCTCTATGCATGATTACCACGCTTGCAAGTAGACGAATGGAGGGAGAAGTGCGACAATGACTCAGTTCGCAGGCAGATGTGTGGAAAGACCTTCGCGATTGGTCATAAGTAGACCTCCGATTTTAAGGTTCTAAAAAGTGTGCTTTCAGGTTCCTAAAATAGGCTCTAAAAATCCTAAAATAGGACCTAAAAAACTAAAGTTAGGCTCGAAAAATTCTGAAGTAGGTTCAAAAAAACTTAAAATAGTTCAAAATTCCTGAAAAATGCTGATTAGGTATAGTCACCGATAATGACAATGGGACACCCATATCGCACTATCTTGCATAACGTTATGCGTGTTGCCTAAACCTACGGCGATGGCAGAACTTGCCATTGGAAATTTGCTATTAAAATCCACTCTTCGCCGTATAGTTAGGCAACAATGTAGCCTCCTCGATGGCGCGCGCAGTGTTAGCGTCGTCGCCTTGCAATCAAGGTGTCCCGAATTCGATACCCAGTAGAGGCACATGGTGGTTCGGATCTCACTTTAAACTGTAGGTCCAGTCCCGATTAGCCTTACTGTGCATAAATTGGACTTAAAACACCAAATCAATCAATCAATAGTTGGGCGACAATCTTTTTCCATATTATCTGCAGTCAAACTCGGCAATTTTGTCTGTGAGGATCATCTTATATGCTGAAAACAATATTTTAAGGAACACATAGTGGTGCAAACTTCAATGCTGAAATGTTAGTTTGCAAGGCGTGAATGCCGCAAAGCACCAAAGTGACGCAAAAATGAGCAAGGCCACACAGATCAGACCACTTTGGATTGTACAGGTAACAGTGGCACCAGACATTTTGCTTTGTTTAGAGCTTTGAAAAATCACCATCCATTTGGAGGAAGGGAAATCGACAGAGGGTACGTTTCAAACACGTTCGTCATTGAATTTTTTCGTGACCAAACAAAGCAAATGCCTCTGTGTGACATAAAAATTCTGTAAAACCGTCAAAATTATACAAAAATCTAAACAAAGGCTTGCTTTAGGCGCATAAACCTAAAATAGGTTCTAACAAAGCCAAATAGGTTATTTAGGCACTATGAAACTTGGTCAGTTGTTGCATTTTTTTAACAAAACGCTGACGGACATAACTTATTATTTCTTACATCCCTGTAAAGGAAAAAATAGGTTAAAAACCTAAAATACGAGGTGTAGTAATAAGTGACTGCATGTGCATTCCAAAGTATATGTGGATCAGCAATGGATAAATTCTGAACTTGTGCAACTCCACATGTAGAAAACTGCTAGATAAAAAAGAAAGCAAATTAAGGTTGTCAGTTCCCTCGTAATATACATAACCAGAAGCGTATATTCTAGGTTAGCTAGGCTATCTTCGAAACCTGAAGTCTAGAGAATAAAATACAGGAGAAAAATCGATCAGAAATTGTAAATAATATTATTCATATCAGTGAGATGATGATGCTGATTCTGGAGTTGGCAACCTGATTTCTTATGAGTTGGCAACCTGACTTCCTATGAGTTGGCAACCTGATTTCCTATGAGTTGGCAACCTGATTTCCTATGAGTTGGCAACCTGATTTCCTATGAGTTGGCAACTTGACTTCCTATGAGTTGGCAACCTGATTTCCTATGAGTTGGCAACCTGATTTCCTATGAGTTGGCAACCTGATTTCCTATGAGTTGGCAACTTGACTTCCTATGAGTTGGCAACCTGATTTCCTATGAGTTGGCAACCTGATTTCCTATGAGTTGGCAACCTGATTTCTTATGAGTTGGCAACCTGATTTCCTATGAGTTGGCAACCTGATTTCTTATGAGTTGGCAAGCTGATTTCTTGTGAGTTGGCAACCTGATTTCCTATGAGTTGGCAACCTGATTTCTTGTGAGTTGGCAACCTGATTTCTTATGAGTTGGCAACCTGATTTCCTATGAGTTGGCAACCTGAGTTTTAAGGAGTTGGTAAATTTATTTCTATCCATAGCCTAGGACCACGTGACACTGTGAGATAGCCCATATCTTGGAATCAGTATACGCCACTGATATGTACATAACATAAATAATTACACATATAAGTGTATGGTGAAGGCACATAGTGGTTCGGATCCCACTTTAAAACTGTAGTTCCAGTCCCGATTAGCCTTTCTGAGCATGAAGTGGACTAAAAAAAAAAATCTCGAACTAAGCTCTCAAACCCATATATGCAGTATATGTGTGAGCACAAGCTTGCCTATAATGAGTATATAGTTACACTTTTTCTACACATACCATACATGTTTATCTATTGAAGTGTGACTGAAATAAAGATCAGGGATCAAGAGTCAACGGGATGTATCCAATTATAAAGCGAGAGGTTTACGATTCATAACAATTGCAAAAGGGGCCCGCCCCGGTCATGAAGGAAAAGATGAGTTATAACTGAGTGAGAATGCTCTCTGCACACTTATCTTACCTTCCCGAAGTTCCTGTAGAGTCCTATCCTAGATAAAGATGTATGCTGTGTCCAGAACGTGTCAGAGTCCGCACTTCGACTCCGACCAACTTGTCCTCTGTTATCCCGCGCCAAGTGTATGGAAGAAGTATGTGAGTAAAACTGTGAGCGAATGACTTCGACCGGACTTCGCATTTATACTCCTGCCGGACTAGAGGTCGTTACTCCTCCAGTCCTCTATCGGCGAGGCTACTTTCGTAACCTCCCGTATAATTCCAGTATTGAAGCAATATGAAATGCAGCGCATTCCTGGGATAACCTGGAGCCAATCGATGAAGGCGACAGGTTATTGAACAGTGGAAGAGAACTACGGCTGTTCTGGTCTACAGGCCATACATGGTGGAGCCCATACATCAATTTCATCATATCACAGGGTGTATGCCAAAATAACAAATCCAAAACTCTTGACCTGTTTCGTTTCTCTTAACCTTTATTTATTCGACCCCTAATTAGGTAAAGTTGGAAATCAGTAATTAAAAAACATGAATATTTATTTAATGAAAACCCCATACCAAAAGGCCAGTTAAGATGAAAACTGAAGCTGCATTTAACAAGATTGCTTCATAATTAATGCATCCTGGACTGCATTTGGCTCTATATAATCTTATGAGGGGCTCGTGTTGTTATCTCTATATGTTTGTTCTTGTTCCTTCATCCATCTTACCTGACCACCATTCATCATCATCTTCGCGATTAGCCAAAGGGGCATAAAAGTGAAGTCAAAAGAAACTAAATCAATCAATCAGCCATTGTGATAGCAAAAATACTTGACCACAAGTATAATTTCTTGACATTGCATTGACGTCTTGAGCTACTTGTTGATTTCTTTATTTTTCTTAACTTTCATGACTCTCTCGACTGGTATATACCCTCATCACTCGTCCTCGTCGACTCGACTAGCCAAACGTGATAGAAAAGCGACGCTAAATACAAAAAAATCAAATCAAATCTAAACAGCTAAACTTCGAAATTGATGGAACAACGACAATAATCTTGACGGAACCTCATCCCCCCGTCTGTGTTCCACTTGCAGCCGTCACCCCTATTTGGCAACTGGACTCTTCCATTTGGCGCATGCGCACTTGTATTAATGATCGCGGCGCAGCCAAAAGACCCTTCCAATGACCACAGAGCATCATCATTACAAGCAGCGTTCATTTCCTCCGTCACAAAAACATGTTTGTTGTGTGTTTATTACAGCTTTGTGTACAATTCTCCCCTCTAATCTCGACAGTCAACATTACCGTTAATTGATTCCCTTGATTAGCAAAGAGCGCGTAAATAATCAGTGTATTTGGATCAACATTATCTGCCACACTTTGACTGATGAACTGCCTAATTGTCAAGCGTCACAAAGGAATTATCTCGTATTTGCAAGAAATTTGGGTCACTGAAAAAGAATGAAAAAGCTGTTCTTTCCCTGTAATGAGATGTTTATGTTTGAACTTTTAAAACGCTTGTCTATTTTGTTTCTTATATGTGTTTAACCAATTTTTGATTGGATAGTACAGGGTGATAGATAATTGCCTTCGGGGTTTCGAACATTTACAGTACTAGAACTGTAACACATACAGCACAAAGGTGCATATAAGTACATAAATAATCTCTCCAAGATTGCACTCCTAATAGGCCGCATCGTGTAATTGTAGATTTAGCCGCTAGATGGCAGTATAACGCAAACATGGCGAGCAGTTCTGAGTCTTAGACTTCGCTAAATGTGAGTCTGTTATGATGATACAACGGAGATTTCGCACGAAATATCGAACAGAAACACGTACAGACAAGACAATCCGTGCGTGGTACAGCAAATTCAAAAAGACTGGCTGCCTGTGCGTTGAGACGTGTGTTGCAGGAACTTGATTTCATGAGTGATGTCTGCCGCATCACCACGTATAAAACTTCGAAAGATTATTTATTTACTGATGTGTTATAGTTCTTGTACTATATGACTCACTCTGTATTTGAATGAAACATCTTTGTTCCGTGTTATTAATGTAAATGTATTTTATTTCATTTACGTACAAAAAACTGTAATGTTTCCCGAGAAACTACGGGGAAATAATGGCTCCTGGCCAACCCGAAAATGATCTAAACCAGTGGTTCGACAACCCCGAGGGGCAAGTGGAATGTGGAGAATATCCACACAACATTTCTGCTGCAGGTGTATAGAGCAGACTTCATAGCTCTAACACTAAACAGGAAAATAAGGCTCATTTTGTCACTGACACTGTTATCTTTGCTTTATATGTTCTGAAATGAAATACTCTTTCGAAATCTATAGTAGACTAAATTTGGATCCGAATTTCTCCTTGAAAGTTCCAAGTTCACAACCAGACATCAAGAAACTGTGTCAGGCTATGCAGGCACATTCCTCTCACTACAAACTCTGAGGATTTTCAATAAAAACTCCAAAATTTTGCTTGGCAATTTGTTACACAAACTTATTTTTTTTCTTTACTTTTTATCAATAACTCTGGAAAAATATTTGAAAATTAAATACATGTATTTCACATTTTTATTTTTGTTCATAAAGATTGTAAACATAGGAACACCCAATAAAATAATAAACGTAGGATTTCAATATTTATTTGTTTATTTGTTTTTTTGTTTATCTTTCCACATGCGCCGGAATGCCATTCTTGTCTATTGCAGATACACGCCTACAGCGTATCAAGAATGACCCACCAATTAGGCAGACAAAATAATTTCCCAAAACCCATTATTCGGAGAAAACCTATGGTGGGGACGTTTAGGTACGACTCAAGGGAACAATGTGAAAAAAGTTTGAGAACCGCTGATCTAAACCCTTCCGAATATCCTACATCAGAGATTTTCAAAAAACATAAAGAGACATTTAAAATCGTAGTTTACTTGTTTATGTAACAACAGAACTCCTGCAAAGCCTAATGGTTAAGTGAGAGGTACTGACTGAAAAATTGGCATGTACTAAAAAAGAACTGTTTGAATCACAAAGATGTAGGAGTACACTGAATAGCAACTGTTCCAATCACAAAGACGTACGACTATACTGAATAGCAACTGTTCCAATCACAAGGACGTAGGAGTATGCAGAATAGCAACTGTTCCAATAAAAAAACCTAGGAGTATACTGAATAGCAACTGTTTGAATCACAAAGACGTAGGAGTATACTGAATAGCAACTGTTCCAATCACAAAGACCTAGGAGTATACTGAATAGCAACTGTTTGAATCACAAAGATGTAGGAGTATACTGAAGGGCAACTGTTTGAATCATAAATATACCAGCATGTACTACATGAAACAATTTGAATTACAAATATAGTGGTATGTCCTGAAGTTAGACTGTTCCAATGACAAAGATATAGCAGTGTACTGAGGAACAACTGTTAGCCATATAGATGTATGCAAGTACTGAAGAGTAACTGTTTGAATTACAATGTACGTCTTAGGGCATATATAACCCAAGGAAAGGACTACAATCCTAAAGCTGTACGTTAGTCATGCACATCACGTATTTATCGCTGGATACCACTGATAGAAAAAGCCTCCGTCTGCACAGAAACGCATAACAATAAACATTGAAACGGCCTCCAATAAGAAACCAGTGCTTTGTAAATTACCACCAATGAGCTCGAGGGAGTGGTCTCGGGAACCCGATAAGATTGAGAAGATTCGTGACTGGAAATTTCATTGGTGAACGAAAGGGGGCAATCTCCACCGGAAGTTGAAGACAGGAAATCCGGAATCTCTGGCTGGGAAAGCCGGGTACGCAGGAAATCGGATGCACTCGCAGTCGATTGGGTGTGATCGATCTTGGGCTCAATAGCTTCGGATGCTTATGATCTGAAGGGTCATCGACCTATTCTTCTAACAGTTCTGCTGTTTATGAAGGAAGATACTCGATCTGCTGATCCAAAATTAATATATTTGATCTTTCAGAAGCCCTAACTTCGCCTAACACTAAACTAACCCAACTTAAAACTTTACTGTCAACAATTCACCGAACCTATTCTAATCTAATTTATACTTCCACCATTCCGAAAGTCACCTAACTTTTACTTCTACAAATGCTAGAAGAATCTATTTTACAATTCCAGTGATGTTTTCTTCATGTTAGTGTTTTCCGTCGATTTCTGTCTTCATAGGCTAATCGCGACGATGAGGATGAAAGTTAAATGCCGAAAATCTAACCTCAGTGGTGAGATCCTCAATTCACCTCTTAAGAGGCATTATTTTGAAATTTGAAAAAAAGAAGGATATTTGGAAAGTTGTATATAAATTTGTGTCTGATGTTTTTAAATTTCTTTAAAAGAATTGCCATGATGATAAAAAAGCACGTTGGTTATTTGCAGTAACAATATTAAAGATGATGGAAATATCCTAAGCCTACTTTTCCTAAGCCTATTGGAGATTGATTGCCTGAAATTGGGTTAATTTACGGGACCCCTGGTGTCGTGGATTGCTGTGGTCACCACTCCATCACGAAGGTCCACTCTTAGGCCTACCTGAATTGAAATTGGTTTATTTTGGGAATCTCAAGTTATGTATAAACAGAAAGTTATGTTTTATTTTTCACAATAATACAGAATCGTTTACATACATACTCTTATTGCAATATAGACAGTGGCGTGCATAAAGGGGTGGTGGTTGGGATAATAACTCCCCTTTGGCCCAGTAAAAAGAATTTCAAAGGCAGGAAAAAATGGCAAATGGATGGCTGCCTACTAAAAAATGTATAGCACCTCCACCCCTTTCGAAAGTCCTTGGTACGTCACTGTATATAGAGCTTTGTTTTTAAGCCCACTTTATTCACAGGAAAGCTAATCGGGACTGAGGACTTGCAGTTTAAAGTGGGACCCAAACAACTTGTACATTTCTGTTCACAGAAAGTGGCACACTCGTTTGAGTTGGTTCAGCTTCGGGTCTGGCAGTACAGCCGAAGTGTTCGGAAACCACCAGAGTTGCTTACTATCAAACATTTTAACCACATGCAGGGAATTTTGTGTCTCTCAGACTCAAAGAAAAGGGCTAACGAAAATATTGCAGCGTAAATATTAATTAGCTGGACTGAGGAATAACTTGTCTACATTGAAAGTAATGTAAATGAGAAAATTTCGTGAAAAATATATTTAAAAGAAACGCATTTAAACACATAAATAACGAAAAAAAAAACGCAACTTGAAAAAACGAGGCGGAAAGAGTGCTGTTGTAATTCCTGAAAATAATGAAAAAAAAAAAACTTATGTTTTCTTTCAGAAGATGTGTTATCCTAGCCCGGGAGAAGGCTTGAAGAATATATAAACTCCTTCCCCATCCACTTTGGCAAACATAATCGCAAAGTTCGCACTGAATATGCGATGGGAAAAATAATAGAAATCCGAAGTAAGAAGAGTTTATGTCACAGCCAGGGAGGCACATGAGAGGAGGCCCCCCTCTCCTACAAACACACACACATCAGTCATCCAGGCTATTAGCAATAAGTCAATGGTTGTCCTCTCATTTAACTTTAACAGTAAATGGAATTATTGTAAAATGAAAATTGTCGGGGTTTCCTTTTCTACACGTGCACGTTGGTTTCGTAATGGAGCAAAAAATACGGTAGAATTGTGACTCGTAAAATCACTACCGGCTGAATGAATGTCTCCGTAGATTCCAGAATAATGACTCTTCTTTTTTAAACAAATAGTTTAAAAATAATATAATATATGTGCCGTTGGTTAATAAGATTCCTCGTCACATAGCAGAATCCGCTATGTTCATGATGAACACGATGACCATTTAGGGTTGGAAACACTCACCTTGCAAAAGAACCTTGACTTGTATTCTGTCAGCAATGTGCACAGGACACAAACACTATCTGCTGAAGCGTGTTGCTTTCAAATGAATGTAATTAGCAAGAAGCGACATCAAAAGTTTCGAGCTGGCAGGAAAAGATATAATCTTACGAAGAAATTATCTGAATAGCTTGGTTTCTTCACCGTGGTTTGTGGCCATGTCGGTTGAAGCTTAGTTTTGTAAGCTGAAATCCTAGGTTCGATTCCCCTCATGATCGCTTTTTTACCAACTTGTAACACATTAATTATTTCATTGTCTTTGTATTTCAGTGTTTTAGAGTGGGATGAGAACTACTATGTGCCTTGACCGAGTATCGAACACGGGACCTCCTGATTACAAGTCGTCACACCAATTGTAGCGTTATATTTTATTATTGTTCGTGTGGCAAGATGAAAAAGTAATATGACACCCACAGATCTTCTGACAGTCGAGATAGTTTTGAGTGTAAAGCGTGTTTTATTAAAACTGGCTGCTTACAATAAATAATCAATACTAAAAACGCGTTGTGAAATACAACTGAAGATGAAACGTTCAATATTCTCTGGAAGAAGAGTCACTGAAATTAACTGCCAAATTGTGAATTACATAGAAATATTGTTTCGTCATACATATGCTTGTTTATTTGAGTTTGGCGTCGAAGTCCACTCTATGCACAGCAAGGATAATCAGAACTGGACCTACAGTTTGAAGTGAGATCCGAACCACTATGTCATGTGCCTTCACCGGGTATCGAACTACAATTTCTTAATTGCAGCCTTTGATGCTGCAAACGTTTGGCCATACAATCAGACAAACGTAAATCACACACCCATATTGAAACTTCTACTCAGGTTATGGCATGTCTTTCTTCTGCATGAGAAAAGTGATCTTACCTGGGTTCGAACCTACAAACGGAGATTATCTGTTACTTTCACAAAAGTGGAGCAGCACGACGCATGCGCTCTATATAGAGACAATGTTGCTCGCAGTTCGGTGCCTGCTTTGCGAGGCTGGCTGGTGGACATGCGTCACGTGGTTTGGCTGAACAAAACCACTTGAATTGATCTGAAAATGGTAGGTTTTTAGCAGAGAAAAATAACATTTGTGTGTTATTTTTGACAGGGATTTCTTCTGTTTTCGTCTCCAACTATTTTAACCTTTGAAAAGACAGTACATTAACACACATTGGTTTTCACCAGTATATTTCATTTTCCACGCTTTTCATTAATGTCACGGTTCTATAGGCGCGTCGCTGTTATATCCTGCTCGGGAACTGTCTTAATGGCAGCGACCTCCTCTTGCCGCATTCCCCTGCAAAGGAACTCATGGTCAAATAGCCAATTAGTAGAAGTCTGCAAATGTGATCCATTGGCCGCCCGTAGCCCGCCGGCCGTAATGGGAAGAAATACCCGCCCACTCCCACCCTGCGCAGCTTTTGTAGTGAACCAACTCGACTCGCCCATCTGAAGGGGAAGTTATCAGGCGTCCATCAGTACCCAGCGTGGTTCAACAGCGGGCGGGCAGCCTATGACCGATAACTTCACTGCGACCACGGGCGTCGGAAGCAGGGGCGGGCAAGGAATAGACGGACACTTATTATACATATTGCGAATCTGTTACAGGCAAATATTGTAAAAACTCATAATACAATGTTCGAATTTCAATGTCACTGCATGAAAAGGCTGCTCAGGAGAAATCGAAAACGTTAAAAGTGAACGAGTGTCGAGTGACTTCCCGTTTATAGGTTTATTAATTTCTAACAACAGGGAACATAGGGTAGTACTGGTAACTATGTTTTAATAGTTCACAACAAATCTAGGTCGGATATAATTGGATACGTCAGTGGTGTTACAATGACATGAAGGGCATAGGAAGCATTCTTAGCCTCTACTAAATTGTTTGGGGTGTCCATTTGAAAGCGCTTATCCATATCAGAAACTGAATTTCCTAAAAGTTGGATCGTAGTATGACTCCTTTTCTCATTTAAGATGCAAGTTGATATGGTAGGATTCAAATTTAACAGGACAAGTCTCTACTGTGGTTATAGTGTGGTCCTAAACCAAGCGAAATTTCAACTCTAACTTTCTGTTTTATTAGAGACCAATTCAGAGTCTCTTATATCTTGTGATTTTAAACAAGACAAAACAACTTCCAGGCTAATTCATATTCATCGAATTACTGACAACTTTCAAACCTACGAAACAAAATATTCCCCTTTTACATTTTGTAATAAATACTCCGAAGACGTCACAATTTATATAAAAAAACAGTATTCTTTCTTCTTTCATAAATACGCAATTTATTTTCATTTTTCATTTAGCCACTTTTGGCAAATCGCGACGATGAGGATGAGTGATGCTATGGTAAGTGATAAAGTGACACTCACAAGGGACACCTATGGCCGGGACGGGATTGGAACCTGGAATCCCTAGCATCGTAGCATCGGCAAATTCTTAATGAAACATCCATATAATAAATGTTCTCGATTTGTTGGTCTTACAACCAGACATTTTTTTAAAGCCATTACTCAGAGGATAGTTTTAAAGAAATATAATCGAATTCATAATAATTGTAATCAGTTACATTTTCTTTTACCCAATTTACCAATATGTTCTAATTACTTATAGAAATGCAACGAGTGATTAAAAAAGTTTTGAAAATAAAGTTGCCTCAAGTGGGGATCGAAAGTAAGTCCCTCACTACCACAAGCACCTGCCTTAAGCACTACGCCATTTCGACAAACCTGAAAATTGTGACTCTTCTCGGTCCTTTGTGTATCCTGCTACTTACGCTTATAATTTATTTTGTACTGGAACGGAGTTTGAAATAATGATGTCAAACACATGCTTTTTAACGCTGAGTCTACTTATGTAGGTTTCATTGGGAATTCTGAACCATCTCCTCAGTTATCATCGAATGATTGCCTTAGCGCTGTGCCAAGAATAACCATGGCTGTTCCGTCTGCCCGTTTAAAGTCCCGGATGAACTGCGAATACCCGCTCCAGCAAGGGCGTGAGTCGTTAGTCCGCGACCACAGTTGGAAGCAGTTGGAAGTCCCGCCCAGCAAAGAACCAAACAGCAATGACGTCAGCCCGTGTCCTTCCACCATGCGCAGTGCATCGAGGGTTTGGGTCCCGACATGTGGCAGGTCGGATAAGTGGGCATTCCTTCTTGCAGTGAGTCATGCCCACCCACGCAGATGTCTACCAATTAGGCCTAGTGCGCAAGAAGCAACAACGTTAAAAATCCTCCTCCCCAAAGCAGCCAGTAGTGAAACAGGAATTTGTCAACAATCGTTCTACGCTGTGATTGCACACCGGTTGCTACGCCGTACCGGGAATAGTTGCAATATAAACTTTGGCTTCACAATCTGGAACAAAGTAACACTAAAAGTGAGGCAGAAACTGAAGAAAACGCAGATTAGCTGCAAAGAGAAAAACAAAATGCACTTTTGCCAATTTTGACGTTTTTATGAAGTCACTAGTGTTCATATAGGGTAATTGTAACTGGGCGTAATGTTTAAAATGGGTTCCGTACCTAGGTGCTTTGAATCTGGAATCCCTTGATTACCAGACAACAGCTATGCCAGTAGGCCATTGGGTAGGAACGCATGCATATACACGCTCGCAAGGCAAATCAAAATTAGTAATTAGAAGCAAAGTCAATATCTCTTCCCCGTCTGCTACATCATGAAACATTATCTAGCTATCTGCGAAATATGGCATTCACAACAGAAAGGGAAGAAAAAGAAGCCAACCACAACTAGCAAAAAGTCTACATTTCTGTGTCTTAAAATAAAAAAAAATAAAAAAGAAGTTCACATTTTATCGATGAAAACCTCCCAACGAAAATAACCGTCTTTTTACGAACTCTGTCCTCGCGCTGTATGAACAACAAAGAAATCAATGTTGGTCATGTAAATAATTCGTAAGCAAATAGTCGTTCATGGTATGAACGTCCTTTTCTCTCTCGAAACGTGTTCTTTGCTCAAAAAGAAAAGGTGAGTCGCAGTGTAGCTGCACCCTATTGAGTTGACAAAGGTAAGCGGCGAAATCTTCTAAATACGTTATTCGTTCCTTCCTTCTGTGTAGATATACGTCAGTTTACTATCTCTTGTGGTAAACGCGACAAACTCAATAATGATTCCAATCAGTTACCCAGTGTTCAATCCTGGGACTTCCTGCTCTGTAACAAATCACATTGACTATTTCGCAACAGAAACCAAAAGTTCAAATTAGTTACTCGTCGTACCATGCCCACCGAAAAATAAGAGAAGTCGCCTTGGCAAATCCCAGGAATTCATTTCATAGTGAGGTAAATGTTGTTCCCATTTATTATATTGAGACAAGTAAAACCAGTCATCAGAAAATGGGTTTTTCGGAGCAGTATTAAAGGCTACAATTAAGAAATTGTAGTTCGATACCAGGTGGAGGCACATAACATAGTGGCTCGGATCTCACTTCAAACTGTAGGTCCAGTTCCGATTATCCTTGCTGTGCATAGAGTGGACTTCAACGCTAAACTCAAATAAACAAGCATATGTATAACGAAACAATATTTCTATGTAATTCACAATTTTTGCAGTTAATTTCAGTGACTCTTCTTCCAGAGAATATTGAACGTTTCATCTTCAGTTGTATTTCACAACGCGTTTTTAGTATTGATTATTTATTGTAAGCAACTAGTTTTAATAAAAGACGATTTACACTCAAAACTATCTCGACTGTCAGAAGATCTGTGGGTGTCATATTATTTTTTCATCTTGCCACACGAACAATAATAAAATATAACGCTACAATTGGTGTGACGACTTGTGATCAGGAGGTCCCGTGTTCGATACTCGGTCAAGGCACATAGTAGTTCTCATCCCACTCTAAAACACTGAAATACAAAGACAATGAAATAATTAATGTGTTACAAGTTGGTAAAAAAGCGATCATGAGGGGAATCGAACCTAGGATTTCAGCTTACAAAACTAAGCTTCAACCGACATGGCCACAAACCACGGTGAAGAAACCAAGCTATTCAGGTAATTTCTTCGTAAGATTATATCTTTTCCTGCCAGCTCGAAACTTTTGATGTCGCTTCTTGCTAATTACATTCATTTGAAAGCAACACGCTTCAGCAGATAGTGTTTGTGTCCTGTGCACATTGCTGACAGAATACAAGTCAAGGTTCTTTTGCAAGGTGAGTGTTTCCAACCCTAAATGGTCATCGTGTTCATCATGAACATAGCGGATTCTGCTATGTGACGAGGAATCTTATTAACCAACGGCACATATATTATATTATTTTTAAACTATTTGTTTAAAAAAGAAGAGTCATTATTCTGGAATCTACGGAGAAATTCATTCAGCCGGTAGTGATTTTACGAGTCACAATTCTATTTTCTTGCTCCATTACGAAACGAACGTTCAAGTGTAAAAAAGGAATCCCGACAATTTTCATTTTACAAAAATTCCATTTACTGTTAAAGTTAAATGAGAGGACAACCATTGACTTATTGTTAATAACATGGATGACTGATGTGTGTGTGTTTGTGCGGGAGGGGTATCTCCTCTCATGTGCCTCCCTGGCTGTGACATAAACTCTTCTTACTTCGGATTTCTATTATTTTTCCCATCGCATATTCAGTGCAAACTTTGCGATTATGTTTGCCAAAGTGGATGCAAAAGAAGTTTATATATATATTCAAGCCTTCTCCTGGCTAGGATAACACATCTTCCGAAAGAAAACATAAGTTTGTTTCTTTTGCATCATTTTCAGGAATTACAACATCACTATTTCCGCTTCGCTTATTCAAGTTGCGTTTCTTTTTTCGTTATTTGGTGTTGCTTTTCTTCCATTTTCGGCTACTCGCAACGATGAAGAGAGACTTATAAAGAACACCCATGCTCAAGCTAAATTCGAACCCGGGGCCTTCGCATTCTAACGCATTGTGATAACCACTTCTTCACGAACGTCAAAAATGCGTTTCTTTTGAATATATTTTTCACGAATTTTTCGCATTTACATTACTTTCAATGTAGACGTGCACAGTCCAGTTAATTAATATTTACGCTGCAATCTTTCCGTTAGCCCGTTTCTTTGAGTCTGAGAGGCACAAAATTCCCTGCATGTGGTTAAAATATTTGATAGTAAGCAACTCTGGTGGTTTCCGAACACTTACTTCGGCTGTACTGCCAGACCCGAAGCTTGACTTCAACTCAAACGAGACTGCCACTTTCTGTGAACAGAAGTGTACCTCAACCTTGCATCAAACCCGGGATCCCTTGATTATATGGATGAGACGTTACCACTGTGCTATCCATCGAAGAAAGAAAAACAAAAACTGTCCCATAACTTGTCAAGACATGGGCTGTTCCATTTGGAACAAATAAATGTAGGAGAAAGATCTGTTCCACTTTCTGCTAGGGAAGGAAGTGTGAAAATTTACATTGGCATTTCTTAATATTTTAAAAATTATTTTCTCAAAAATGGGACGAGGCCCCAAAGTTCATTTCCTGGTGTTATTTCTTATATTCATCTACAAGTTGGCATACTTAGTGTATTTTTACCTTGATGCTATTTTGAGATAGGCCTAATTCTAAAGATGAGTATTTCGCAACTTTTTGAGTATTCAAAGGGTTACATCTGCTAACAGCATCAATATCCCAGTAATGTGCTATATCAGGTAGATTGTCCTAATAGTGAGCTTTAATGCCCAGTACACAAATCTTTGGGGGTGCTGTTGCTTAACGAAGATATTAAGGGCCGAAAACAGGAAAAATCTGCATTTTGGACCCTCTTTGTTGCCGCATAACAATGGAAAGCAACAATGTCCCATCAAAATAATTTAATGTATATAAGCAACCAGACTTATATTAACAGTATATCAAAACAAAAGTTTGTGATGTTGTTGATTTCCAAAGATACAGACAGCACTCCGAACTTACCCATGTTTCACTTTTCATGAAAAATGGGCGGTCTGACCTTGAACTTTGACATTTTCTACAGGAGAGGGAAAATTTTTTCAAGGTCTCAAAATTGCACAATATTCATTTCTCATGACCTATTTCAACATATAAAAAGGAAGCCAATCAAAAAATACAACTATCTCACTTTGTTCGAATTTCAAAATAATGGCTCTCAATGCCCTTGGGCACCAAGATAGATTTCCACCAATCTTAAAGTACTACTTTCTGAAATCCTAAAATCACGTATATATTTCCGCCGATCACAAACAAATGTAAATACTCTTCCTCCAATGTACAGACCGTTAGAGTTCATATACTTCCTCCAATTATTAACTAAATCCATACATCAGTTAGCTAAGTAATTAAACTAACTCACCAATCCTAAACTGGCGTAGCTAACTTATACTTCATCCAATCCCAAGCTTACCTCGCCTTGCAATCAAGTGGTCCCGAATTCGATACCCTGTGGAGGCACAAGTGGTTCGTATCCCACTTTAACCCTTAGTTCGCCCCCGTTGCATATATGCAACAAAAAAAGTATGTCCCTTGTAGCCGCTGTTGCAGATATGCAACAAACAGCTTTAGATACAATTATCGAGGGTTTGCCACACTTATATTTGTATATTGAGGTTGAAACACTGGAAGTTCGTTCGGGAACAGGTTTTGCAATCGTGTTTACGAAAATTCCAATTCCCCCCCTCCTTTCTCGGAATATGTCACGTGTTTGGGCTTTGGGCTCACGTGTTCGCTGGTCAGTTGACAGACACAATGAATGCTTGGTATTTACGATGCTGTTTTCCTCCATGCTTCCAACGCTGTGATTTAGTACTGATAAGGCACACACTCTTCTTTGTGTTTAGATCTGGTGATCCAGCTGAAGTAGTGGCCGGGGGGGGGTCAAGGAGAGAGGGGATTGGATGAGGTTTGGCGGTGTCAGCTTTCTGTCGCCTCTATGTTAGAAATGCAATGAAGCTTGATGATAGCCAGCCAGAGGCCAGAAGCGTGAGTCTATCCAGAAGTATAGACAAAACAAACGATTGCCAAGGCTCCCTTCCCTCCTCTGTTAGGAAAGGCCTTACCATAAACAGTTAGTATCATATAACAGCTCATCGATTTCCCTAAGGCACAATCGTTTCCTTCCGGACATATTTCCACAAGGACATATTTCCACAAAGAGCCGAGTCAACAGGGAAGAAATAGATTCACAGTAGCTACACAAGATGCAAGTGCGAACAAAAAGAAGGAAAAGTTCGGGTTTTCTCCCCAAAGTAGCTGGAGAAGAGGGGGCAAAATTCACATTTTTATGATTTTTTTCATTGAAATTCGGGGGATGCAGCCCCGCCCGTAACCCCCCCCCCAAGGTTGGGGCATCCAAATTTTACATGGTTGCATGCA
This sequence comes from Lepisma saccharinum, assembly GCF_977018435.1. Classification (NCBI taxonomy): domain Eukaryota; kingdom Metazoa; phylum Arthropoda; class Insecta; order Zygentoma; family Lepismatidae; genus Lepisma; species Lepisma saccharinum. The sequence continues at coordinate 65,072,322 of NC_139241.1, read as the reverse complement.
CTGATGTTCTACCTGCAAAACAAAAGTTATCCGAAGTAGATTGGTCCCATAGTGTTATAACAATTTTATGAATAATATGCAAATTGGCTAAAATTCGCTAGAGTATTACGTTTTGCCTTATTATACAAATTGTATTGCACCCACGAACATGAATCAAGTTTCATTCTGTTGCAGAAGGTCCATTCTTTGAAAAAAAAAAAAGCAAAAGTTCCGGTTTTCTCCCCAAAGTAGCTGGAGAAGAGGGGGCAAACTCCACGTTTTTATGTTTTTTTCATTGAAATTCGGGGGATGCAGCCCCCGCCCGTAACCCCCCCCCCACCCCGGCGGTTGGGGCATCCAAATTTTACATGGTTGCATGCACCGATGTATTACCTGCAAAACAAAAGTTATCCGAAGTAGATTGGTCCCATAGTGCCAGAGTTATTACGATTTTTCTCCATTATGTATACGAATTCAAATTTCGCGCTCAAAGCCTCGGAGACACTGGGCTTACTTTCGTCAGACCGCGCGGGGTACTAATTAAACTGTAGGTCCAGTCCTGATTAGCCTTACTGTGCATAAAGTGAACTTAAAACTCAAACTCAAATTTAAGCCTACCTATCAATCCACCAATCATATTACTTAAACTACCCTTAAACCAAAGCTTCTCCCTGCTCCTCACGCGAGGAATGGGCATCCCGGTGGCGTAGTGGTTACGTCGCGGCCTTGTAATCGAAAGGTCCCGGGTTCGATACTTGGTGGAAGCATATAGTGGTTTGCATCCCCCTTTAACCTGTAGGTCCAGTTCCGATTAGCATTTCTGTGCATAAAGTGACTTATAAACAAATTCAACAACAACATAATGTAAATATTTCCTACATCTTACGAAACCAAAGAAGAGAAGATAACGTGCATGGCATCAACAAACATGCTGTGGTTACAGCGCCTTGAATAACGTAGTGTGGAAAACGACCCAAGAAATTAGTTCCCGAGACCGATGACAACATAGATGGCAGTGCGATCAGTACGACTGCTAATTTTCTTATGAAAGTAATGCGGCTTAGTTAGTTTTTGGAATATATTGTGTAGATTTGTTTGACTTGAAAGGCGGTACGTAAATTGATGGAAACAGTTATATTTGTGGAGTGATTTGCAGTCGCGAAATGGCATTAATTTGGAAAGAAAAGTAAAATAAAATTAATAAATAAATAGCATGCGTAACACAAGAAGAAACATCGCAAAGTGATTCCGGACGTCAGGTGTTGGATTGTGTACTAGAGTTTTATTTTTCTATGTTATCAGAATATAAATAGTATCCTGAGAGATATTTCACACCGAGGCGACAAACCACAAGTGTCGCTTGTAAGCGAGCAGTCCGTAATCAATGCAGCCTTTCGAACCGTAGGGACACTCGGACTGCACCGTTTCCACAAGGAGATTTTACACCAAAGCGACACGGTCCTTCGGTCCAAGGCAACTTTCATACCGAAGCGACACGCGACACATGTTGCTTGGAAACGAGCTAATCAAGAGCAACATTTCACATCTTAGCGGCATGACGGGAAGCACAGGCCAGCGTTCGGTTGGTGAAATCCTCAAGCGATAAGTGTCGCGTGCCGCTTGTCGCTTTGGTGCGCAATCTCCCTAAAGCAAGACACAATTAGCAGCAAACGCTTGCTAATAGACTGAAGGCACCATGTCGCTTGCCATTTAGTTAGGAACTCTCCCTGTAGCGCGTCGCTTCGGTCTCAGCACCCTTCCTTTAAGGAGCTTTCCGACCGAAGTAACAAGTAGCACGCGAATACGCCATATGAACGTGTCGTTTACTGTTTGGACCCTCATGTGCAATGAATGCTATTTTACAGTCTGGAAGTGTGTGTCACTAGTGTGACAGTGTGAACATCCCGTGTCGCTTGTCCTATTGGTTTGAAAGTTGCCTTACAATCATGTCGATGGCACTAAGAAAGTTTTGTGGGGTTCCCCTTGTCGTTTCATGCAACCATCTTATCATCATCGCCGCGATTAGTTTAAAGCGGAAGAAAAGAGACAGTAAATATAAAAGATAAAAATGCTTCAGTGTGTATATCTATAACAGAAATGATGATGATGATGATAAAAAAATGAACCTAATTCATACACAAAAATTTAGTTGCCAAGAGCATTCGACGCGTATTTTTTCTCCCGTATTATTAACGAAAGTATGACGATAACAGGACGTGGTCGACTGTCTAGAATGATCGTTAATATCTTCGCGACCATTGTACCAAATATCATAGCAATTATCACACTCATAAAAATGCTTCGTGTAAAAGAATCAGACGTTGCAGTGAAAACTCCATTTACTTCCATTATAAGCAGACGAATGCCATGCAGGTATACCGACACCAGCGCCTCTAGCGGTATCATATTCGAGTGGAACCAGCCAGAGATACCAGAACAGTGCCGTTTTCCACACTATGTTATTCAAGGCGCTGTACTGTGGTTATCTACTTCAGAACGCAAACAAACTGAAAAAATAACGAGCATGGGTTAAATGAACTCTGACCTATTCGAACGCTTCAGAGAAATCGAGAGCGGTCAGAAGTTTTGAGAAACCTGGCGACCCCCCCGAGGGCATTTTCCTCTATCTTGCCACATCCTCAAAATGGACTGAGAGGACTATTGACGTAAGCTTAATGGGAAGATGTCTCAAGTCTCTTCTCAGCTTACATTCCATCTAATTGTCCCTATTCTGAGGAGACCTAAGGCGTTGGTGATCGACTTCTTTCATCCTGTTATATCCTCTCTCTTGCGGGTAACCACTGTTGACATTTTGTGGGCGGCGTTCGTACGGACGCACTAATTTCCTAGAACTGGAGCACCCTCTGTTTCTACCCGCACTTTATAAGAAGTGCACAGATTTCGTCCGTTCAATCGTAAAGATTTAGTCATGTATGCATGTATACAATTGCTTTAGTAACGAAGATATTGCCACGCGTATTGTCAATTGCTTGAATCACAAAGCTTTTATTTTTTACTGAAACCCGAACAGTCACAATAACAGAGATCTAACTAAAGTGCGTTTGAATAAAAAAAACTCGCAAGCTGACGCACATTTTTTGAATCACAAAGTTTTGGCTTAGCTTGAAGCACAATTCTGAGTCATAAGACCCTATACTGATACTGAACAGTTTAAACCACAAATATCTTGCTCTCTACAGAAGTAAAATTGTTTGAAACGAACAATTGCTAAAATGTAATGGAGCTAAACAGCTTTAGCAACAAAGATCTGAAACTAAAGCACAATTGTTTGAATTACAAAAATGCTGCTCTGTTCTCAAGCTCAACAATTTGAATCAGAATATATTGCCATGTACAGAAGCACAATTATTTGAATCACAAAGATATTGTCAAGAACAGAATCACAGATATATTGTCATGGACAGAAGAACTATTGTTGAAATCACTCAGGTTCAACAGAATCACAAAGATATTGCCATGTACAGAAGCAGAATGATTTGAATCACAAGGACCTTGCCAAGCGCTCATGTTCAACAGTTTGAATAGCCAACGTATTGCCATGTACAGGAGCGCGATTGATTGAATCACAAAGATTTTGCCACGCACTCAAGTCCAATAGATTGGATGACAACAATATTAACATGTACTCAGCATCAACTCGTGTATACAATTAAAAAGAGTGTAACTGAGGTAGATAAAGAGACTCTTGTTAGATCCAAGGCTTAACTTTAATTTGGACTGCGTTTTAACGGATAGACACACATTTCACGACCACACACACACACACACACACACACACACACACACACACACACACATCTCTGAAATGGTCTCCGCAAGGTCTAGTGCTTGCACATACGCCTCGTAAGGCTGTATCCCGGTTTGCCTCTTTAAATCCCTCTGCCTTATGGAGAATTTAATGAAAACCCCAACGTATGAGGACGATTCAAGCTTCTAGGATAATTTCTGAACAAAGCGGTTGGAGATTTCGTGGGAACTGTTGCAGGAGTTTGCTGCAAAATAACATTTTGTCGTTCCGGGACGTTAATCTGGGTTAATGGCTTATACTCATTACCCCTTTCTCTCTCTCTCTCTCTTTCTCTCTCTCTCTCGCTCGCTCTTGCCCTGTCTGCCAGCAAGGTCCCGGCCTCATCACCTAAACAACAGGAAATCAACTTCGATTAAATAAATCTTCATTTTCCCTGTGTTGGACAGCTGTTAATCTTCAGAGTCATTGGTTTTGACACTAACTGCCCTGTTAAATATTACCTTTACGCTCCACACGTTTGACAAATAAACTAAACCAACTTCGCAGCGCAACAAACCTTTGAAGGCCAAGAGCGTTTCATTGGGTGACGTGCGACTGAATCCCAAACCTCTCGTTTACTGGTGCCATTTCATCTTTTCAAGTGCATCCCCAATTGTCTTCACAGTGATGAGTAAGCAACGACATCTAGGAGCCTCCAGCGGGGATCGAACTAGGGACCGCTCGCACCAAATGCGAGAGCTCTAGCGATTGAGATATATTTAATTTTGTGGATTTACTCAATTAAACTGGCCACTGTTCCCTGCTCAACCTCCCCTCTGATTTTTCCTGTAGCAGTCTCTACTTCATAGTAATAAATAGAATAGAATAGCCTTTTTGTTTCCTGCTGCTGAATGAGGTTCAGCCTAGGACCATCTAACTCAGGGCAAAGTAGGATTGCATATAGAAAGCATTAAATCAAATGGTTAATATACCATCTTATAATGCAAAAAATGAAAGCACCCATACTGGTTAACGCACACAGATATACATAATCAAGACAATATCTAAAGAAAAATAAGGAAATAGTGTACACAACACACATAATTCGTGGTATCAGGCAGGTGTATGGATATTTAAGGACAGAACTACAGAACTAATTGTTTGTAAATTGCTTTAGGCATATTTGGAGTGACTGAATCGTTGTTTTTGGAGTAAATATTCTTTGAAGTATTTGAGTAAGGTAGCGGACGAAATAACATCCGGTAAGGCATTCCATACAGTTGCAGACCAGAGAGAGAAGGAGCTGTCGAAGCTGGCAAAATAATAAAGTTTCCTCCACAAAGATCTTGGTGTTATCATCGACGAAAAGCTAAACTTTCATGAGCACATTACAGCTACTACTACAAGAGCCATGCGTCTCCTTGGCTTTCTGTACAGGTTCGCTGAAAATCAAAACTAAAATCTTTCAAGTCTTTTATCTCCCCCATTCTTCAATAGACCCCCCTTTTTAAAACTTATCTTTCCAGGACTGATTCTGTCCTCAGATCTTTCATCGGCACAGAATATCTTCTCTGAGACATCTCCATAAAATCGATATGTCTGTTTTGAGTATCCAGCTACCACGCACTCGCGTGAACTATACTCCATCCCTGGTATCTATGGAGCAAAGCCGTGCATAGCGGCAGAGAAGAACGGGTGGGGCGGGGGGAGAGCGAAGGCTGGTAACTACAGTCACTTCCCCCCTCCGCGCCATCCCGATCCCTCTCATGTGTTCATTGGTGGAGCCGTCTCGCGTCACTACTTGTTTTCGTTCGCTTGCTTCAATTGAATTGGTGTTTTAAGTCCATTTTATGCACAGAAAGGCTAATCGGGACTGGGCCTACAGTTTAAAGTGGGATCCGAACCACTATGTGCCTCCACCGGGTATCGAACCCGTGACCCTTTGATTACAAGGCAACGAAGCTACCACTGCGCCATCGTGGAGGCCCCCTCTTGCTCCAAGAAGTTACTGATGTAGAGGGAGATTATTTCCATAACATCTTTAACTGTTATGCTTTTGAAACTTCGGAGCGAGTCACAACTCTCGAAGCAGCCAATCAACGAAGCGAGCCGCTGACGTCATCTCAACGCAGAACCTATCGCTAAGCACCTTCTCAGGCTCTACACGCCCACTAGGCTCGCTAGACAGACTCGCGTAGTCCGCTGGAGATGTTCCGAAAGTAATTCGACTCTACTACTTATATTTCTGTTGCAATTAGAAAAGAAAAGTAACTCACACTAATGTAACAGTTTAAAAATGGATTGGCTCTACTTATCTAAACATTTAAGTAAATAAAAGTTAGGTATCTACGAGTATATCAAAACGCTTCTTACAGTCGCAAAGAAACAAGAGCGAGCACTGTCCCGAACGTACCTGAAGAACCTACTCTTTACGTAGACAGATTGACGTAACGCCGAGGTTCGTGTAGCATGCGTGAATACATATTCTCCCACGCCGCGAGCAAACACAGAAGCGCAGTCGGCCATAAGGTAATTTCCTGATAGGGCGGAGGTAACCGGAACCTTTGCCCGCGGCCCGCCACAAGCAATTAGATAGGTCAATAAGTCTCGCGGGATGGTCAAAGGTTGAGAGGGGGAGGGAAATGCGGTTGAAATGAGGTGCAACGACCTTGTAAAGATGCACTCATGGTGCTCAGGGGAATAATTGATTGTGAGAAAGAAGTGGTGGGGGGGAACAGTTTTTGCTGTCTTATGGCCAGGGAGCGGATTTAAAGGTACTAATAGACAGCAAATAGATTGATTGAATTAGTTAATTTTTATTGTCACTTTTGGCTAATCGCTCAGTTGGTGTCGACCTCTGTGGAGGAGTGGTATAGCACAGCGCGCTGCAATGTCAGAGGTCCCGGGTTCGAATCCGGGCTAGGACGTGGATGTTTGTGTTCGTCTATCCTGTTGAAAAATGAGAATTGAGAAAAATTGATATGTATGAATTGAGTGTGGCGAAGGTTGCCGTGTAAGGGTCTTCTTTTTCTTAAAAATGTGGTTAGCACAGCGCGCTGCGACGACAGGGATTCCGAGTTCGAATCCCAGGTAAGGCATGGATATTTGTGTTTGTCCAAAGGAGAAACACTACTGAAAATTGAGAAAAACCGAGAAATGCAAAACTTGAGATATATATATATATATATAAAAGTTAGTAGAGCATCTGGCTACCACACGGGAGAGCCGGGATCGAATCCCGGAGCGGGTGATCTCTAGACCAGGAATTTTTCCAACCATTATCCCTGTTTCTGCGCAGCTCTGAGGCCCACCCAGCCTCGTATTTATGGATATCTGGGGCAAACCTGAGTTGTAAAGGCTGACGCTCATCACATCATTCCAGCTATGGCCGAGATCAAGAATATGTGGAAGTTACCTCCACACCACTACATGTGCACATGCACAGGGGTACCTTTATCTATTTTTATCTTATCTTTGGATAATCGGAACGATGAGGATGAGTGATGATTAAATTAAATTGATGAAGGGATAGTCTCAGAGAAAACCGATGTACTTGTCCCTATTCGAACCCGGGACAGCTGGTCCAACAAACAGACCGTGAATATTAACTTGTTATTTAGTGTCTTAGCCAGCTGCTAGCTTATTAACTTAATTATTTTATATTCTTGTTTTTACGTCACTGTTCCTTTGGGCTAATCGCAACGGTAATGATGAATGGCGCATGGATGAAATTGATAAGGTGACACCACAAAACAAGGAATTATCTTATAAAAATAATGTGAAAACATCCAAAGTTGCAAGGCGGAAGTATGCAAAAATGAAAACAGGAGATTTTTTTTACAAGATAGTACAATTAGATACTAAATCATAAAATAGGCATTTATATGCACTTCGGCGGAGTTATCACACCATGCTACGACCTCAGGGGTCCTGAGTTCGAATCGCAGCCTGGGCGTACATGTTCTTTGTGAGTGCCCCTATCATCAATTTCATCATATACCATACCCATCCTCATCTTCGCGATTAGCCAAAAGTGGGAAAAAGGGAAGTAAAATAAACAAAATGAACCAATCAAAGCAGTATAAAAATATTTAAACGTATGTTATCAGGGTCGAAACAACATGAAACAGACTTAAAATATTAAAGACTGTGTTTTAATACAGTCAAGAGAGGAATATTGTGAAAATTAGCATTCTACTTTCGGAAATCAGTGAATTGCATCATGGAAAACACGCAGTAATGTGCTCCACGCGTACTAATCTAACCTAACATGTTGATCAATGATTGGTTATTGACTTGAACGAGCTGACAGATGAGGATAACGTAAGTAACCGTAAATCAAATATGATGGGTCTTTCAGTGTATTAAACTTTATTTTGGTGTCTTGCATTCTTAGAGTGTCGATATACAGGTAGACACCGTACAACATCTCAAAAGTCTCACAGTGGTTAATGCACATAAACACGAAGAAGTTTTCTCAGTAACTGTTTGCTCTTTGAAACGGCGTTCCGATGCTACAAGCTGTCGAAAAATGATTACTTTTATCCTGTATGTCTGCAGCCATGTGGCACAGTTTCAGGGCTGACACTGCCAGATATATTTTCTGTGTGAATATAACATTTTTATTCAGTAATTAACATGTTCCGAATGTTAATATCTCTAATGTACAACTGATTACACGCTGGGTAACCACCTTGTGCACATCGGTTACAAAAAATATTAAATGAAAATCGTACTGGATTATTAAATTTTCTCATTTGTACGTCGCTTTTCTGGCGTTTTGCTAATCGCGACGATTGGGATGGATAATGATTAGATGAAGCTGTTTAAGTAAGTAAGGCCAATGTCCAGTAGGTCGGGACTCGAAACTGGAGATTTCGGTGGCGAGGATTCATTGATTGATTTCTTTTTTTTTACTTCGCTTTTCATCCACTTTTGCCTAATCGTGAAGATGGATATGAATCGTGATATGATGGCATTGATGAAAGGACGATCATAAACACACAAGGGCGACACAACAGAAGCCGCATAGAGAATTATACTGGCTGTGGGTCCATACGCCAGCGCCTCGTTAGTCTTCAAAAGATAGGGGGAGACCAAGTGCGACAAGTACTGGAATTCAGTCTTTACATTGTAGAACTCTGCCGGAATCGATGCAGTTTGGGCCTCCTCGATTCCATGGTGGTCTTGTATTCAAGGTGTCCCGGGTTCGATACCAGGTGAAGACACATAGTGATTCAGATACCTCGTCAATACCTCACACCTTATATTTCCCCCTCACAATTTTAAAACATTGGGAAGCGGATTAAATTATCTTCGCTGTGACTCTAAATGGTTAACATGGACAATTTGAAAGCTTCATTTCACTCCCAAATTTTATTAACAATTATTTTTTGTAACTATAAATACCACAATCATTTAATAACAAAAATCATCACAAATATATGTGATAATAACAAAAGTTCAACCTCATTTTTCCACAGTCAACAAGAACAACCCTACGCATGTATCATTCTCCCATTACTTTCATTTCTATAATTACAATTAGCATTATTTTAAGAGGATGTCCATGTAAATCAGTCATATATATCATAAACTTCAAACTGTAGAAACAGTCCCGATTAGTCTATCTGTGCATAAACGTTAACCTAAAACAAACTTCGAACCGACGCAGCAGAATTTCGAGATTCGAAGCAGTGATACTATCAATACAGAAAGTCATCATTTCGGCTCTCGCAACCCTTAGAAGAAGAATTATGGAAGAAGTATGGATATCTACAGAGATAATATTCAATCTATACGGCTCGTTCCTCGTAAAGAAAAGAAACCGAGCGTGGAAATGATAAATCTCGAAGATGTACTCGTAAAACAGACACAAATGGAACGAAGCACTCCCATCTTTATACCCGGAAGCCACTAAAGCCAGATGAGAGTAACTCTAGAATTTTGCTGGATCCTGTAGCCAGAAACTGGACCGTTTCTCGTTGAAATATACCAAGAAGCCATCTCTGGTACTCTCCCAGCCTCCTTTATGCTTCGAGAACTCATCTCTTAAGAGGATTATGGAGATGAAATTTGGTATGGAGAACAAAGAAGGATTCGTAGGCATGGACTTTAATAACGTAATAAAACTCTCGTAGCATACTCGCTATCATGTCCTCTACGCTTTGTGTACTCTGTACATTGTTGATTACTCCATCAGCCGAGACAAACATTAAGGCTCTCTTTGAGACTAGCTTAACAGAGAACGGTACAAATTAGAGGACCAATTGGATGAATAAATCCTCCACATTGTTGTAACATTGTAGTTTACCTTCACATTTTAAAGAAAAATACACAGGAAATGTGGTATTACATTTGGATTTTTATCTTCACGTTAAACTACCAATAATCACATTTTACATTTTTTGAAAATGGCATTTAAGAGCCGATTAGAAGCAGGCTTAATTCAGGTAATGCACGTTACTTTCAGATTCATAAACTTTTATTCTCTCGACTAATATAACAGAATCTAACGGTTAGAATATACAAGGCAGTAATTATGCCTGTGGTTCCGTATGGTTCCTTACACTAAGGGAGAAAATTTACGAGTGTCTGAAAATAATATCTTTAGAAAGATATTTGCCTACCTCCGTGGCGGAGTGGTCATCACACCGCGCTATTCCAGCTTTGTAATGGGTGTTTTTACGTGAGTGTCAATCATATCATAGCTTCTCGATTAGCCAAAATTTAATGTATGAGTTCTGCAATACACAACGGCAAAGAAGTGAATAAATTAATTATCGTTCCAAATGTGATTAAGTGTGTAAGGGGTGAGCCCTTCTGAACACATCCAAATGTCAATCTCCTTTACACGTAATACATCCTGGACAGCATTTTGCAGACCAAAGAGGCGCTGGTATCTAGACCAAAGAGGCTCTGGTATCTAGACCAAAGAGGCTCTGGTATCTAGACCAAAGAGGCTCTGGTATCTAGACCAAAGAGGCTCTGGTATCTAGACCAAAGAGGCGCTGGTATCTAGACCAAAGAGGCTCTGGTATCTAGACCAAAGAGGCTCTGGTATCTAGACCAAAGAGGCGCTGGTATCTAGACCAAAGAGGCTCTGGTATCTAGACCAAAGAGGCTCTGGTATCTAGACCAAAGAGGCGCTGGTATCTAGGCCAAAGAGGCTCTGGTATCTAGACCAGTGGTCTTCAACGTTTTTCCTACAGCGGACCATGTGTACAGTCGGAGAAAGAATTACCTGGGCCACGGTACCTAGAATTTCGTAACGTCTTAAAGCCTGTTGTTTATGCAACCCAAATAACAAATTATTCGCTTAAGTTTGTCTGGTGGATCTGAGTTCTCGGGAAGGATTGAGCATTGATAGAATGAGTCACATGACTCATGCCCCAGCAACAACAAACAACAGCTGGGTGCTACGTTGCCTCAAGAAGAACATTTCAGCAACTGGTTTCTTAACAAGATCTACTCGTAAGAAAATATTTTTCGAGTGATACTAGTCATTGTCAAGAAGGTTCACTGAAATGATGGTTCTCATCACAGGCCACATGCCACACGCTAATGGTTTAAGTCCACTTTATGCACTGGACCTACAGATTAAAGTGGGATCCGAACCAAATGTTCCTCTATCTGGTATTGAATTCGGAAGCCTTTGATTACATGTTGAAGACGTTACCACTACGCCATCGGAGAGGCAATGGAACGCCTTGAGAAAGAGACGAGTGAAACCATATTTGACGTAAATTTTAAAAATAAGACAATATTTTGTGGCTACAGTTTCGAACCGTGGGAGAGGCATATATATTATTTTGTCCCATCGTCCATTTCACGAGTTTATAATTCTTCCTCACCGACACGATTAACGTCAGTGGGAGAAGAAAAGCGAAGTAAAATAACTGAAACAGAAATAAAAGGAAAAAGCGAAACAAATTTTATCCATAATATTCTGCAGTCACTTCAGTCGTGTTCAAGGAATCCTACCTTTAAAGAGAGCCGTGGTCTCTAACTTGTCTTTTCCCCTTCCTTTGTGCTCTCGATTCCCTCTGTCACGATTGGTCTAAAACTAATTAATGCGACGTTAATTAAACAATCCAAACAACGAAACAATGCACAATCAACTGCACAAAACAACATTCCATTTGTTTTCGAACCGGAAAACAATTGAGATGCTGTAAAATGAAGCAAGAAGCAGTAATAAACTGGGAATTTGGTACGGTATAGAATTAAATCGGTGAAGATGTTCCATTTGATTAGATTTTTGTTATTTAGTGTCGCTATTCTTTCACTTTTGGCAAATAGCGACGATGAAGATGAGTAATGAGTGATGATATGATGACATTGATTAACGGACACTCACCAAGAACACCCATGGCCAAGCCGAGATTCGAACCAGGGGCCCATGCTGTCGTAGCGCGCTGTGCTAACCACTCCGCCGCGGAGGTTGGTTAGAAGTGGACATTATACCATATTTTGTGTGCGCAATTGGGATCAATCAATCGAATGACTAGGCATATTATATTATTAATATATTCATATCATAATATCACGTCATATTATTCGGCACGAAGTAACATCATAGACATTCAATCTTGCATTATTGCCTTTCAACTATTTCTTCGACTTGGGGTTAATAACATCAATAAGATAAATTATGAAACAAATGATAATGAATGTGGGATATTGACAGTTATTTCGAATTACCTGACACAAGCAACATTAAGCAGACTCGGTGGGCAAGCTCATTAAGTGGTCAACCTTCGATCTCGTCACAAAGTTCCCGGATTTGAGTACCGTCCTTGTCACAGGTGTTTGAGTATTTCGTCATTAATTTCATGTAATGGTCAGTCGTCCACGGCTGGGAAGAAAAGTGATGTTACGTAACAAAACTAATAAAAATAAACATGATCGAAGAGTACTTATTTCATATCTCACGAAATCTCCTATAAAACCGGGATATATGAAATATATGTATACTTTTTCGATTTCTATATGTAACTAGCCGAGACCGAGAACGGGAGAGCAATTTTCAATTCGAGAAACCGAGAGACGGAGACATTGTAAAGTCTTGTTTCTTTCTTGACATCTCCCTAATTGAGTTGTTGTTCTGTTCGTTATTGGCTTTGTATTGGCAATTATTGTCATTATTCCTCCCCTGGAGGTAAACCATAACGACGATTTATGATTAAATACATTAAAGCAGATAAAAGGGCAAGAACAAGAGAGTCATGCGTGCCCGGGACTTCAACCCAGAACCTTAAGTAACGAGATTTGAAATTCTGGAGAAGGCATCTGTGTTTTGCTTGGCTTTCTCTTTCCTCAACTTCTGTTATTTTATCATGCACGTTTAATTAAAATGGATCTGAGAAAATACGTTGCGATCCATAATTGTGTTGGTTAGATGCTATAAATGTGAACTCCAACATGGAATAAATTATTCCTTTTGTATGTGGTTGAACATGAAATTTTCTTACACTGTGACAATTTCTTTTTTTAAATTTTTCTGCACAGATAAGCTAATCTGGACTGGACCTTCAGTTTAAAATGACATACGAACTACTACGTGCATCCACCGTGTATCGAACCTGGGATCCCTTGATTATAAGGTGACGACGTTATCATTACGCCATCGAGGAGGCCCCGTGAGAAAATCTTATTTACTCGATCTATACAATAATTTATATAAACATTTACATTTTCGTTTTCTTCTTTCTTTTTTGTTACCTACTCTTCTACGACTCTTTTTTTGTCTTGGAATTTTTTCTTGTTTCACGAAAAAAAATAATACATGCAGGCTGTATCCCCCCCCCCCATACAAATAGATAGAAAGCTCACTCTCGAGAACTAATTTATAAATAACTTAACCATTAGGAAACAATTCGAACGTTAACTGATATAACTGCAGATGAAACAATACTTCCAAACGCTAACGAAATATCTATTCTTGCATAAGCTTACAGACAACAGGTATCTGGTGAGTCATTCACTCTTGCTACGAGCGAAGGTCACGGAACCAAACGGTGGCAAACAAGCGTCTGCTCTACGAAACTAGGGGTAGCAGACGAGGCGTGTTCCTGTTATCAATGACGTACGAAATAAGGAGGAACACAGCTTTCATATCAAACTAGACCCTTGTTTTGGTCCCGTCATTGCATGTAAACACTTTTTCGTCGTGGCCTTGAATCCCTACCTAAAGGCTTCTCTGCAAGAAAGAAATCTTACCATTGAGGGGAGGAAAAGTGTGTGTGTGTATCGAGGTCCTTCAACTTTCGTATTCTTCTTCATTTCAGAACGCGTGCTGTATCGTCGATTTAATCCAATCTAGCCGTTGTAGGTTCTGTTTCTGTTGGGTAATTTCACATTGTCTTCCTGCTTATGTTATTCGCGACGGAGCTTCTGGTTTCAATAATCTGGACGATAACGGGATTGTGTTGGTTGGTTGATTTGGTGTCTTAAGTCCACTTTATGCACAGTAAGACTAATCGGGAATGCACCTACAGTTTAAAGTGGTATCCGAACCACTATGTGCCTACACATTACTTTGTTGCTAGATATTTGCATGCTAAGATCTAGGAAATGCTACATTTTCAGTGTGTGGAATTGAGAGTTATTTCGGATACGAAGAATTGGAGAATGGAGTAGTGAGAAAAGTATCACCTCACATGTTTGAATTATAGCCCCCCCCCCACACACACACACACAGGACATCGGCCGTGGTTTTTATAACGAAATATAACATGAATGAATTGTGTCAAGAAAAACTGGAGCCTATTCACATCCCTACGGAACTTCGAAGAAGTCCACATAGAAATTAGAAAGTTCTGTTCCGACAAAATCGGGACGTTTAGTAAATGAAAGAGCAAAGTGCTACCTTGTGCTTTGCAGCAAGCCATGAAGGCGTGTAGGGGGTGCGGAGTTAGGGTCCCACACTTTCTTGTTACGGCCGAAGGTGGGGATAATGTGATCAGCACCACACCCCTGGCCGCCTTTACCCCTTCCCCCCACAAGTTTCCTAGAGGTACCCACTTTATACGACGCTGGGTGGGCGCCGGAGCCACTTGAACAGGTGGACAAAATTCCAATTCTCCCCAGTCGGAGATCGAACTCAGATCTCTCGCATGGTAATCAAACTCCCAAACGACCGAGCTACCGCGGTACTTATAGTATAGTAGCCTTTGTAATTAAGGCAAGAATTATTTTAGCGTTTCGTTCAACGGTTTTAGGGGAATCATTTTCGGACATAGGCTATAACTCTTGTCGGTTCTGCGACCTGGCTTGAGAAAAGGCGATTTTATGACGAACAACATTCCACCTGATGTCACGTGACTTTCCTACATTTCCTGTGTCTGTTGGCTATTGCATAAAAGACGAGTTGGTCCTTGAGACAGACAGAATCACCCGATCACCTAAAGGTGCAATGTGTGTTGCCTACCTTTCCGGCATTATTTACTGCCATTAAAGTCTTATGGGGAAGAACTTTTTTCCACCACTGTACATTCTATAAGGGACTGACGATCTGCACGTTCATAGATGAACTTTATAAATAACTGGTTTCTGCTGTTCATTAAACATTTTCTTAATACTCTTTACTCATGAAAGAATTTATCAGCATAGGAAACTATTGTAAAGAACTGTGTCACTTCTGAATTGAGGTTAGTCACTGCAATGAGAGGATTGTGACTGTTTTTCTTTAACTAGCATGTCAACATTTGACTTGAAGTTTGATAAGGCCACTCGTAGACAGCTTTAAAGACGTGTGTCAATTTGTCGATTCTTCAACTTTGATTCCACATTCTTGATTTTGGAAAAAACCTGTTCACAGTTTTCAGTGACACCGAAGAGAGAGCAATGAACAGAGCATGATTGTACTGGACAGGAAATTCTGACCCTTTCACATATTTTGAGTTCACTGGTTTGCATTTTAAAATTGATTTTATTTCATTACGTGTTCTAGCGGACCCATAAATTACAGACAGAGGGCCGCGGTTTTAAGATCACTGATTTAGACTCACAGCCAATATTATCCAATGTGTTGTTTGTCTGTCCTGTCTATGCGTGCTTATGATTGTCCTTTCATCTATTTAATCTTATCATCCTCATCGTCACAATTTGCCAAAAGTGACAGAAAAGGGAAGTAGAACAAAGCAAATCAATCAAGTAATTGTGTATATTCCTCTATCATATGAGATGTGAATAAGAATCATGCATCTCTCAACAGTTCGGTATGGTACCGCATCTTTGCAAAAGCTTCCACAAGCTCAGAGTGACATTCTCTCGCATTCTTCCGGGGAAGAAAGGCTATTTTCACGTAAGAGCGCTGTTCTAGCATTCTGCAAGCTTTCGAAAATGATAGTGTACCATACAGAACTGTTGCAGGAGCCATCTGTATGATCCTTCTTCACATCTCCTATAGCAGACAATTAAATATACACCCCTCACGATGTAATATAATGACGTCACGATGTACTACAGATGATGAGGATGTGAATAAAAAAGTAGTTCTCTTGACTTATGCTGTAACTAATATCTGACGTGCCAAAGGTGTTCTTTCATCAGGATGACACGGTGCCTCATTTTGAAAAAGGCTGTCTGCGCATACTTCAACCGAGAGTTTCCCAACCGATGAATTGGCCGGTGAATCCCCCGTTCCTTTACCTATCCCGATGAACTTTTTCTTATAGGGTGTCGTGAAAGGAGCAGTGTTCGTCAGGAAATCACTATTGGGCTACGAAAAATTGAAAATAGTTGCAAAACATGAAAGATAAGTTTTGTGAAACAGAGATGTTATAATTCACATCGAAGAAAAACGTAAGATTAGCCATGGAAATATCACTTCTGTGTAATATTATGGCCGGAAGTCTAACAAAGGTCACTTTTGACAATCACGCTGTATAACTTTGGAATTGCTCATATACTTGCAATAGCGATGTTCAAATTGCCAAACTTCCCCCAGTCAAGGGAGGAAAGTTTCTCTTTTCTGGTTTCCAATTAAACGAAGAGTCTAGAAAGCTGCAGGAGCGGTTTTACGAGCAAGAAACGTCACAGACTACTCTCTCGATTTTATTGGTCTGCCTTTGACAAACGGCTTGTATTTTCATAACTGCATTCTAGGGTATTTTTGTTGTAGGCGAATAACATGAAAAAATGATCGTTTTATTGCTTTAATAATGCTGTGTGTGTGTGTGACCAATTTCCACAATGTTTCTGTCTTTCCTTACCATCCTCTTTGCCTTTCTCCCCCCCCCTCTCTCTCTCTTGCCAGCCTCCGTGGGCGAGTTGCTAGTGTAGAGCAATGCAAAGCCAGAGGTCCTATGCTCGAATCTATATTAATTCATCATTTATCTCAACGTCGTGATTAATTTGGAGAAGTAGAAGAAGAGACAAGATAACTAAATTATTATCTTCTTTCTTTCTACTGTTCTCTTTCGTCTTCTCGTTGTACACCTCTCTCTCTCTCTCTCTCTTATTATATTTCCTTATATCTATATCCTTCCCATTTCATTCTCCCTCTCTTCATTTATCTTCGATTCTACTTCTTTGTCTTTATATCCTTCCTATTTTCTCTCTCTCTCTCTCTCTCTCTCTCTCTCTCTCTCTTTATTTCTCCTTATATCTCTTCCCTCTTCCTTTCTCTCCCATTGTGTTTCTTTGCCTGTATTTACATAGTGGTTCGGATCCCACTTTAAACTGTAGGTCCAGTACCAATTAGCCTTACTGTGCATCACTTCAAACACAAACTCAATCAATCAATATTTGCCTCTATTTCTTCTCCCATATGTGGCTCTCTCTTCATTTCTTCATCATAATCTCTTCTTATTCTATTTCTTCACCCTCCTTTATGTCCATACTCTGTCCTGGGAATCTCTGTAGCAAGCGAACGAAAGCAAGTCTCTGCGCAAGTAGTGACTCGAGAAGACCCAATCACACGTGCGACCGTGGAGGAGGGAAAGCGACTACAGCTCTCAGCTGTTTGTATCAGCGTGTACTGCTTCGTTCCTCCCCCCCCTTTTCTGCGTGACCTTGTTCCAGAGATTCCCTGGATAGGGTATATTAATTTCTGTCCCATCCACCTTCTTATCTCTATTTCTTCTCTGTCATTGCATCTTTCCCTCTCATCTCCCTATATTTCCTCTACTTATTAAACATATTTATATATATCTACGTTTCCCTCTTATCTTCTTTGTTCCAATTTGTTCCTCTCTGTGTAGCTTTCTCCTTTTATCTCATGCTCCCTCCTTCTCATTCCTCCTCTTCCCCATCTCCTTCTGTCTCTCCAATTTCTGCCATATTATATTTTTCCTTTCTCATTCTATCTCCCTTTTTTATCTAATAATAGAGGCATTTTATTGTGGATGTAACCACTGTCTTCATCTTCAGAGCCAAAGAAATTTTCAGCTAGTCACGTCTACCTGTGTAAGGTAGGTAGCCATGTCTACCCAAGCCCCTGTAACGGAAACATCTGGGCTCTAACGAACTCATTGACTTTCAGGTGTGTTGTTTTAACCCAGAACTGTCCGTGACTGTACAAGGTGGAGAGACAGGAACGTCCAGACACCATTCATAACCAGAAACTAGGAGAAACACCGCTCTGTCTGTCTGTAAAGTGTTTCCAACTACTTTTTCGTTTCCAGTAGTTGAAACATGGAATGATGACTTTCGGTATTTTAAGAGAAGGGCATTCATAAAATGCTTTTCCCTCAGACAATTAGCCATTGTCGATTAGCACCTTAAAAATACCAATATATAACAGCTTTTGTTTCATGAACTCAAGGGTGATGCATCTAAAAATAGCTCCCGGAGTCACGTTTTCTTCCGGTTCCGGGAACCACTGCTCCATCTCTCGACGGAGACTGAAATGGATGAGATAGGGCCAACTAGTTCCTGAAATCGAGAGCAATATTTTCCCAACTTTTGTTCTGATTTATGGGAAGAAAGGTCCGTGTTTGTCTCAACCTAGCTTCCTGGGTCGCAAGGCTCTCCTCTGACAAACGAGATAAGGTTAAACTAGGTTGCTGCCAAATTTGGAAAGTTATAATTAGAAACTCCGTTCCTGTGATGAATTTTCTCCAGGACTTTTCCCGCTGGGTGGATGTATTTGAAATAAACTTTTGTGTTTTGGATATTTGGATGTGGAAGAACGGGATGAAAGAGAGATGTGGAGCCCTCAACTTTGTTCTAACTCATGTAAAAGTACTGTGTATATACAGTTCAATAAGTTAATATTAATGTGGCCCCCAAGGTCCGTAAAGTTTAGACTTGAACCAAATCAATATTTCTATATTAAAATGTTTTTATCTTCTTCATCATGTTTTTCCTCGAAAGAAGTACAGAATATCATTGAAAGAGAATTTAATTTGCAATAAAAATGGTTCTGGAAGGTTGTAGAATCTTTCACAAGGTTCTACTAGAACTGCCTAGAAAGTTCCGTGGCCTCTATATAGATGACGCTAGCATCTCTCAACGACTGTCAGTTCAATCGAAGTCTTTTGAGCCAATAAGGCAGTTTCCTAAGTTCAGACACAGGTTTCAAATTACAACAGGCATATTTCTTAACATTTTAATGAGTTCTCGTACAACCCCCAGAAAATACAATGTCGACGGAGAGAATTCATAAACAGAGACAAGCAGAAATTAAGGGAAAATTCGACCAGCAGATTCCATCACTTTGGTGTTACACTAGGATAGCAAGATTAACCGTAATTGTTACTTTTCACCGCAAAGAACAATTATTAGGTATATCTGAAATTCCAACATCTACAGAAGATCAATCTGTAGCTATTTACCACGCAGTGGAGAATGGGGCATAAAAGAAAAAGTACAGACGTTTTGTTTTGATACAACTGCAAGCAACACTTGTCAAATAAGTGGTTACTGTACAAATCTTGAGAAATGTTTGATCTTTATTTACTAAACCTTCTGTGTTGACATCACATTTTCGAATTAGTCTTGAAATAAAATAACAATTTTATAACTATAAGATGAACAAAAATACTAAATAGTTTTGATGCAGTAATGGGTGCAACTTGTGGACCAGATGTGAATTTGCTTAAAAGATTTACCATAGACAACAAAAAGTACGGTAGTGGGATAAAGCATGTAACCGAAGATATCCGTGTCAGTATGCTGGAATGTCTGCAGTTATGTCTTGTTAGAATTGGTTATGATATTCTTCTGTGGTTGTCCCCAAAAATGAGTCTCATTTCGCTTTTTTGGAGCTCTGAGCTACGCTTGCTGTATGGCAAAGGCTATTTACAACTATCAAATATATTTTCTTCCAAGATCAGTTTAAACAGAACAAAAAAGAGATTGATTTATTCCCGTGAATATGCATTTTTCTTTTAAGATTCAATTTGCAATTTTGATTCCTAGCACCGCTGGCTGTGAAAGCTCTTCATCTAGATTACATATATTTTATTCAAATTACACTGCTCTACAATTTTTCACTTTTTTCTGTTACAGAAACGAAAGTAGCTGTTTCTTACTGACATTGACCTCCTGAACACGAATATGCACTTTATTTTCTAAGATTGGCTCTTAATTTGAAGTTACGGCATAATTCATGTTACCCATAAGCAATGCATTGGCGCTTGTTTTCAAGATAAGCCTAGTTCATGTTATATAACAATTAACCATATGCAATGTGGGCATAACTTGATAAATATATTAAAAGCGCCTGCAAAATACATTGTTCAAATGGATAGAAAACACAGAAAAAAGTACCCAGATGCTACCAAAAGTCGCCTCTTGAAGCAGTAAAATATTACATTTTAATTGTTATTATTTCCATTTTATTTTGTGAAGTATTTATTTCTCTTTTGGTTTCAATCTTTGCTCAATATATTGACTAAATTTTCTTGTACATAACTGTATGCAGAAAACAGTTGTTTTTAAAATTGTCTTTCGATCACGCTTGATTATTATTTTGGTAAAATGTTGAAACTTTAATGCCTTTGGGGGTCACCTTAAAATAGTGCAATTGAGCTGAAATTTTGCAAAACTCACTTTTTATATATTAGAACAAGATTAGGGGTTGGGAGCAGAGAATTTCAAAAATTGAAAAATACGGGTCACCATATATATATATATATATATATATATATATATATATATATATATACACAGAGAGAGAGTGAGAGAGAGAGAGAGAGAAAAAGAGAGAGAGAGAGAGAGAGAGAGAGAGAGAGAGAGAGAGAGAGAGAGAGATGTAAAAGCTGAAGGCAAGGAAGAAAAAAGAGAGATAGAGAGAAAATTAACAGATATGCAGGGTGGCGCAAAAAGAACGCATGTTTTTGGAATAAGTGTAACGTCGTTGATTTTCAAGATACAAATGTTTTATTAACACCAAAATCATCGTTATGAAATGCAATTTGGATTGGTATACAGTAATGATTTAAGTATGGAAAGATGACGTCATTGTTGCTGCACACATCCGAAGTATTTCCTCAAAGTTCCGCATTGCCCTTGCAACATTTCGTCTGGCGCAACTGTAATTCCTTTACGAATGGGAACTTTCAGCTCGTCGACTAAACGAGGTTTTCGACTTGAGGTAACCCCACAGAAAGAAGTCGAAGACAGATTAATCTGAGGAGCGTGGGGGCAAAGAGACATCGCCGAAACGTGAGATTACGTGGTTGGGACAGCAACAATGACGTCATCTTTCCGACATCATCTTCCATACTTAAATCATCACTGTATACCTATCCAAACTGCGATGGCTTTGCTGTTAATAAAACTTTTGTATCTTGAAATTCAACGACGCTACACTTATTCAAAAAACATACGTTCTTTTTGAGCCACCATGTATAGAAAGCTGCGAGCAAGGCACAGAGAGAGTGAGAGAGAGGGGGGAGGGAGGGAGAGAAAGAGAGAAAATAAACACGAAGAGAAAGAGAGAGGGAGGGAGGGAGGTAAAAACTAAGAGCGAGGGAGATGTAAAGGCTGAGAGCTAGATAGATAGAGAGAGAGAGAGAGAGAGAGAGAGAGAGAGAGAGAGAGAAATATATGTATGTATATTTGTATACAGGGTGCTCGGAAATTCCCCTTACAAACTCCTAGGGCTAGTAGAGGGGACTGAGTAGACAATATTTGGAATAGGAACCCATGTCCATGACAATGTGTCGGATGTGCCTGTGTTGGTAATCAACCGCGTAGGCAGTACATGACGTCAGAAGATCACCTGATGACCTAAAGCGTAATCATTTATTACAATTATGTCAAATGGGGTGTTACGTAAGGTACAGAAGTGAATGACTTGTGACTCAGTCCATAATACAAACAAATTTATTTGGTAACAATGCCAAGGGAACAAAATAAAACTTACTATTCATTGATCAACACCTGTGTCGACAGTGGAACGCAACAATTTGTAGACGTCACGTGCCATCAGGTGATCTTCTGACGTCATGTACTGCCTACCAGGTTGCATACCAACACAGGCACAACCGACATATTTTCTTGGTTGTAGCACGGTAGGTTTCCGGACATGGGTTCCTATTCTAAATATTGTCTACTCAGTCCCTTCTACTTGCCCTAGGAGTTTGTAAGGGGAATTTCCGAGCACCCTGTATGTGTGTGTGTGTGTGTGTGTGTGTGTGTGTGTGTGTGTGTGTGTGAAAGCGCAGAGAAAAATAAACAAAGAGAGAGACAAACCTGAGAGAGAGAGAGAGAGAGAGAGAGATGGAAAAGTTTCGAGCAAGTTAGGAAGATAAATTGAGAGAAAAATAAGCACAGAAAAGATAAAAATGCAGAGAGCAAGTCAGAAAGAAAGACAGATAAAAAATAGAGAGAAATGGATTGAGATAAAATGAGAAGTAAATTGGGAAAAGTGACAAAAATGAAGAAACAGAAAAAGAGGATACAGGCGGAGGAACACAAAGGGAGAAAGAAAGGAGGTTGAGAATGAATGAGCGTTACTGGGAAAAACTATAAAGAGATAAAGAAACAGAAAAAACACGGAGAAAGAAAGGAATGGAGCAGAAGAGAGATAGAGCCAGAAAAAGAAAAACATGAAGATAGGTTGGGAAACAGATACAGAAAGAGAGAAAAAGAAAGGTTTTTCAGTTCCCACTTTCAGAGCAAGAGCACTATACACAATTTTCGTGCGTAATATATCCACACGCATTCCACGTGATAAGAGAAATGTTATTAGTAACATGCATAAGTTTCGTTGATAGCTTTCTGTTAGCCTAACAGTCAGTGCGATTCTATTACACCGTCTGCATGCCAGCGCAATGAGGACGAGAAGAGAAGTTAAGAGTGGTGGAGAGTAGACATTCGGAACTGTCGCGCAGCTTGAGCGAAGCTCTGCTTAATTTACAGCCCACTTAGGCTCGTCATTAAGGAAATCAGCGCCCCACATCTTGGGGGACGCGCCCCCATCTTTCACCACGGCGGCGGCGGCCTCTTAAAGGAAAGGGACCGGAGCATTTGAGAGTCAAATCGGCTCCTTCCACGCAAAATGGGGCACCCGCGGCGCTCTGCGATGTGTCGACACAGTTTTCCACTCCACTCCTCTCGTTTCGACGTTTAAGGATCGCGAGATACCTCTTCTCTCCGGATGCTGCGCCGCAGATGAGGGATGCAAATCTTCCTGGAGACGAAGAAGGGATCTCGAAGGAAACGGGTGCTTTTACTGCATAAAGGTGCATGTTAGGGCATTGACTGCGGCAATGAAGGATATAAGTTGCTCTATTGCTCCAATGTCACGCGTTACCCAATTTTAAGGGACTAAAGCTGTCATCGAATTTCAAACCCTAAGCGAGTGTGGGCGATGCAATCAGCTGCTTGCAATGTAATCCCGTCCGTGCATTCCAAAAATGTGTGGCGTTCTCCAACACAACCTACTCACCTCTATTTAGTGCCAATTGTTTGTATCATCACGAAGAGGGAAAAACTGATTAGTTTATTAAATTAGGTATTTTACGTCGCTTTTCGGTCCCTTTTGGCTAATCGCGACAATGATTTTTTTTGGCGCCCCGCCTTCTTCCCACACAAAATGTTGCCGCGTGTGACTTCTAGCTTCTTTTTATTATATGTCAGGCTGTCATTTCCTCAATCAAGTTTATTATTGCCCTAATGGTTCTATTAGTCATATTTTATTACAATTAAAGTTAAAGAATACATCCTGACAAGAGAAGTGCTGGTAATATTCACAACAGCTCTTACCGTTGCCGGTTAACTTAAGATAAATATAGATACATACTATGTATATAACAGTGGCGGCTGGAAATAAATCAATATGGTCATGCTCACCAATTAGCAGAACGCAGACCTCAGAACGCTTAAGTTTTGTAATCGCATTTTGATAGATAAAATACGCAACGTGCAAACTCCCGTTCGAACGCCATAGCAAACCGCTACTTGGACATCGGGAGAGGAACCGCAGCTGACCCAAATCGCTTGCGCGCATACCCTTTTCAAAACACCGTGGTGACTCATGTGTCAGCGTAGATGCTGTCAAAGTCTCGACCAATCAGAGGAAGGTACTGCCTAAGAAGAATGGCACAACTTCCCACGTAACGCGAAGCGACGGGAGCTTCTACAGCAGACGACGTTCCCATTGCAAAAGTACTGCTTCGAACGAGGAGCACGACTGCGCCGTGCGACTGAGAAAAACATTGAATTCGAAGAAAAAATATGGCAAAAAAGGATCTCACAGTATGGATTTTATATTTTCATGTTAATAAGCACAAATACGTTTTATGTTGCTGTAAAATAGATCATGCCGAGCATGACTAGCATGACCGTCAGAGCCGCTACTGGTATATAATGTAAATATAAATATAAACTTGCAAGATAGTGCAGGTCATAGTACAATTACATATGCTGTGCATGGTGCTCCGTGTGTATTGTACAGTAATATCTTCTTACATACAACTAATAAAACATAAACTTTAATGAATAGCTATTACCCTAACACCTTAGTTTAATATAAGTATTTCTTATTTATATTACAATTATGTGTTGCAATTTGCTCTCTACTTCAAACATTATGTGCGTGTACTAGAAGATGTCGATAAACCACCACCTATAGAGGGGAAGAGTTAATTGGTTACGTGATGGAACTGGATGCGACGAGATGGACGAACGAGCAGTCACAAACACATATCGACGACACAATTCCTACAGAAGATTATCCTGTCTGCAGGTGCAGGCGCCAGGGCCTTGTTAGTCTGCAAAACGCAATCCAGGGTGTACTATGTGGAAGAGAGGTTGTTGACATTTTGACGCAAAGAGTGACAGCAGAGATGTACGAGGGGAGGCTGATAAGTATTGAGCCTTATCCAGAAAAAAGGAAGCTAGGAGACTGCAATTTGTAGGTTGTACTGGTCAATTCTTCTATGTGTAATGGTGCAAGAATCGACTTTCTATGATTTTAACTTCCCTTTGTTTTTCAGGTTCAAAAGTAACCACTCATTTGCAGCATTAGTTGCCTCCTGAACGTTCCCCAAACGTTGTCCCTTTAGGTGTTTTTAAAGATGGGGGAACAGATGATAGTCACATGGAGCCAAGTCAGGCGAATAGGGTGGATGGGGCAACACTTGAAAGCCTAAGGAGGTCAGTGTCGCCATTGTTTCACCTACAGTGTGTGGCGAGGCATTGTCATGCAACAGAATGATGCCTTTGGAGAATTTTCCCCAACTTTTCTGGAGGTGCTGCAATTTTCCTTTGGACCTGCAAATTTCAGCCTCCTAGCTAATTTTTTTCTGGGTAAGTCTCAATACTTATCAGCCTCCCCTCGTAATATGTAACGTTATAAAAAAATTTGGCAGCGAAGCGAGGGATGGAAGTTATAAATATGGCAACACGGGGCACTCGCGCAGGAAGAGGAGCATCTTCTCTCTACGGTGACTCCGAGAGGAATAAACAAATGGCTATTTACTGTAGTTAGCAAATTGACCGGGGTCTTTCCCTTCTTGTTCCATGCTTGTTCCTATTTCTCAACCATATGTCACATAAGGTTAACTTCAGTTTCCTTTTTCACTCGCCTCTGCAACTTATGCGAGCCAGACAGACTGTCGTGATTGTATCCTTGTGTAGCGTGAGCTATTCTTGGAGCATCATCTGAAGCAATTCAAAATATCAGCCCTCCTGTTTATTCCTACAGAGATAGGAAACTTAAGGAAAATGAGGACACGCCAATTTCATGTAACCATCATTTATCTTTAACTCTGCGATTATCATCAAAAGATAGAAAAGTGACTTAAAATAAGAAAAATACAATACTGCCAAAAGAAACAAATATTTTGACAATGACAAATGTGGCTCCAATCATTAGCGTACGCAATATTTTTTGGAGGGGACTGAAGTTGTAACGGTCGATATTATGTCGCTGCTTACACAGTGAAATGTCCCACACCGTGGCCATGACGTCTAAGGGGTTATTCTTTGGGCTCCTGCTACGAGACGGAACGCGCGCTGATTCGAGTATCCTGGAGGGAAGCAAAACAACTTTTGTCTTGAGATTTCGGCCCGTGTATGAGACCGGTGGACACTCGCCATCGTGATGATATTACGGAGCTAGGAATGAGTAGCGTAACACGGTCACGGAAAACTACAACAACCACCAGGGGTTCGTCGTGCTAACCACACGTCACGCCGTAACTAGTTGGATGATATCTCACCTGGCAGTCGGTAGGGAGGTCCTGACCCTCGTGGACTGTTGCGCCACGGGTTATTGCACAATAAAATATTTCGTATATATATAATATTTTTAGCCTTCGTTATTAAAGTTGTTCAAAGATAAAAGGGGATTCCATTTACTTCTATTTTCCCGAGTTCTTCACTGCTCTCATTTGAGAATTTTGACTATCTGAAACTTTCAGAGGGGGCTGCGGCTCCATCAGCTCCCCCCACTGCGTAGCCAGTACTTCCAATTGTACCAGTAGCAGATATGGCCCTGATTTTGCCAGTAATAGCTTTGGACATGATTTTTCCAGTGATGGAAACATCTCTGGTTTTGCCAGTAACACATATAGCTCTGATTTTTTTTCCGTGACGAGCATATTTCCGATATTGCCAGTCACAAATGTATATCTGATTTTATGAGTGAAGGGCGTATCTCCTATTTTGCCAGTGAGGAATATGGCTCTGATCTTGCCAGTGAGGAATATGGCTCTGATCTTGCCAGTGAAGGATATTGCATTGATTTTGACCGACTGATACGGGTCCAATTTTGCATGTTACACATGCGTCTCGGATTTTCCAAGTGATGTATATGGCTTCAAGTCTTGCGGATGATGGATGCAGCTCTGACTTTTGCCGATGTGACGGTGCTAAAGACCGCAGTGGAGAAGAACAACGCGAGAGACGCCAGAGCTTGATCCGACCGCACCGTTCGTCAGCCAAAGGGCTCATTAAACCCAGCGGGTCAGGGAAGAGTAACACCTCCCTGACAGAAACGCTCCCGTTGGCTTCCGTCCAAAAGCCCCTTCCACCCCAGCGTAATGGGTTTCTTAGCGATCGTTTGACTTGTCTCCAATACCTTTACACTGCCTCACTGCAGGTTGTTGCGGGGGGAATAAGGTACTGCGGTTCCCAACGCCTGTGGAACTTCACCGCAGTCCCTCCAGCAAAAACATCTACCGAGTATCGATATATTCTTAGTGGTTGAAGCTGTAATTTGTAAGCCGGCCCCCGTAACGGAGTGGTTAGCACATCGCGCTACGACGCCAGGGGTCCCGAGTTCGAATCCCCCTGGGCATGGATGTTTGTTAGTGTCCATTCATCAATCTCATCATGTCATCATTCATCCCCATCATCGCAAATTAGCCAAAAGTGGCACAAAAAGCGAAGTAAAATAAAGCAAATCAATCAATCAATCAATGTACTTTGTAAGCAATATGTCTATCAGCCGATTCCGGTATGGATACCTGTCAACAGATCATATCCCATTTCCACGTCAAGCTCCAGTTTCCTTGTTCATACTTTGCTGAATATAGAATACACTGCTAAAGCGAGATAGACATTGGTCCCAGGACTTTCACACCATATTTTGTTACATGTTTAACCTCAGCGGTGTTAAGGGACTTCCCGATAGCGTATTGGTAAGGCCGTCGCCTTGTAATCAAGAGGTCCCGTGATCGATACTCGGTGAAGGCACATTGCACAGTAGTTCGGATCTCACCTTAAAGTGTAGGTCCAGTCCCGATTAGCCTGTATATCCAAGAGTGGATTTAAAACAACAGTGGTGTAAAAACTGTGTTGATTACACCTATTCATATGTGTTATTTTAACACCACGTTCACAAATTGTGGTGTAGATCCTTTTGGGACCACTGTTTGTGTTGCCTTAACAACATTTATTTTAGTGTAGGTTCCATCGGTAAGATTTGTGATGGTATATTAGATCCAGGGTGGCATTTGTAGGGGCTACATAGGGCCTCTGGTTACTTGCACCCCCTTCGGCTTCCAAATATTTATTCTTGTTGTATTGGGAGAAATACAACCTACGTCCATCAAGTATTGACGATATAGTTAAATTTGCCCATTTTGTCAGTATTATGAACCTTTTGTGTATCATAATAGCATTTTCCACGCTCAAATGCATTTGAAATGGGATCATATTGGATTGAAATATACACAGGGGTATATGGCATTCATAGTTCTGGTAGCAAAAAGTGATATTGGATTCATGGGGGCGTCGTGGAGTAGTTGTTAAGGGCAAGTAATTTGTAGTAGGTCAAAGGTCAGTCGCAGGTTCGATCCCCGCTATCGACAAAGATAAATTTGTTCACCTGTTAAAATAGCTAACAGTAAAAAGCACTATACAATGGATAGTATCGAATTAACATTGCCTGATTAGAGAACCATTGTAGTTAACGTTTACAGAAGTACTTAATAACTACATCAGTCAATATATATGATCGGTATTGAACTTCATGATCTTGATTGATTTGGTTTGCTGATACTTTTGTCTAATCGCGATAATGAGGATGAGTGATGAAGGGACACTCACAAAGGACACCAATGCCCAGGCCTGAATTCGAACCCTGGACACCTGGCGTCGTAGCTCGCTGTGCTAACCTCACCGCCGCGCAGGTAGGTTAATTTCGAGATGCAAAAATGAATGTGTTCTTACGCAAATCTAAACTCCGATTACGTGTCCATAAGGTGGCACTTAAAACAAGGGAATGTTTTGTCCTTTTGTTGCATTTTTATTATTTTTCAGGTTTCATTTTGCACCTTCCTTGTTGTTTCATGCATTTCCTAGAATATCTTACGTATTTAAATTTAATAACAAATACGAAGATAATCGAAAATGCAAAATTAGAAATCTGATGCACGCGAAACACAAATTTATTTTCACATGCTGGCCGACTACTCTATCGTGCAAGGCCTACTCTGAAATAATTAGATTTCGATGATTTTTATGTTTTAAGTCCACTTTATGCACAGTAAGGCTAATCGGGACTGGACCTACAGTTTAAAGCGGGATCCGAACCACTATGTGCCTCTACCGGGTATCGAACACGAACACTCTGAAAGGAGGTGAATACAAGGTTTTATGTAACCTTGAAGTACATTTTTTAAAAATAAAGATGTTCCGTATAGGACGCCGAATTTGAATCGAGTGCTGTTGTTTTGTTTCGAGGTTGGCAGACCTGTTCTTACCAATGTTGGCATCTGTTGTTATGCCGATTAATGTAGCCTCAATTGTTTTGACTCGTTCGTTGTGGTTTCCTTCTGAAAATCCTCGAATAATCCAGGAGCGTGAAATCCATCCATCCGCTGAGAACGACTGTGTGGTGTGGGTTTTGGCAGTCTGAGTGTGATCTTACACCCTGCGATTTCTTCTTTTGGGGGTTTGTGAAATCACAGGTGTACGCCAACAAACCACGAACCCTTTTGGAACTGAAGGCGGAAATCATACGTGTGATTGGAGGCATCGGGACAGACATCTGCGAGAGGGTCGTCAATAATTTTGTGGAGCCTATAAATGCATGCAGACTCAGTAAGGGTGGACATATGCCTGGCATTTTCTCTCATACGTAAGTGGGAGATGTTACTGCTTACATATATGTAACTATTTTCATGATATTTCCCTATTTTTATTTAATTTTATAATTTGGCGTCATATACGGAACACCCTACATTAAAATAGCAATTAATTGCTTTCTTACCTTTGTTCTCCGATAGTTTAAACTTTCAAACAATGGGGTTTTATCGAATTATTCAACTACTATCTTGTAATTTATGAAAAATCAAGCTTTCATTTAAAGAACGGAACACATTTTTAGGTCATTTTTTAAAAAAATTAAGGTATTCTATAGGTATTTTTTTTAGATTATTTAGGTCATCAACTTCCTAGTCCCTAGTTATAATTCTTCACAAATTTCACCCTTGGGTTTCTATCAGACACCTGGCCTCCTTAAATTCGTGGAATATCACTTAACTGAAATCAAAATCTGAAAAAACCTTTCCGTAATATTTAGCGACGAGCTTCATTCATTTGAAAGCCCACTCACGCAGGAAAAAAAGAAACGCATCGCATAGACAAATGACGTACTAGAGAGCAACCGTCAATTAACAAACCGCCAGAACCTTTTCGCGTGTCCAGACGTCAACTACATAGCTCTGACGTCACGCCCCTTTGGGATCCGCCCTTTTTTTCCATCCGCCCACATCTTGGGAGCCCTTGTGAGGGCTGGGGAACCCTTGCCTCTCTCTCATAATGGATGCGAGGGAGAAGCGTGGCGATCTGTTTGTGTAAGAAGAGGAGGGGAATTTTTTCCTCATTTAATGTACTCAGGTCATGCAGGGTCGATACCTCAGAGCAGGGGCGTACTGGCGTTAAGGGCCGCCTTCCATAAACAAAATCATGCTGACCTGTAACTATAATATTCAAAATAAAACCAAATAATAATTAACCTCTATGAATTGTAAACGAAATTTATATTAATTTTAAGTTGGTAATAAACATAAAACCTATAAAAGTATTAGTTGTTTTATGTTTGGAATGATATAAGGTAGTGTGCGTGTGTGTAGATAGAAACCAGTGGCGTGGCGTGACTTCTTAAAAAGTGTTACCGGCTATCAGTACGACAATTATGCCTGCTACACGTTATTACACCCCCCCCCCCTTTTCGGTAAAGAAAACATGTCTTCGAGCTAGATATTTGTTCATTTCGTTCTTGTTTTGCAATCAGCACAGTGATTTAGCCACAAACACTCCTAGAAAGAACTACCACTCATGAAACAGTTACCACGAAAATCCAATGAATAGTGGTAGACCCTTGTCAATTCTTCATCTGTCTCTGTTTCTTTGCAATGAGGTGCGAAGGGGAAGAAGAAGAACCACACTTTTCTCGGGTCAGTTTGACGTGTGTGTGGTGAGCACTGAGCAGATGACAGACCTTCGCTCCTTTGCGGAAGGGAAGCCCAACTGTACGTACTACTGTTGTTGCCAACTTAGTATTTTGGAGCAAGGTTTGTCCAAATCACGAATCACACCAAGGAACTATATTTTCGTCTATTACCTAACTGGTCTCAGTTGTAGTTCAATCCAGCCTTGGCTTTGCATTCTACTCTGGTTGCTTCACAGAAATTGTATTCCTATTTTAGGCGGGATTTAGCTCTTTTCTGTCAATCCGATGTGACAACACTGGCTGCTCCGGTGGGCCTGAGCGGCAACAGGGCCCCTTAACAGGTATATGAATAACCCCATAAAGTCCTTCCCCGCTCTTTCCTTGCATTGGCGCCCTCTTCTCTCTTGTTGCCTCTTCAGGGTAGCGGAACGGCCTTCCTCTTCGCTTCTGTCGGCTGCAGAAAAAATGTCCTAGGCAATATCTACTCGACGGCAACGGGGTTCATTGACGTATTTAACAATGTTGTCATTTTATTGAAACAACTTTTTAATTCTTTACATTTTGCTGTTACCTGCGGTAACACCGGCTACATGAGAGCCACGCCTCTGGTAGAAACATCTTTGATAAACGCTCTTTCATGTAACGACCTTGCATAATCGCAAATGCCTCCCAGATGGCGCAGCGGTAGCGTCGTCGCCTTGTAATCAAGGGGTCCCGGGGTCAATTCCTGGTGGAGGCACAAGTGGTTCGGTTCCCACTTTAAACTGTAGGTCCAGTCCCAATTAGCCTTACTGTGAATAAAGTGGACTTAAAACACCAAATCACTCAACATATATATATAACTTCGTAATGCTGCTACCATTAAGGCAGGCCAAACATAAAACAACGAATATTGACTGATTAAATCAGGTTATTTTACATCGTTCTTTTTGGCCACCTTTAGTTAATTCCGAACATAAGGATCGGTGATGATATGATGAAGGGCCAGGGTTAAAACCCAGGACCCCGAATCTGCGCTAACCACTTCGCCACGTAGGTTGGCGAAAAGTATTAGTTGTTTTATTTTTAGGCTACCTTAATGGTGGAAGGCATGCATGTGTTAGCCTCACCGTTGCTGCAGGCGAACGAGGCTCTGTGGTCTGGACCTACAGTCTTCTGTAGGGCTGTGTGTTGTCAACATATGTGCTGAGTGCATCTGTAAAATGAGAACACTATTAAATTATGTAAGTAACATGAAAAATTGAAATAAATTCATGTCCATCTTGGTGCCCGTTTTATGAGTCGATTTTCATAATTTTTGGCGCCTATTATAGCCATTGAATGCTCTCTAGTGATGAATAACAAATCAGCGATCTCTAGCAGAGACTCGAACCCAGAACCAGGGAAAGGGAGAAATGGTTCATTCCAGCGCTTCCTGAACTAGTGGTTTATGAAGGTGGATAATTACGGTGTGTAAATTAGAGCATCGCCGTTCCGCTGGAAGAAACGAAGAGGCAGCGAAGAGTGATAATTTGGGTGGGGGAAAGCAGTCCTCGCAGCACGTGACAAATGACCACGGTCACGACATTCCAAGACATTTATCATCCGCGGTGCTTTTTTGTCATCCTCGTGTTTCATTCCGTGGCCACCGCTCTCTAGCGCCCTTGCATGTATGCAACCCGCATAGCACTTCGAGAGTCTTGTTCCAAGGAAGGGCGTACCAAAGGGAGAGACATTAGTGGGGCTGTAGTCCTCCTCCTCAAATATTTAAGCTAGGAAAATAAACATATTAAATAAACCTTGGACATGCAGTTTACACGGATATGCATGGGTGTCTGTGGGTGTCCATTCATTCATTTCATCATTATTCATCCCATTCATCGCGATTAGCCAGAAGAGGCAGAAAAACGAAATAAAATAAACGAAACCAATCCATCATGCAAGAAATTAGCTCGTAAACGGCCCAAGCATGATAATGTCCCGTTCATCTCAAACAAAATCTTAAACAATCCAGTTGCCATTTCGAAAAAGAAGTGCGCCATATTTGATTTCTGCATATGTTCATGAAAATCGCAGTTGCGTGTGAACTATTTACTCTATAACGATGCTATTTCTTTCAAATTCTTCCTATTCAAACTGTATTTCTTATTGCAATATTAAGTTTTGTCTATTAATTAGTTTTGTCAGAGAGAGTCGCGTATATTTCAGCAAATTAGTATTAAACCGTGAACTTTGTAGAAAAAATGTTCAAGCAAAAATTGTAGAGTGTAAAATCCACAATAGAAAACAAGTACTGCGTTACATCTATCGAAGAAGTGAGCGCTGGGAAAGAGCTGTTTATGCGACGATGCACACGGCACTGTTCTAACCATCCTTGTGCAAACAGGAATGCGTGTGTGGGTGTGGGGAGGGGTGCTCTGTGCATCTCGATGTATCCCAAGTTAGAGAATCCCGGAATCGAACATCACGTGGAGACACATTGCACTGTGGTTGGAATACAACTTTAAACTTTGCATTGTATTCGTGTTACGTTACGTCGCATTTCTACCACTTTGGCTAATCACGACAATGAGGAAAAGTAATGATCCACTGAGATGGATCCGGGACTCGAACTCGGGAAATCAGGTAACCCTATCGGAGCATAAAGTGGAGTTAAACGCTTGATCATGGGGCTGGGAAATATTATGGCGGTCAAAGCAGGTCACAAGCGCCAAAAGGAGTGTGACATTTCCCTCGCACAAAGCAGAGGGTCATAAAGGCAAATGAGATATTTGTCACGCGCCGAAAACTGGGAGATAAGCGTCAAAGTACTGGTAACTACACCCGCAGAAAATAGCGGCAGGGAGGCAAATGATCAATGAAACACGCGGATTCATAGACGGAAATGAGCAAGTGGAATTGCCCGCTTAACAAGTTTCGTCCAAACTGTCAGCGGGACACACCAATTTCACGGTTGGATCAGCCACAGGACAGGAGGTCGATTCTCGTATAATTTCCCTGTTCGGAGCGGAAGGGAAGAATTGACACTGCGCTTGCGTCAGGATATGAAATCAGGGTGTCAATCACCGGGATGGGGGACATTAGACCAAGCACCCCTGCCAGGTATTACTATACCCCCCCTCAAATATAGCAGTCACTCCACAACTACAAACATTTCACCGATCTAAACTTGTTCGTGAAGTAAGTACCACATGAGTATGCAGTGTCAATTGAACAGTATCCATTGTCTAGTGTCTTAAACTATACTTACTCTAACACTACGTATCGAGAGAGCACGTCTTCTCTCGTCTTCAGGTGAAATTTCCTTTGCCGGTGGTGGAACATAGCAATGGCCCAAAACCATATAAGTCATCCCAGTGTAGAATCCAAGCAAATATAGTCCCATCTCCTATAGCCCTTTTCAGTTCTTACGGCGGGCGCTCTAGAAGCTGGCAGGGGAAGTGGGTAACGGGGAAGCGACCAATCCAGCACGATAAGAAACGTAGCGGCCAGTAGAACGAGTTTCACGTAGTACTTTTTCCGGCCGCATCGTGTCTCTCGGCGCCACTGCTGCTGTCTGGTTGGTCTGTTGCGTAATCCCCGCTCCCCCACTTCCCCTGCCAGCTTCTGGACCGCCCGCCGTAAGAACTGAAAAGAGCTATAAAAAGTTATAAATAGTAGCATAAATGGAGCAAAAATTAGTACAGAATTGTGGGGGGGGGGGCGTGGAGTAGTTGGTTGGAACACTATTTTTGTAGTAAAATCGCAGATCTGTTGTAGGTTCGATTCCCACCATATTGAGAAACCACGTGCTCTCTTGGAACGTAGTTTTGCAATAAGTACAGGGTTTCTATAAATTTGTTATACAAAAGTAACCGTTAATTGTGAAGAAAGTATATTTGTAACATAAATGTTTTATACATCAATGAATACAGCATATCTTCAAGTTTTCTCTACAAGTGTTCAATATGTGATCCTTTCATCACACGGCAAATGTCCCAGCGGTATTTGATTTCCTGCCAAACCCTTCGAAGCATGTTGTTGGGAAGAGGGGGAACAAACACACGTTCTTTAATGTAACCACTGATAGAGAAATCCCAGGGGTCAAATCAGGAGAAACGAGGTGGCCCCGGAATCGTTCCACCACGACCAATCCAAGTCGGTACTTCACGATTGAGGTAGGCGGTTACTTCTTTATGAAAATACGGAGGAAAATGAAATCAGCACCCATATCTTCACGCAATTGTGGCATTAGATAATTCTCAAGCATGTCCAGGTATGATATGCCTCTGACAGTCCATGATGACTGACGCAATACTAGAGAAAATAAGGAAACGCTCACGCCTCCAGTGACTGCGTGTCAAACTAACAACTGGAAGTAAATGACGTGCGACAATAAACTTGAAGATATGCTGTATTCATTTATGTATATACCGTTTCTGTTACACGTACACTTTCTTCCCAATTAACGGTTACTTTTGTATAACTAATATCTAGAGACCCTGTATAGTTTAAAAGCAATGAATAATGTCCAATTAACATTGTATGGTAATGTAGAACCATTCTCACTAACGTTCAGAGAACTATTAAGTAATGTGCAGTCGTACTTTCAAAAGGCTTAAGTACATAGGATCACAGATATTCCACCCAACTACAAATACTGTCCACAGTATATGCCAGGATAAAAAATATGACAGTTTTATCACAGTGAAACCATTCTAATTGTCTTCTACTCGGCAGGTCATGGAAATATCAAAATGTGAAAAATGAACTTTCCCTTTTTGGACAATTTCTTGAAAGCTTACACTCCCAAAGATGAAAAACGGCCGATCTGGGCACTATTTTCCAACAAGAGTTGGCACACTTACACGAGCACGAGTGAAGGGTATCTTATACTACTAATAGGGCAAACCCACAAGGTTTACGAAAGAAAAGCCTTGAAATTTGATTTAAAAATTATGCGCGGCGGTGGGCGTGATCCGAATGCAATCCCGAATTCACATTCCGGAAGCCTCCGCAATCACATGACGATGGCAGGAGATAAAATACAGGTAGAGGGGCGCCTCTTGGGAGATGAGAAATTACAGGATGCTGGGACGCCGATCCTGTAAAATGGTCCATTACAGGAACTCAATGACAGGGAAGATAACTTCCGATTTCAGATCGATCGGAAAGAGTTACGGCAGGGCTGGATTTATACGAGGGGCTGCTGTAAAGTTGCCAACGTCGCCGTTGCTAATCCGTGATAAATGGTATGTGCTGATGCATGAGTCTGAGGCAAAACCTTGCATCGCAAGGTAATGCGGGGGCACTGGGTGCTATCGCAAACTGTGTATGGGTTCTTATGCTTACGAGAAGATAAGATAATGTTGATTGCTACGCAGCGGAATCTGCACAAGTTGATTTTGATTATAACACTTATCTGTGCTTGTTTGTGCATTACTTTCGAGGGCTTTTAACGAATCAAACACTGCTGCTACCTCAATAGTTATCATCCTTGCAGTGTTATCTAGAAAGCTAGATAACTGCTTAGATTGGAAATTGATGCAGTGAACATGCTTCACCCGAGAAAACACCTATTTGGCAGTTATTGAATGTCTTACTTACGATTTTGTACACCCAGATGTACAGAATGTTTACATGAAACCTCCCTGATTTCAAATTACAATTGTGAGGAAACTATTCGACATAGAACCTTGCGGTTTGCGGCATCATGTAAAGCAACTCAAAATGTTTTTGTTTTTTAAGGTTATGAGTAATTAGTAATTATGACAACAGTACAAGAGAGAGCACTGTGCGTGGTGTGGAATGAGGAAACGAAATCGCCAATTTCAGTCCAAAGACATTTCAGACATGCGTTTGAACGGAAGCCATCTGATGAAACGGTAGCTGTGTTCAGGATGTTCTTCGAGAGAAGCCCGTCGAAGTCAGTTCGCAGAGTGTCACGAGAGCTGAACATCCTACGATCAACAGTTCACAAGGTGCTGCATAAAGATCGTCGTCTGTATGCATACAAAGGGCAAATTGTTCAGGCGCTGTAGCCACAAGACAAACCATAACGCGAACAGTTTCCTGTTGCGATACTGGACTGAATCGAGCAAAATCTCAACTACCTGAGGAATGTGATTTTCAGTGACGAAGCAACCTACCACAAACACACACACATGCTTTACATGATGCCGCAAACAGCAAGGCTCTATGTCGAATAGTTTCCTCACAATTGTAATTTGAAATCAAGGAGGTTTCATGTGGACACCCTGTAGTATGTATAAATTTTAGCAAAAAAATGCAGGCTCGACCAGGACTCGAACCCGCCTCTCTGGCATACAGTGATTTACCAATTGAGTACGATGAGCACCAGTGTACGATTGCAGAGATACCACATGGCAGACAATTCATATTGCGCCAAATGCTTGCAGGACGACACCTTACTGCAACGATTGACAACATACGTGTTAGTAGGGAAACTTGGAATCATCTAAGAAAGTTAGTTGGAACTGTATGTCACCGATCTCTGAACGACTTCACTTTAGATCACATGTTTACTCCTGAGTCTGAATTCTTTCCTTTTACTAGAATCTATGCAATGCAATATTTGATAGGATGTTATGTCTATTAATGCTTAGAGACAGACCATCGTCAAATACAAAAATAGTATTTTCAATCCTATATTGTTAAGAGTAAGAGTATGAAGATGGCTAATTGTTCAATGAAGGCCAGATTTAACTTAACAGTTTATATTCTGTGACCTTATTGTTACAATGTAGTGAACAATATTATCATGTAGATCAGTATGCATGCAAAGGTCTCTATGCTAACTTCATACAGGCAATCCTATGAAAAATCCGGCATGTGACGGTCCTGTGAATCCGCACAATATAATTATATGTTTATTGAAATTATTAATTTCATATTATACAAATCACTTTATATTAACGTTTAAAAAAATGTATAATTATTACTTTGTACAACGTTAATTATGTTTTATGTTATTCATTGCACTCTACGCTGTATAAACGAGATATTTGGAATTCTAACGTTGCTATAGCAACGAGAATCAATAGTCATTATGTGGTAGTGTGTCTGACAAAAAATGGAAATATAGGTAATAGTGAACTGCATATTGCTTAGTTATTTCACTAATATATAGACCTATAGAAGTTGTATCTTCACCTTCGCGTTTTAGTTTCAAATATTTATGAACTAAATGTGATCGTGCAAATGATTGACTTGTGAACGTCACAGTATAATTGGTGGTCCAGTATTGTGGAACGTTATCAGCACGATCTTGAGTGATGTGTTTTGCGTAAGTGTTAACTTACACCATTGTTCTCGTGAATCTAGTTTGTACATAAATTTATATTATGTACGCATTAAGTAATCCTTATAATCTGAGATCCAAAACAAGTCTTACAGCTAGATCTATCAATTGTGGTGATGAACCTGATGAATCACAAAATAAGAATGGTGCCATGAATATGGTGAAGTGCTGCAAAGATCCCGATAAGGAAAGGTTGGTAGCTTGTGAAAATTGTGGCCATTGGTATCATTTACAATGTTTGGGTTTGTCCGATAAGCATTGGGAATTATACCAGTTAAATGAAAATTATTTCTGTAGAGATTGTGATCCATCTTATGATCCGTTCAGTATTGAAGCTTTTGTGCAATGGAAAAGAAGTCAAGAAAATGTTCAAGAAATTGACATTCGTCCTTCTGTGTTGGCAGAGACGTCAACGGGGCAAAGTAATGTTCCTTTTCAAATGTTTGATCTGCTGGCAGAGTTAAGGAAAATGAGCGAGTCACAACAGATGGAATTTACAAAAATTAGGGAAACTCAAGAATCTCAACAGCTTGAGTTTACAAAAATGAGGCAAACTCAAGAATCTCAACAGCTTGAGTTTACAAAAATGAGGCAAACTCAAGAATCTCAACAGCTTGAGTTTACAAAAATGAGGCAAACTCAAGAGTCTCATCAACTTGAGTTTACAAAAATCAGGGAATCTCAACAGGAAATTCAAAATTCACAGCAACTACTCAAGCTTGACTTGCATGAATTGAGTACATCGTTACGAAAGGAATTAGCTGAAGTTGCCGAGTCCTGCAAATTAGCAACACGTTCATTACATCAGGAAATGGAAAGAGAAGTGCAAGGACTAACAGAGAAAATCGAGGAAGTAAACACTACTTGTACAGAGAATTCTGATAAACTTGCTGGCTTGAATGATCAGATTACAGAATGTCAGAACAATGTTTCAGGGTTGTCTCGACAAGTTCAAAGACTTGAAGCCGTTGTGAGCAAGGACGAAATAACGAAGCGCGTGGAAGCATGTGAGGAAAATATTACTAAGTTAACATCTAATATTTCGACTAATGTTGAATCAAGTAATCCTGTACAAGTTTACAGTTCTCATGTGAATAGTAACTGTCAACCTGGTATTCCGGCACAGAACCTAACCTCCCCTAAATCATCTGATTCTTCAGCGTGTGATGTTTCTGATGATGAACACAATCGCATTGCTTCACAAAGACACAAACGTTCTAGAAATAATCGAGTGAGAACTAGTAATACTAACAAGTTATGTCAATCAACCCGTTCTTTATCTTCTGATGGTTCTGGTCAGGAAAGAAAGAGGCAAGTAAACCAAAGGTCAGTAAATCCGCAGAATCATCGATGTAATTATCCTGACAATTGTGTGCGTTCGCTTACTCAAGAACCTCGACGGTTGGTAAGATTGAATGAACTTACTGTTCTTCCTAAATATTCTGGAGATCCTGAAAAATCAAGCCCACGTAAGTTTATTAAAACTTTAACGTCCTACTTAGACTTACTGCAAGTTCCTGACATGCAAAGGCTTGAATGTATTACTAATTGTTTTCAAGGACCTGCAGAAGGTTGGTATAATACTCATGTCGATTCTTTTACATCGTACAAACAGTTTGTTGACGAATTTCTGAATCACTACACGTCTTATTCGTTAACTCAGGCTCAATTATCTGAACTTAGAAGTCGTAAATATGATCCTAAATCGACGAGTAGTATGGAAGTTTTTGCTATTCGTACGCATTCGGCATATTATAATTTAGTTGATCGTCCGAATGATGCAGAAGTTATTGATATTTTAATCAATCAGTTGCCTACATCTATTGCACAAACAATATTAGCTGCTAGATTAGTTAAAATGGATGATGTAATTGCGTTACTAAAGAGGTTGGATTTAGTGAATTCAAGATCAAACAAGAGTTTTAATGTTCATGATAATGTACGTGAAAAAAATTTCCGACATGATGGGAATAATTCTAAAAGTTTTACCGACAATAATAGTGCAAGGGCAAAACTGAGAGTTCAAAGTGTTGCTAAAAGTTCATCGTTTGTGAACGATGATGAACCTAATGGAAATCAAGGTTCAAGACGTAACGTAAGACCTAATGATAGTGTTCATTTTGTTTCTTCTAGCGAAGAAAATAAAAGAATTAAGATTCCACGTACAGATGTTCCGTTTGTTGCTGAAAACCAACAATCAAACTCCAGCCAGAAGACAATGATATTTAATAGAAATAATAATTTTGGGAAACCTAACCTAACTAACAAACCATATAATCGTTACAGACGTAATGGTGCAGGAACTCAAAATTTCCGGCAAAATAGAAGTCCACAAAGCTCACGATACTTCAATAATAATGGTAGATTTATGAGCAACAGTTTCAATGCCAGAAACGAGCAAGAACAACAGCAATTTACACTGCGTCCTAACTCTCAGTTCTCTAACAATAATTTTCACTCATTCCAACCATGCAGTGTATGTGCCAATTGCGGATATTCGTCTCCTCAGATGTCAACGGGTAACAGTTGCAATGCAACTGCAATGGCGAATACTCCATTAAATGAAAATGCTCCATCTTTCGATCCAAGAGAAACTTCTTGTAAACAGTTCATTTCTTCTGTCCCTGAAGCAACATTAAACGAACGTCGCGGGTGAACGTGGACCAGTTTGCTCGCACTAACATAATGGAGGGTCCGTCTAAATCATATCATAGTGATAATATAGGCACAACTTGTCAGTATGCTGTATTAAGTAATTCCGTTTTATCTGAAGTTGATCATTGTTATCCACTTTCAATATTTTTTCAATTAGATTGGTACGAAGATGAACCTACTTGGATTTTAAATGATACTGGTATACCTACTCCTATTACTGATCAACCTTTGATCACAGGAACAGTTTGCGGTATTATGATACAGTGTGTCATCGACAGTGGAAGCCAGTGTAATTTAGTCAGTTATGAATTATGGTGCAGTATAAAATCAATTATTCCGAGTGCCAAACTGGATACAGTGGATCAACTTAAGTTATTGCCGTTTGCAGGACATCAGAAGTTTCGTGTTGCTGGTCGGAAGATTATAAGTATTTCAATTAACTCGGAAGTTTTTACTTTGGAGATATTCGTATTGAAGCAACTGCATGCTGAATTAATTCTCGGAATACCATTTTTAAGGCAATACAAAGCTGTACTCGATTTTAGAAGAAACGAAATTAGTTTGATGGCGTCTACGGGTTCCGAATTGGTTCAGCCATTTAACTCTAGCAAAATCACAACTGATAGGGATCGCTGCCAAATGCAAGAAGTTACTATAATCAAAGAAGCAGAAAATTTACTTGTCGTTTCTCTAGATCAGATCACAACGAAGGTGCGGTCGTGTGAATCACTCAACACGGAGCAGCAGTCTCAGCTTGAGAATTTAATAATAGAATATCATAGGTTGTTTTCTGATCGACCCCGATCTGCATTTGTAGAACCTTATCAAATTGAACTAGACACAAAGGAACCAATCAAGGCACCTATATATCCGGTACCGTTCGCCAAAAGAGCAGCGTTAGAAAAGGAACTAGAAAAATGGAAAGCCTGGGGAATAATTAAAGAGATGTCTTCACCTTATTTGAACCCAGTATATATCGTCCCAAAATCTAATGGTGAGTGGCGTCCAGTGGTGGATTTTCGTCGCCTAAACCAACATGTAATTTCACCACTTACCCATGTTGAACCGATAAACGAGCAACTTCAACATTTTAAGGGTGCAAGATATTTTTCTTCAATTGATCTCTCCTGTGGATATTTTCAAATACCACTTACGCCCGACTCATATAAGTACACAGCTTTTTCGTATCGAGGACGACAGCACGTGTTTTGTTACTTGCCATTTGGTATAAAATCAGCTGTTTCTGTTTTTGTTGAGAGAATGAATAAGGTGTTTGGACCAGAGACTTATTCATTTCTGATGATATATGTGGATGACATTTTAATATTTAGCCCAACAATAGAGAAACATTTTGAACATCTTGATTATGTTCTACAGACATTGCAGATGACGAACATGTCCATAAAATTTGCCAAATGCAAATTTTTCCAAACGGAAATTAAGTTTTTGGGTCATGTGGTGTCTGGTTCCGAGATTAAGGTCGATCATGATAAAGACTCAGCTATTCTACAGTTTCCTGTTCCTCAAAACAAAAAGTCACTTCGCAAATTTTTAGGACTGGCAAATTGGAGGAATCGTTTTATACATGGATTTTCAGATATCGCTAGTCCATTATATAATCTTTTACGTAAGAATGTGCCATTTTATTTGACACCTCAGTGTCAAGAAGCTTTCTTGTTATTAAAGAATGCTCTAATTTCAGCACCAGCATTGAGTCAACCCGACTTTGAGTTAAGGTTTTGTGTTTCTGTTGATGCAAGCCAGAAAGGATTAGGTTGTGTACTTTGGCAAGTTGATAATGATGAAATTCGTGTCATACAATACGGCAGTCGTTCTCTTAGAGGAGCAGAGATTACATATAGTACACACGAATTGGAATGTTTAGCTATATTATTTGCTCTGGAGAAATTTGCTATATATCTTAAAGGAACTGATTTCAACTTATATTCAGATCATAAGTCGTTGTCTTGGCTTAAAACTGCACAATCACTTAATTCTCGTCTTACGAGATGGGCTCTCAAACTGCAGTGTTTTGATTTCACGTTATATCATGTCCCAGGAGTTTCGAATAATATTGCTGATACGTTGAGCAGATTTCCGCCTTGTACTTCTTATTCTGCACTTGATGATAAATTATATATCAATCAAGTAATTGTGGAAGATTCACAAGATGATACTTCTTCTATTTGGTTAAAAGCTCAACGAGCAGATGAAAAATGCAATAATATAATTTCTCACC
Organism: Lepisma saccharinum; assembly: GCF_977018435.1. Taxonomy (NCBI): domain Eukaryota; kingdom Metazoa; phylum Arthropoda; class Insecta; order Zygentoma; family Lepismatidae; genus Lepisma; species Lepisma saccharinum. The sequence goes on along the minus strand of NC_139241.1, from coordinate 65,029,118 downwards.
TGGAAGATAGTACAACTGATAAAGACTTTTCAAAGTATCTTCTTCACAACAAAATTCTGTTTTATAAACCCAATTCAGATGAAATTTGTAAACTTGTAGTGCCACGTGAGCTTATACCTTTGGTATTGCACAAAATGCATGATTTAAATGGACATTTTGGTTATCAGAAGGTTTTAGCAGCTTGTAGAAGGGCATATTTTTGGCCGTACATGAGAAAATCAATTAGAAATTACCTGAAAGATTGCTTAGAATGTGCACGAACAAAGATTGTAGGTCGGCCGTTGCGGAGAAATGAATATCACGTCGTTTCGCACCAACCACACGATTTCCTCTCTATTGATTTAATCGGAAAATTACCAAGATCACGTACATATGAATATCTCCTCACAATTGTAGACGTTATGTCAAAGTTTGTTATGATTTATCCGTTAAGAAAAGCGACTGCCAGGGAAATTATCAATCGTTTTGAAGAACAATATTTTAAACATTACTCTGTATGCAATGTATTATTATCAGATTGTGGAAGCCAATTTACATCAAATGAGTGGAAAGCCTACATGGATTCAAGGAAAATTAAGCATATTACTACCACTACATACAATCCGAAATCTAATCCTATTGAGAGGTACAATAAAGAGATTGTTAGGTTACTGCGATTATTCTGCAATGATAATCACACCAGTTGGTATCCAAAAATAAATTCTATTATTCAGTTATTAAATCATTCATGCTCTTCAGTTACCGGATTATCTCCTAGTGAACTTTTCTTACATGAAGATATGAAGGACTCAATATTTGAAGAAATCAGCTGGCCAGAACAAATTAAATCTTTGCCATGGAAACGCAAATTGTTTTTAGCAGAAATCAGGACTAGACAATCTAGAAGAAGTAGAAAGATTAAGAATGCATTGAACTCGATCAAACTTCGAACAGGAGATTTGGTTATGATAAAAAATAGGCAAGTTAGTTCCAAAATTAACAGCCAGATTCATAAATTGTTCAACTTGTATATTGGGCCATTCCTTGTCAAGGAAATTAAGGACAATAATGCAATTCTTTACACAATGAACCAGCAATATTATGACAAGGTGAACTTTTCTAATCTTCGAGTGTTTAACTGTTCGGAAGAAAAGAGGAATCAACTCTTGTCTGAGAATTAAATTTATGAGAGTGGATACTTGAAAAAAAATGAAACCATTCTGTTTATTATTTTGTACAATTGAATGTTGTATTATGTTCTGATTTGTTATTACCTGTTAGGCACAAATCTGTTTATGTGCACGTTGTTGTCGAATGTCAGATAATATTGTGCATTTGTAACTTTGTTTTAGTTATGTTGATAAACATCTGACTGATTTTTAAATGAAAACTCCTCCTTGCTGTTTCGTAGTTTTCATTTTCCCGGAGGAGGGGGATGTTGTGACGGTCCTGTGAATCCGCACAATATAATTATATGTTTATTGAAATTATTAATTTCATATTATACAAATCACTTTATATTAACGTTTAAAAAAATGTATAATTATTACTTTGTACAACGTTAATTATGTTTTATGTTATTCATTGCACTCTACGCTGTATAAACGAGATATTTGGAATTCTAACGTTGCTATAGCAACGAGAATCAATAGTCATTATGTGGTAGTGTGTCTGACAAAAATGGAAATATAGGTAATAGTGAACTGCATAGTGAATATATAGACCTATAGAAGTTGTATCTTCTCCTTCGCGTTTTAGTTTCAAATATTTATGAACTAAATGTGATCGTGCAAATGATTGACTTGTGAACGTCACAGGCATGATGTAAGTTTTGTGTAATACTACATGTATATTCTTGCAATAAATATAAATTAGAAATATAAAAGTTGGTGGAGCAATGTCAAGGTATGCCAGAGATCCAGGTTCGAATCCTGGTGAGCCTGCATTTTTCGCTAAAATTTACACATCATTGTCCTGCTTTAGGTGACGCAAAGCAGGAGTTGATTTGTTGCTTTAAGTCCACTTTATGTGCAGATAGGTAATCGGGATGGGACCTGTGGTTTAAAGTGCTATGCACACTATGCAATGTGCCTCCGTGAGGTTCGAAGCAGGAGAAAGCTGAAATGTCCATAATTGTTATTGGGTGAATTAAAGTAGTAAATGGAATTCGAGGGGAGGCTGATAAGTATTGAGCCTTACCCAGAAAACAGTGAGCTAGGAGGCTGGAATTTGGAGGGTGTACTGGTCAATTATTCTACATGTAATGGTGCAAGAATCTACTTTCTATGATTTTAACTTCTTGTTTTTCAGGTCCAAAAGTAACCACTCATTTGCAGTATTAGTTGCCTCAAAAACTCTCAAAATCATTGTCTCTTTAGGTGTTTTTCCAGATGGGGGAACAGATGATAGTCAGATGGAGCCAATTCAGGCGAATAGGGTGGATGGGGAAATACTTGAAAGCCTAAGGAGGCATTGTCATGCAATAGGATGATGCCTTTGGGGAGCTTTCCCCAACTTTTCTGGAGGTGCTGCCATTTTCACTTTGGACCTGAAAATCAAAGAGAAGTTAAAATCATAGAAAGTCGATTCTTGTACCATTACATATAGAAGAATTGACTAGTACACCCTGCAAAGTTCAGCCTCCTAGCTCAATGTTTTCTGGGTAAGGCTCAATACTTATCAGCCTCCCCTCGTACATCTATATCCAGAGAGAACCCTTTCATTAATAAGAAAATGAAACAGGCAACGAGAGAAGACCACACTAAATGTTGTTGTGAAGGAAAATGCTGTTGAGCCTGGAAAAACAAAATGCAAATTTCACGAGTAACGAATTCTACTTGAGCGCTAGATGATGTTCGACTGGAAATGATAAAGAAGTTATGCAAAAATGGTTATGTCACTGCAGTGTTTCAAGTGTAGTCCATAATTATCTACATTACCCTGTGTGCAAATTTATTTCTCCAAAAACAGAAATAGTAAGATAATAAAAATTATGTTAATGTTGATTTAAAACCGTTGTGACATTCCATTGAGTGTCAAGATTACTACGTCACGGTAAGCTACCCAATCACCTTGCGCGGTAGAGTAGGATGGCCACTCTAGGACCTTGATAAAATTCAAGTGTAATCCCCGGTTTTCAAGGCGAACTTTCCAAGAATTCAGGGCTACAAGCAAATGTTTTCTTCATTTCAACCTTACGTATTATCGCCTCTCACCACCCTCACAAATATATTGACAATATAAAGGGTCTGTGTGATTCCAGTGTATCCAAAAATTTTAATTGAATTGAATTAAACGCTATATATATTTAAAAATTTTAATTTAAGGTGCAGAGTTTAGATTTGCCATTCCACATACTCATACTCGAAACACATCTACAAACACAAGTCACAAATGTTACGGGATATACTAATCCTAAAAAATTGTTAATTGTATAAGAATTTCAAACTCAAATTTTAACTAATCAACTTCAAGATATGTTATCTTGTAATAATCTTCCGTCTGTCAGACTGTTCTGCAAAGGACACTGACAAAATAAACGGATCGAGAGAATTGTTTTATTTTCCACGCAGCTTTTGCAATCCAAGTGTGAAAAATTTATTTCAGGGCATTTATAAATATGTATTAATTCAATGGGATTTGGATTAATAAAAGTTTCGATTTTTCACGTCTACGGAAAAAAAATTCACGCAGAATTCCCGGAGCCAATACGAGGGTCACTATTTATATTTTGAGCGTAACAATGAAAAAACAAGAATTTGGCATTGAAAACTGCTTTATTGTTTTTCGAAGTATTCTCCTTTATGGTTATTACACTTTTGCATTCCTTCGAACCATTTGTCAAAGCAGTTTTTCCAATCTTCTTGAGACACCTCCATAATATGGTTTTTGAACGCATCAACGGCGTCTTCCGCCGACGAAAATCGTTGTAAACGCAATTTATTCTTGACATTCGGGAACAAGAAGAAGTCATTGGGTGCCAAATCAGGACTGTACGGCGGATGACCCATCAATTCGATTTTTTGACTGTTCGTAAAGTCGGTTGTTAGACGAGATGTGTGACAGCTGGCATTGCCTTGATGAAGAATGATCCGACGGCGTTTGTTTGTTTTCCATATTTGACCGAAGACCTCTGGCAAACAAATTGTTGTGTACCATTCAGAGTTGACCGTTCTGCATTCCTCTAAAGGCACAGTTGCCACATGACCAGTTTTCCCGAAAAAAACAGGCGACCATTTGTTTCGATGTGCTTCGAGCGCGAACAACTTTTGTTGGATTGGGTTCATCTTGAAACACCCATACAGTCGACTGCTGTTTACGTTCCGGTTCATATCCATATATCCATGATTCGTCACCTGTTACAATCTTATATACGTCTTTTGAAGCACCACGATTGTATTTATTGAGCATTTGTTTGCACCAATTGACGCGAGCGTCTTTTTGAGTTTTTGTCAAATTGTGTGGGATCCAACGAGAACATACCTTTCTCACAGCTAAATGATCATGTAATATTTTATATATGCTGGTGGAACTAATGCCTATGGTTGCCTCAATCTCACAGTATGTCACATGATGATCTTGCAGTATTAGGTTTTGCACAGCATCAATGTTTTCTTGAACAACAACTGATTTTGGACATTTAGTGGAAGTCACTGCGCGAACGCGTTTTTGCTCCAGTGTGAGCAGGCGCTGCACCCATCTCGCCGAAATCTTCCTCATGCCCAACCCTTCAGTAAGAATGTGGTGTACTCGGTCCACTGAGATGCCCACTTCATAAGCTATCTCCCGCACTTTCGATCTTCGGTCAACCAGAACCATATCATGAACTTTATCGATTGTTTCTGGTGTGATGGCGGTTGGCGGACGTCCACTGCGGAGGGTCATCTTCAACGCTGTCCCGTCCAAGCTTGATCAGCGTCGTCCACTTGCTAACAGTGGCAAGTGATGGGGCAGAGTCTCCCAATACTGTGTCCAATTCGGCTTTGATGGCTGTCGCATTTATTCTCTTCTTCACCAGAAACTTGATGACCACACGAACTTCCTTTTGTTCCATGTTGCCACGTCACTTGAACTTTTGCTCCTTCACGTGCCTATGTGGCCTTCTAATGCATATGCTTTTGTTCCGATTTCAACGCCATCTCTGACCGATCCTTAGAACTTTCCGAACAACACTCGTAGAGGCCCATTTTGTCATCTTCGTCATTATTGATTGAACTTTCCAGCCGAAACAACACTTATTGATCACCCATTATTTAACTTTTCATTCGAAGAACCGAAAAACGTGGCGAAGTGTTTAGCTCAACGCGCTACGACGCCAGGAGTCGCCCATTCAAAACACTTGTCCTGGAATGGATGTTATTTGCGAGTGTCCCTTTATCAATTTCATCTCATAACTCACCCTTGTCGTCGCGATTAACCTCAAGTGGAAGAAAGGCGACGATAAATAACAAAATCATACCAATTTTTCATTTGCTGCAGTAATTATTAACCCTTGTCAATCCCAATAGCATGTGCTTAGATTGGCACTCACGACAATATTTAAGTTTTTGAAGTAATAACTAATTTCAATGATAGAAGGATGTTTTTGGAACAAATTATAATATGTTGTTTCTATAGTAGCCTTTCTCATGCGCTGCGTGTGTGTGCAAATTGGCTTGAATCGATCATTAACGTATGAGATCACAATTACTGTTTCATTGTACCAGAGAAGCCAACTTGCATACACGAAATTTCACACCCAGGAACTGTGCCCAGTGAGGTGGGAGTTTTGTACTTTGTCCCACATTTCATTCAGATATCTTTCTTATTTCACACCCAACGGTGTTATGCCTTGTTTATTTTCTGGCTGTTATGTTCACTGTCGATGTTTTTGTTATAATTGAATCCATAGTTATAGAATTGATGTTGGAGAATATTCATTGTACTCAATAGAAAAAGTGCCTCACGTTTCAACAAATTGGGACTACTCGTCAGTGACACACGGCCATGTACAGTTTTTCAATGTAACTTCGATGTCATTTTGTCATGTAACAATACTTTTTCATTTGACACAAATAGGTAACAATATCGGTCGGAGCCAAATTCATCTTGGTGAAGAAAAGCCTTTGTCGTGCCGACAATAGAGTTCTCTAGTTTCCCATGGCGTCTGCATCGGAAGCTCAACCTATTTCCGTTTTCCAGGAGCTTCTATAAATAGCCAGGACCTAGCAACGGGACAAACCAATTGTTGGGATAGTATCCAGGCGCAATTGGTGATTACCCAGAATAGAATATGTACACGCTATTACGGAGTGTGTTATGGAGAGACCATTTTTTATTTATCTTTGCATTGAGCTAGTGTCGGATGTTAATAGTGGCATTATATAGCTGTGAGTGTTCATAGTGATAAGGTTTCAATAAACCTTGGCCATAAGGTAACAGATTTCATTTTGAAATCAAATCCTGAAAAGGCTTAGTGGAGGCATACTTTAAGGAGTGTCTCATAACATCAGGGTGACTACTAATCGGGAATTCTTTGAATTCCTGAAATTATGCGTGAATTACGAGGGTCACTATTTATATTTTGAGACTTGGCAACACTGATTGAAGTTAAGCGCGATTTGACGTTTGCACGGAATCGTCTGGCATTATTGACCATAACGTACTTCAAATGTTTTGTAAATAGCTTCATTTGTGTTGTTTATGTTGCCTTGGAGATTGCGCGACAACAATAAAATTGAATTAACTCGTGAACATTTTCGTGCGATGATCTTTTACGATTTTCGACGTGGATTATCAAGACAAGAGTGCATCGATCAACTTACTTCCACATTTGGCGATGAAGCCTCATCCTTTGCCACTGTGAAACGCTGGTATAACGAATTTAATCGTGGCCGCCACTTTTCCAGAGAAATCCTCAAGAATTTATACGGCGTTACGTCACTATGGACGAAACTTGGATTCATCGCTACACGCCTGAGACAAAAGAGCAGTCCAATCAGTGGAAGCATGCAGATTCCCCGCCACAAAAGAAACCATCTCCACAGTGACAGGCTATTTTGCAGACCTGGACGAATCCACATATTCTGCTGGTGTCAAGGCATTGGAAGGCCGTTGACAGAAGTGCATTAACCTTCGAGGAGATCATGTTGAAAAATATACCTCAATCACTCTGATATTTTGTTTCTTTATATTCGATTCTTAGAACTTTCCGAACAGCCCTCGTATGTTTGAGAAGAGTCTCAAACAAAAGTAAAAAAGAAAAAAGACAGCCCTTTGAGTGTTGAATGGCGATACTCTATTGAGGCATAAATACGAAATGCATTCGTCAAACAGCACAACGCAATCAGAGCGGTACTGGAAGTCTTCAGCTGGAAGACTCTCCAGAAAAAGCCACTTCCTGGAAGGCAAGAAGACCTGGAGAAACAAAGTTTGTTCCTGGTCGAGCACAAAAGGGCAAATACTGTTGTGCAGTACGCTCGAAACATAAGACAACACAAACGGCAGAGGGTATAGAGGCGAAAAGTCCCATGAATGATTCCGATATGTTGCTTTGTTGACTAAGGAAACGGGAAAAAATGGAATTCCAGGTAGAATTATTGGGAAAACGAAGAGGGAAATTGCATTGAGTTGGTTCCACATCAAAGGTTCTTATATCAAAAGCTATTGGGCCTTTGTTTGGGCTCTAACTGCACATTTTACCCTTGAAGTCACCTTTGGAAACACCAGTAAGGCAAAGCTATGAGTATTGCGAAACTCATAGTATCTGAGTTCGATTTCCGGTTAGGTGATCTCAGGTATGAATTTTCCTGTATATGCGTAAATAGTTCAGTCAAATTGGGGGGGGGGGGTTCGGAGAAATTACGTCATCAATATGGCCGCCGTCAGAATGTGTAGTGCAATCTTTAAACGCGTATAACTTCTCACAGAATAGTGATAGAACATTCGTTCTTACACCAAATTAAAGGGGTTGAAGTGGACCTCCAGGATGTTCAGGTTGAGCTACAAATGTGCCTAATTTGACTGTATTAAAACTGATTTGGGTCTCAACAAGCTAGTGAATCGGGTTCCTGAAAAAAAAAACTGTTGGCGACCGGGGCGTGGTGCTCATCACACCTCATTCGGAGATCGACACACTATGAAAATCTGCTTCTTATCCCCTCTGTGCTTTCATGCAATGGTATAATGCACCAGGGGTTTTGACCGAATAATATCGAGTTCAAATATGGACGAGATTTGTAGTCCCCAGGCACAGACGAAACAATGGATGGCGTATCATGTTAGTATATGCTTTAGTTGGATAACACTCCATTGTGCCAGTCTGTCGTAGTTAGAATGTCTCGCATAGAGGAAGCGAGAGAGAAATAGAACGGGTATCGTCTAGTGTTACTTAGCGCACCTTCGCATTTTTGACGAACGAAAATGTTCAGTCTGAAATTTTTCCCAGGATGAAACACCATTTGGAAAAAAATGTAAGGCGACAAGGGATTCTGGCACCGAAGCGAGACCACGCTACCAACATGCCGAGAGTACACGACGCATGGCATCAGGGAGCTTTCGGACCAAGGCGACAAGCGACAGGTGTAGTTTGGAAGCGAACCCTCAGAATCAATGCAATCATTTGAACCGAAGCGACGCGACAAGCTGCAGGTGTCGCTTTTCTCATTGTATTTGCGTGTCGCTCAAACTGGACAAGTTTCTCAATGGCGTGCATCGTATCGCCTCGGTCTGTTTGCGTATTCGCGGTGAACGCTTGCTTATAGACTGAACGGGGCCTTGTCTCCCGTCACTTCGGTGTTAAACCCCCTGTAACTTGTCGCTTCTGCCTCAAAACTCTCATCAGTTAAATGTTGAATCCGAACCACTATGTGTTTCCACCGAATGCCGAACCCGGGACCCCTTGATTACAAGGCAACGACGCTACCACTGCGCCATCAGGGAGGCCCAACCAGTGTTTGGAAGTAACTAGTTACAAGTAACAGCTATTTTTTTCGAGAAAAGGTAAATAAATCCTAAAAAAATAATCCTTAAGTAAAAAAAAATAAGAAAAATGATACCCATTTTATTACAAATAATAATTTTAACAGAAAAATATAACACTTTTAACTGTAACTAGTTACTTTTAAAAGAGAGTAACTGTAACTGAGTTACTTTTTTACGATAGAAGTAACGCTTTAGCAGTTACTTCTACAGTTACTTTGCGACACTTAAATTGCTATGTAAGTTCATAAATTATTGGCGATTTAGGACTCAAAGTGAGATGGAATTTACTGCTGTGATATAAAAGCCCATCTTTGATACATTACTGTAATTCTTGCAAACAATAGATTATGAGGAAAAGAGAAAGGAGTTGTAGTAAATTTGTCTCCCGGTGGTGGTCAGTCGGTGAGTTCCGGCATTTCCGACACCGTCATATGCGACACTAAGGCAAAAACTCGTTTTTTCCCGTCATAAGCAACACTGCTTGGATTTTCCCCTACGATTTCTAATTTGTTTACCAGAATTAGCGACATTTGCGTACGTGCAGCAGCAATAGCGTCTCTGAAGAAAGTATTTCCCGAGGCTCAGATCAGTGGTTGTAATTATCACTTTAACCAATGTATGTGGCGAAAGGTGCAGGAGTTGGGACTGACAAACGATTACAAAACAGATCCAAACGTGCGGCTGTGTATAAGAATGTGTTCAGCTCTGGCTTACCTTCCTGTGGCTGATGTCGATGATGGATGGCTGTCTGTGATGGAAGATGCGCCAAACCACGACATATTGAGAAAATATTTGGATTATTTCGTTGAACAGTGGATGAACAACTCTGTTTTCGACATTTCCATGTGGAACTGCTACCAACACCGGCACAGGACTAACAATGCAGTCGAGGGATGGAACCGGGCCTTGAATCTTAAAGGGAAACGTAGACGACGTCAGTACATTACATTAGATGAGAGAATACAAAGAGCGTTTGCCGAGTATGAAATGCATAGAGATCTTAAGCGCTTTTTGAGGAGAATGGCGTACGTTCAGAAATTAGAATGAAAATAGTAACATGTTGGTTCAACTACAAGAGAAACGACGCATTCTACATTTATACATTGACGAGGGATTGCAGTCTGCTCCTATACTGACAAGGGATCTAAACAATCCGTCATTGACATAGGATAAATACATCCAGCTTTTAAACACCCAGCTTCCATGATTCCAGTGTGAAGGAAAACTAATAAAGGTTTTAAAAAACACACCAGCTTCCATGATGCTGCCAGTCCTAAGCCTGGATAAAGTGTGACGGGAAGCTATTTACACTTTGTGTCGCAGATGACGGTGTCGCAACTGTCATGGAATATATTTTCCATACGGTGTCGCACATGACGGCAGAAATGCTAGTGTCGCATACGACGGTGTCGCAAAAGTCGTGGATTCGTCAGTCGGTAGGCTCCAGCCAGGTGCCAGGAATTTCAAGGTTTATCGTATGTTTCATCTTTCGTTTGGTAGACCTGAATTCCAAAGCGATATACACACCTCGGAAGAGGGGTGGATTTCCCAGAAGCGGAAAGATAAGCTTCTAGGAGGAGAATTCCTTCCTATTGCTGACAGTCTGCCATTGTCAGTTGTGTTCTGTGAAGTGTCTCTTGTTTCTGTAGTTTGTTCCTCAGTGACCTTATAACTTCCCCCTTCTGTAAGCAGCATCCAATAGTTTCTTCCTTTGCTATAATATCGGATTAAGGATGCCAGGGACGTGGTGCTAATCACATCACCCCCACCTTCGCCATGATAAAAAAAAGTGTGGGGCTCTAACTCCCTATACGCCTTCATGGCGTCGCGCAAAGCACTTCATTTTGTAATAAATATAAATATACGAAGACTTATATTATGTACCAGTAACATAAGTAAAAGTCTTCACAAAATATGTTATTACAATTAATGATCGATTTGTGTAATTTTCAGCAGGAAGTATCTGTAAAAGTAACTTACAGTTACTTTGAAGTACATGTAACTGTAACTGAGTTACTCTTTAAAACGAGTATAACTGTAACTGTTACTTTTTTTAAGCAAGTAACTGTACAACCTACTACCCCTTTCGCGAATGATTTTTCCCACCCGAGTTGGGCTAAGTATGCTGATTGGTGACGTCATAACGACATGCTGCTGTAATGGTTGGATTGATCATTACTGGTTTTGGTATATTATATTAATTAATTGCTGACCAGCTATAAGGTGTAGGGTTAATTAATATCTCTCCGTATGTGTATTTTTATCTGTATGATTCGATTTATATGTGCTTAATGGATTGTGCATTACGGAATATATTAGATTCCCCTGTTCATAGCTACCCCGTTTGGGTTACGTCCTTCAAAAAGACCGTTGCTGTGGAAATTTCCAGTGCTACGGGATGAACGTCCACGGACTTCCACCCCGACTATAAAAGAGGCCAGTTGGGCTTAACCAAAAACAGTTATTTCCCACCTTCACGACGACGAGGAACCTTTCCTCTAGTTTAGTCCACTTATGGTAGCTAGACTGATCATAAAAATATAGCATTTGGTGTAAGCCAAACCCTGTTTGCTGTTTCAAGTCCCCTTTAGAAAAGCTTTGCATATTCAGATATTTCCGAATTGAATAATAATGCCCCAAAGAAAAGCAGTAAAGGCGTAAGGAAACGCATTGAAATGATCGGAATATCGTTTAAGCTGAGGGTAGGCCCGTAGAGATAGTTATGTTAACTCTGCAGTAAAGAAACTGCCAGTGGTGTAAGACTTAAGTGCGCAAATTGTTGATTTAGAGTTTTGTTGATTTGGTCAATGCACATATAGAAACGCTATATGTATATAAAAACAGCATATAATAAACCCATGTAATCCTCCAAGATGATTTGCTGAATTAGACTCCCTGAGCAATAGTACTGCTTTTTACCAGTTGTTTATTTACTTTCTGTACTTGTTAAAGAACCTAGGGACTAAATTATAAATGTTATGTGTAACCCCCCTTTCATAATTACGGCTTTATTATAATCTGCTCGTGAGGCACCTAGGGAGAGGTGTGGAAGGAGAGATTTGAAAGGATTAAGGCAGGGAACTAATCCTGAGGGCCGGATAGAAAACAGGGAAGAGGGGGCCGCGAACACACTGCTCAGAACATTACACTAGATTTTCACATGTTTTCCATGCGGCAAAGCAGCAGGGAGAACAGAGGGATTAGTGGCACGTAATTTATTGCAGAAGAAAATCGGCTTTGGCAAAATTAATGATGAATCTTCCGATGCAAATGCGCTTTCTTGTGCGGCCATTTAAAAAAAAAGACGCGCGTCATCTGTGGAGAGAAAGAGAAACTGAAAAGACAAATGACGAGCATGTGTGTGTTTTTTTGGGATCCCACTCGAGCTCGAGCAGAGTGTACGGCTGTGTGGAAGTTAAACATTTATGAGCGATATTTTCGGTTGGATAAAAGTTCGATAGCCTCCGATCGAGAAGTTGCGTGCGGAGGGTCAGACACGCGATGCATGCGTTTGCTCCGTTCGCTTCAAGTGCTCGATGTCAACTCTCAAGGTCACTGCAACAATCACACTTTAATGTGCGCATGCAACAGAAAGGCTGGTGTACTTGTATGTAAGGAGGTCTATTTATGAGCGACAGAGACAAATCGTACTGCAGAAGTTGTGAGAAATTGATGTGGGTTCTCAGAATATCGACCAAGTGATTTCTGCAGTATCTTCGAGGCTTTCCAGAACTGAAACCACTTTCCATGTTAGTATCTCCTAGGTTAATAGTGGCGATGGTATCGGTGATGGGAGAAATTCGGTGATACATCAACCACGTCTAGTTCCAGGGGTCCCCACAGGTGCGCCTGCGGCATGGGAATTTTTATGGGGGACAACATTTTATGGTTTACCTGTGCGTACTGAAAGTCGTGATCAACCTTTTATTTCAGACGTAAATGTTCACGTAGAGCGATGCGCTGTATAAGACAGTTAGAAGCATCTATTGTGACAACATACACTTGAAAGTGGGGTGATCGGCGCAGTACGTATGCGCATTAGCGAGTAGCGAGTAATGGCTCCGTTTGACACGTCGTTTCGCCAGCGTGCAGTAATTGAATTTCTGTTGAAGGAAGGTGCATCGGCATCAGATATCCACCGCCGATTGCAGGAAGTGTATGGTGATCAGTGTATGGCCGCCAGTAGCATCAGGCGATGGATAAAACATTTTAGAGGTGGAAACACAGACATCAGTAATCTCCCTCGCACAGGCGGCCCGAGAACTGCCTCGAACAACAGGAACGTGGCTCGCGTCCAGGAAATCATCCAGGGGAACAGGCGTGTTTTGGTTAGGGAACTTTCACACATTGTTGGAGTAGGGCACAGTGCTATTTGTGAAAACCGTCCTGGCAGGGATAGTGTTATCCTCCCACACGACAATGCCAAGCCGCACACAGCACAGCTAACGAAGGATGAAGTTGCCAGATTTGGGTGGGAACTCCTTCGACATCCTCCCTACAGTCCAGATCTGGCTCCTTCTGACTTTCACTTGTTTTCTTTTCTGAAAGAACACATGCGGGAAAACAGATACGACACCAACAAGGAAGTGGAACTTGCCGTTAGGAGAATACTCAGACGTGCCCGAACGGAGTTCTACAACAGAGGAATTTTCAAACTTCCAGAACGTTGGCAAAAATGTGTCGATTTAGATGGTGATTATGTTGAAGACTAATAAAGGTATGTACTTTAACAGGCATATATTAGATTCTTTTTTGTACAGTTTACTTCCTTCTTGTAACATGTTGATCACGACTTTCAGTACGCACGATATGTATCTTCACACAAAAATAGGGAGGCTCGTTTCGTTTGATTGACTTGTTATTGAAGTTTCGTTATGGTTTCTCTACCTACCTGTGGGTGATCTCTGGGATGGGGTTGAAATGAAACACCACCTCGGTTTGGAAGGTTGGGAAGTGCTGTTCGCATTATATATACAAGGTTAGTCAAACTGTTTAGAATAAGGTTCAATACACTAACAATGACGTGAACCGGAGGAAATTATCAACAAGTTTGCTGCAACGACTTTGCAACGTCAGTAGTTATTATCATTTATGTAAAATGTTATTTTAATCAATGTCAAACTAATATAAAATATTCATTTTAATGTCTATATTGTAAACAATACCTAAACATATATTGCTTAAATATGTCTGTATTATATTGTTCCGCAAATTTGGTCTGACCAAAATAATTTGAGTAAATAATTCGGCATAAAGGGGGTGGGGGAATATTCTACCTTTTTGGAAGGGAGTGCGTCAAAGGCCTTTGGGGGGGTTCCCCGTTCTAGTTCGCTACACTTTTTTGACTTTCTTTGCACTCTGGTTACAAAGTGCAACCCCCAAGCCTTATACTTTGTTGATTTAGTGTGACGTAGTGTATCTGTTGTTTTTTTTTATTTACTTCGCTTTCTGTGCCACTTTTGGCTAATTTACGAAGATGGAGATGAGTGATGACATGATGAAATTGATGAATGGACACTCACAAACATCCACATCCAGGACAGGATTCGAACCCGGGACTTCTAGTAGTGTATCTGGTATCTGCATCTTTAGCACTATGTGTACAGTGTAGTGCATGGTCATTGATCGAATGAAAGTTGCCGGCGTCTATGGCGGAGTGGTTAGCACAGCGCGCTACGACTCCAAGTGTCCCAGGTTCGAATCCAAGCCTGGACATGGGTGTCCTTTGTGACACATTCATCAGTTTCATCATATCATCACTCATCCTCATCTTCGCGATTAGCCGAAAGTAGCAGAAAAAAAGGTAAAAATTTACAACATAAAAAGAAGTAAAATAAATCAATCAATCTAGAATTTGGAGTTCAAATCATTCTTCCATTTCGTACGTTGATCTTCTTACGTAGCTTTTCTGCAGATTTGATTAATCGCGCCGACGAGGATGAATGATGAACAAAATCAATGACCCTTGCCTAGTGTTCGAACCTGGAATCTCCAACTTCGCAGACCTCAGCCTGAATATTCAAGCTATAAATAGGAGAGTGAAGAGATGTGAGGATGATGTAGGGTTAGGCATAACTGTTCCACGGACTTTATGCAATGGAAAAAATGGCGAGCGCTAGACCTCCCCCCTCCCCCAGTTACAGCACAATAGAACCTCCACAATGCCTATCGTTCCTAGAAGCTTCGCGCTAAAGCATCCCGAGCAAGGATATTCCAGGAAATAGAGAAAGTATGAGAAGAAAGAGAGAAGACTGATAAACTTGGCAGTGTCTGATGCATGACATCGAAGGAAGCCCCCATTTGTAAAAGGGCCATTCACGGCTCAGTCGCACGGAACGGTGGACATTTATAAATCAGGGGACGGGTGGACGCGGACCACTCTTCTCTCTGTAGTGTGGGTATCTGATGACCTCCGGACAAGAAGGTGACAGTGTATTGGGTTTTGTTCCTGGAACGGTGGGACGTGTGCCAATGCTTCGTTGGAATCTCAACCAATGAAATATACTGTAATTAGCGGCCATTGTTACGAGCAACAATGTAGATGTTACGATTGGTATTATTAACTGTCTGGCTCGCCCAGCAACAAATAATAATAGCATCGTGAACATTGTTAATTCTTTGGAGTTGTTTCCATAGAACCTATCGACTTCAATGGTGCGATTCAGCTAATGCATTGTAAAGTCAGAGGTTCCAAGATTGAATCGTGGGTAAGGTATAGTTGTAACTTGGTATCTCTCCTATCATTTGTTTCATCGTTAACCAAGAGGTAACCAAATGCAAGGGAAAATAGATAATTTGATAGTGATAGCGGAGTGTGATTTAGATGAAACTGTGATAGCAAAGCTAGTTTGAAGTTCCCTTTATTGACGCTAGCTAAGGGGGATTGGACCTACAGTTTTTAAGGTGACATACGAACCTTTCCACTATTACCTGTCAAACCGCGTGAACATGATTCTGTATGTTTGTGATATTGCCCACGTTCGCTCAGATATGGTAATCGAAACTGGGCCTACAGTTTATAAAGTAGAATCCGAAGCGGTCCGCCGATGTACCTCCAATGGGAACCGAACCCGATACCACTTGATTACAAGGCGGTAGTGTTAGCAAGTAAGCTATCAAATAAGCTATCTGGAAGGCTAGAAGAAGATTAGAAAAGGGCCTGAAGAAATACTGCTTTTGGTCTGAGAGAAATGTAGTTTTCTGCACCCAACAGCCGACACCAAGTAATTGAAACATTAAAATTTGAATAGAATTCAATGAATCTTAGTTAGTGAATTTGTACAGTTATTGGAAATAATACATGTTTCTTATTTCCATTTTCAGGTAAGCTACCTTTAATTCATGACTGTGTGAACAAAAGGTAAGTGACACTAAAAATACTCATTCCTTGGGAAAATCGGTAAATGAATAATGCATTTTTAAAAATTTCAAATATTGCTCCTCTTTATCTGTTCGTCTCAAATGTATATTTGTGATTCAGACTCTATGATGATTATTTTCATGGACATAGATATACACACACATATACAGGAATAAGCGTAATTATCTGACGGATTATAATACGTTTTTCCCAGTGTGGGTTGGCACCCTAGAGTTTAGTTAGGTATGGAGCGTTGGTCACTGAGGGAGCATGCTGCCACAGTAGCGCTGTTTTTACAAACGCACTCAGTTACAAGCACCCAACATGCATTCCGAATAAAGGATTAGGCGGACGATTGCCCCCTTTATATATTGTAAGGTAGCGATTGCAGCGCATATGGGTGGCGGAAATCGGAACTACGTGCTCGTTCCACAACAATGGCACAGATCACGCCTGTTCCGGAACCTAGTCGTATATGTCCACATCTTAATGATCATGTGTATTCTACAAACATAAGGGGCACGCAGGGAGCATTTAAATACAAGAATGTAACCAGACAGGGCTTCTTCGTTAATGGTCACAACATATTATAAAATATCAGGTTATAAACGTTGAGTAAAAGCATTAAATAAACACGAAAACAGCTTAGTCTTTACCGGATCGTAGCAACACACCCATAGGACTATTTTAATTCATTACTGAGGCTGAGAAGAGATGGAGGTAAAGCATGAGCGTGTGGGTTGATGAAAGAGATGATCAAGCAAGTCCCGGTACTTTACGAACGCACCATATGCATTCATACAGAAGTGCATTGCTGCATATACTAGACCGCCAAAAGACGAGCATAAAATAAAAGATAAGTCACTAGTAGTTAGTCCCGAGCCAGATTATTTGTACTGAACATCAAAAGAACTCGCATCTTGTCTCGTGCAGAGGGCATATTTGCACACACTCGCGACCCGGAGTATTGGAAGTTCTCACGAAGTCTCTTTTCATTCCATTTCATGCTCGGAACATAAGCTACCGTTACCAATACACTATCGGGGGGGCCTTAACTACTTTGCTACATTCCCCTTGTGATCGTAACCGTTGCCCTTACTGCCGGTAGAACTAACTCTTTCTAGGCTTACACTGAAGCCATCCCAGGATCATGGAAACATGAATATTGGATTGTCATTTCAAAAGTTCCTTCGTAGAAACAGCATACATACAGTCACTTTGATGTAAGAGATGGAATAAAACTCAAGATCACGGAAGGGATAATTTAATCATTAGTTCTAACCGGATAGGATTTTATTAGCGAATTTTATATATGTCTAATTACTCCTAGTCCACCCAGGGTAGTTTCCTTACTAGTCCACCCAGGTATCATCCAGCATCTGCTCCACTCAGGGGTGGTTGTCTTTTATTCCACCTAGGAAAGTCTCCTTCCTAGTCCGCCCAGGAAGTGTTTCCCTAATATACCCAGGGATTTTGGTCTTCTAGCTCACCCAAAAGCCGTTTTGTCACAGAAATATGCTATTATATTACAGACAGTATCCTGGCGGCTCTGACTAAAATTTTTTTTAATTAATAATAGCAGGTGTGGCTTCCTCTTTATGATTTCTTCAAACTTTTCTGGGTATTTATACCTGTGGTTTTACTTTCTAAGTCCCTTTGATTCCAAAATTATAATATTAAAGTTACATTAACTGAAATTAATATTCATGCACATGTTCAATGAACGTTACACATTTTTATAAGTTCAGATAATATACATTTGTTTCATTTAGTTTACATTATAGAAAATAAATTTAATTTATAATTTGCAGTCATAAGTCAATTACATTCAGGTTAGTTACTTGATTACAATTGAGCGCTGATTCGTGGCACACATGAAAATTACCAAATCACAAATACGTAATGTACTTTCAACTTGTTGTAGAAGCATAACAACGCCTTCGACTAATTGATGAACAACCTTTTAATCATCATCCGGAGAATCTGACGACTAATTACAAGTTATTATATGGCTACACGTGAACTCCCTCCCTCCAATAAACGAGAAACTTTAATTCTGGCACTGGCTATTGCAACGAAAGTTTCATTTGAGGCATAAAGGTGAAAGATCCTCTAAGATCCTCACAACGTGCCCTGAAACCCAAACGCCAGGCTATCGATCAGGAAGATAATGGACCTCCAAAAGCCCTCGCCTTTCCAGAGGTTAAACGTTACCGAGGGGGTGAACAGTTTGGCTTCCGGATCACGAGTCTCCTCCTGTAACAGGAGACGACACCCTCCCTACCCATCAAACAAGGATTAAAGTCCTCGCAGACACTCACCCTCGAGGAACAGGCGAAGTGGACACGTCGGGGAAACTTTCTCCAGCACTTTCAGCTTTCTTCCAGAGACGGGGAGGCGAATTCAATTTCCCTCGAAGGGTTTCATCGCTCGTGTTTGTGTACTTGTCAAATTAGATTTATAGACAGCTACGTATGGCTTCCCCGATGACGTAGTGGAACGTCTTCGCCTTGTTATCCGGTTCGATACCCGGTGGAGGCACATAGTGGTTCGTATTCCACTTTAAACTGTAGGTCCAGTCACGATTAGCCTATCTGCGCATAAACTGAACTTAAAAACCAAGTCAAAATAGGACTTCTACAGACATACAAGGCAGATATATACCTGTTGATTTATGCAGAGTAAGTTTTTATTCTTACTTTTTAATGTATTGTATTTGTCTTGTGCAGATCTCTTTACAACCTTACACTTTTAAACTTCTAAACTCTTTGTTTAAAACTTTTAAGTAAGAAGTTTAGATAAGGAACCCAATAACTTTAATTCAATAAATGAATCAATTTATTTTGTTTATAGTAATTACCAAGTCAAGCCATTTAAGACAATTTTGAGTCTGTTATGCGTGGTTGCATACATATCGGGGATTCGTAGCGTTGAAACGCGGCGTCAGAGAAGAATGATGTAAAGAAATGTTGGTTGCCCTAATGACCTCTATATGCTGGTTGTAGAGATTCGTTCGGTGACACATAGTTTGTGTTGTTTATATTATCTATTTCCGAACTCCAGACCAGAAAGAGGTGGATATTTATAAATTGAGAGGAGACGAACAAATCATTTACAACTGTCGGTCGCGTCTCGATACCATCCATAATCTCGCATTTGTGATCTTCATAATCAGTTACGAACAACTTACCACTCCTTGCACGAATACCCTTCCTCCTTCACCTTCAACTGTTGTCGACACTTACCTGCAAGAAGAAGAAGAAACATTTAATTATATAATTAAAAAAGGTGTAGGTAATAATCACAAAAGTTAATTCAAAGCTGTGCATGCACCTTAAGCTTCAGATGGCAGCCTAAATTGAATTGCGTTCAGTACATTATTTATGGTCAAATATTCATGATTCATTAATTGATTTGGCTTACTTCACTGCTTTTCTGCCAATTTTTGATAACCACGAAGATGAGGATGAGTGATGATATGATGAAATTGATGAAGGGACACTCACAGAAATATACAAATACAGGCTTATAAACAAAGGAAGGTGTAAATATAAAGCTTAAAGTAACATACCACACTCATCATGACATAAATTGTCATAATAACTAGCAAAGTCTTACAAGCATATATAACAATTATTAGGTGTGGGCACCCTTGACCAAATGCAATCTGACATAGTTCATTATATCGGCAGATATAACGAGAAATAACAACCATCGGTGGTTCGATTTGCTACCCAATGCACTACGGCCGAATTTGGTCTAGTATTTGATTGGGTGAAATATTTTTTTATGCATCAGCACTTCGGCTATTTCCACCAGTGACATTATACATGGTCAAGCCCTTGACAATAAAAAAAATCAACAAGTGTCTCTGAGGACAAAAATATCTTTACCTAGCTTAAGGCTGTAAAGAGGCGCTCAGCATACACAAGGGCAAACACAGGACAACACAATCCCACAAAGGATTATCCTGACTGTAGAGCCTTGTTGGCCTTCAACGCTACAGGGATGCAGTCCGTGAAAGTGAAGGTGACCTCTGTGCCAACCTCCTTCCCCGCACACCCTGGACTGCTTTTTGCAGGACAAGTATAATTCTCCGTCGGGCTCGTGTTGTGCGCTGTCCTTGCGTACTTGTCCTTTCATCCATTTCATCTTAGCATCATTCATCCTCATCTTCGAGAGTGGCAGAAGATCGAAGTGAAATCAATCAATCAATCAATCAACTGCCCCAGTGCCATTCCCATTACCCTACAACGCTGAAGAATATATCTCATTAGTAGCTATGTGGGTGAGCCTGCGCTGTGACGACGGCTCTGGTTGAGTTTACTGAACCAGGAGTTTCTAGAGCATCTTTAAATCCTTTCCTCTCTTAATTTCCTGCATCGAGCAGCTGTGTTGCTTTGCCGACCTCTTGCGCTCTTTTCCCGCCCACGATATGCGGGCACGAAGAGAAAACTGTTCTCGAAAACAAGAGGAAGGGAGTGGAAAATCTCTTTTACGGTTTCCATCGTCACCGTGAGCCATGGAAATGAACAGAGAAAGGGGGAGGATTATGTGATGCATCTAGGTAATTGAATCAGACACAATGTTATATATTCCTTATGGATACAGTGAACCCAAAAACCCAACGTAATAATTCACCAATTAAGATTCTCTATACAATGCACATAAGCAAATCCTTAGTAACGGAAAGAATTATAATTGCTAATTGTGCAACAGCATTGATGCGATGAATATACATGAAGGGTTTCAACAAAATAACTCTGTGAACTGATAAGATCGTAACTAGGAAGCGGAAGTTGATGGCCTATAAAATATAGGCACATGGCCTATAGAATGTCCTAAGAAATGGGAAAGAATGACGTAAGAAATGCAAAAAAATGACCATTAAATTTATTAGTTTCAGGTTAAAAATTGAAATGAATAGGAAACTAAACAAAATGCAATCTTACTTTTGAAAAAAAGGCACCATATGATACCACATGCGCATTCAATTAAAATATGCAACGAGGATTTCCAATGGAAACAACCGAATAATTTTAAAACGATTTA
This sequence comes from Lepisma saccharinum, assembly GCF_977018435.1. NCBI lineage: Eukaryota > Metazoa > Arthropoda > Insecta > Zygentoma > Lepismatidae > Lepisma > Lepisma saccharinum. The sequence continues at coordinate 65,007,766 of NC_139241.1, read as the reverse complement.
ACGAAAAAGTCGTATACACTGAATGAATTGGTGTAAAATGCATAAATTTCCCACATCTTTGCCTGGTTATGTGCTGTGGTGTGTTTCTGTGGCACTATAGACACGCCTCCAAGTACGTCGGAAAGGTAATAACATCAGAAATTGTTTGAAATATCTGATTGGTTTGGTTTGAATTGGTGTTTTAAGTCCACTTTATGCACAGTAAGGCTAATCGAGACTGGACCTACAGTGTAAAGTGGGATCCGAACCACTATGTGCCTCCACCGGGTATCGAACCCGGGATCCCTTGATTACAAGGCGACGACGCTACCACTGCGCCATCGGGGAGGTCCTTTTAAATATCTGAGTTTGCCCCAGACGGACACCTGGTGGTTTCCCTCGACACAACAAAGACTGTCACCAGTTCAGCATTTCTTTTCCTCGTAAATTCCAATCCTGGGAGATTATATAGGCCTATGTTCACCTTGGTGAAAAGACTCAAGAATATTACCAAAATGAAAGAAGTGACAAAATATGACGTAACAATACACCGAATATTGCTAAAAATGACGGGAAAATGCAAAAAATCGGGGGAAATGACATAAAACCTGAAAATTGGCAAAAAAATGCACTTTAAAGTAACCTTTTTTGGGTTCTAGACGAAGTGTAATATTGTGTATATTTAATGGGCATCGTGTCCAACATGTCAGAAAAAAGATGACATTTCATCAACTTCCGCTCCCTAATCATAACAAATTGAACAAGTGAGGTGGAAGCATGATACTGTTTATCAAGACGTTTAGGAACTCAAAAAGTTATATTTATGCATGAACGCATTATTAGTTTGACTCCTGAAGCGGACATTTTCAGTCATTAAGTGCTCTTACACGAGCAGCGATTTACGATTTTCTAACAGGTGGACTGGAAGAGGGTCCAATTGCCACCACGAGGTCCTGACGTCACATCCCTTGAATTATTATGTAGGGATATGTTAAGAACTTGGTGTACGCGGACAAGATTCTTGACCTTCGTCATCTACAATAAAGAATAATCGTAGTCATACACGTAAAACTCGAAATAAGTGAAATCAAGGTTTGATGAACTTTTGGGCATCACTTGACACAGTTCAAGATGTATTTTTTTTTTTTTTGTTTCAAACAATCCTGTCGATCTGTTCAATTTATTCATTTCTATTGCATCATGTGGAACTGAAACTCATAAAAGTACGATTTGGCGAATTTATCTCTGAATTTTCATGCACCGAAAGTGCACGATTTGCACTTTATCCACTTTAGAGTCAACATATTTGTGCCAATTCACACATTTTGAGTTTCGTGACGACATGCTGGCGTCCACGTGGGAATGGATAGAACTACGAACTTGGGAGCAAATTAAAATTTATTAAATAAATAAAAAAACACAATATATGCTTTCGTGTTATCTATAAATGTAAGTTTACTTTCTTGTTTCCCATGTGTCAAATTTCGTGTGAAAGCTTGAGTTATTTTATAGACATCACAGAGAAGCGCAAGGTATGGACATTGAAGTCTCAAAGGGATGATATCGAGATCATCCATTTAATCTATTCACCCCCATTCTCATCGTCGCGGTTAGCCAAACGTGGCAGAGAAGCTGCGCTAATCAACAAATACGACAGTGCAATGCACAATCGGCTGACGGACCAGTGTGGCACGGAAGGAACACGCTGCTATTGGCGGTAGGCATGAGCAACGCCCGCCCACAATTGCGATTTCAATGTTGGTTTTGTAAATACTCGTCCCTGTTCTTGTGTGCGTGAGGGAGAGGAGAGAAAGCATAAAGGACGGTGGATAGAGTAAGAACCGGAGGGAAATGTATTGGACACACGCAAGCAGGAACTCTTCCAAGCTCGAACCTCAGATAACAACAAGGTACCAAAGCAACGGAAGCTGCTTTAGGTCCAGCGCAGAGAAAAAAAAGACTCTTGAAGCAGAGAAGAATAAGATTTTGACTTCAGATAGAATCCAATGATCGATGAACGCCAAGCTCCTTAGAACGAAGGTTTCTGCTTGTTAAAACTGATTTCTCGGCATTATCCTGACTTTGAGTACCAAAGGGCTATGCAAAGAGGCTCATACATAAGGGATGTTTACATGGTTGCCATGTGATTGATGAGAACAGAATGTTTTCTCCTCGTAATTCGCAGTAACACAAGAGTTTACAACATTTTGGTTTGATTTGCTTTATTTTACTTCGCTTTTTGTGCCACTCTTGGCTAAATTGCGAAGATGGTAATGAGTGGTGATATGATGAAATTGTGAATAGACACTCACAAACATCCATGCCCAGGCCAGGATTCGAACCCGCGATGTGCTCACCACTCCGCTATGGTGCGGGCTTTACAACATTTTGTCTGCAGAGAGCAGTATTTGGACATAACTGGATACAAGTAATGCAGTTAGAAGTAACAAGCTACTTTTATTAGTAAGTAGCTGTAAGTATAACTTGCAATAGAAGTAACGATATCAACATTCTCCAGCCTCCCGACCTGGGTTTAGGTGCTATTTATGAGTGTCCCTTCATCAATTTCATGATATCATCACTCATCCTCATCTTGGCGATTAGCCAAAAGTGGCAGAAAAGCGAAGTGAAATAAACCACACCAACCAATCAAGATATCAACAGTCAATTTTTCAGTTACTTTGCGTCACTCAAACTGCTAACTCGAAAATGTATAACGCCCTAAATTTTGGCAACTCTCTTATGTCTTCTCTGGATGCTAAGGTGAAAGGATATTCGTGAAATCGCCTAAAGGCAAGCAAGCTAGGCTTCGTTGCATGCTAAATTTAGAAAATCTGCCTTATTGTAATTCGTTATTTCCAATTGCGCGTGGAGACTTCACTGTTCTGGTGGATTTCTGCATTCATTTGGAACTTGGTAGTCGAGTTAGAAGGAAGAGATTGTTGAGCTTGAAATGGAAGAGAAAGAAAGAGGTAAAAGTGGAAGTGATGCCGCACATGAGAACGATTTTCTGAATAAAAGTCATTCAAGCAAAGCTGACTCTTTGTTCTAATAATTTTATTTGTTTTAATGATATAAATACGTGAAGACGTATGTTACATACCAGAAACATATATATTTATGTTATTACAATCAATAATCATTGTTTACTGTGCATAATGTGGACTTAAAACACCAACTCAACCAATGATCATTGATTGTGGGTAATTTGTTTGCTGGAAAATTTTCGGTCGAAAGTGACTCTAGAAATATCTTACAGTCATTTTCCAAGTTCCAGTAACTGTAACTGAATTAATTTCTAAAATGAGTAACTGTAACTCAATTACTTTCTAAAATGAGTAACTGTAACTCAATTACTTTCTAAAATGAGTAACTGTAACTCAATTACTTTCTAAAATGAGTAACTGTAACTCAATTACTTTCTAAAATGAGTAACTTTAACTCAGTTACTTTCTAAAATGAGTAAATGTAACTCAGTTACTTTCTAAAATGAGTAACTGTAAGTCAGTTACTTTCTAAAATGCGTAACTGTAACTCAGTTTCTTTCTAAAATGAGTAACTATAACTCAAATACTTTCTAAGATGAGTAACTGTAACTCAGATTCTTTCTAAAATGAGTAACTATAACTCAAATACTTTCTAAGATGAGTAACTGTAACTCAGTTACTTTCTAAAATGAGTAACTGTAACTGTAGCTCCGTCACTTTTAAAAAGTAACTTTCCTAACACTGGTAGAGTGTGAATAGTGAGTGAGTGAGTGTGTGTGTGTAGAAGCAAGTTAGCCTTAACAGTGGGTTATGTGTAGTTACAAAGACCTACAGAGGCACTGGGCTAAAAAAAAACAACGATTGATTGAATCGGTGTTTTAAGTCCACTTTAAGCACAGTAAGGCTAATCGGGACTGGACCTACAGTTTAAAGTGGGATCCGAACCACTATGATCCTCCACCGGGTAAAAACCCAACGAGTATAGAATACTTGGGTAGACTATGTTCTTTTTTAGTTATATCAATATCATGCAAATGATATTAATATGGGAACCATTTGGCAAGATTTCTTTAAGAAAATTAGAAATTAAACTTTGTTATCTTCCTACATGTGGTTTATCTTCTCAATTTTAAATAAAATCCTAAATTCTGTAAAAATGATCAAGATATTTACTCATTTCTACCACAGTAAAACATTCAGAAACGATAAAGAAAAATGATAGAATAATAATCATAAGTCCAGAGCCATCTATTGTTCACCATAGCAAACCATATCCCAACATAGTAGCGATTTTTTTAAACTTTAAATTATTCAGTAATAAGTTAAAATCAGACAATATTGTAAAAAACTATTCAAATTTGTTAATACAAAACTTTGTAGAAATTATCAATAAAGAATGAGGTGATAAGGATAAGATCTACGTTAGGAAGAAGGATATTAAATTAGGCACCTGGAATGTTCTGAGCCTTTACCGGCCTGGGGCATTTCAGTGTACAGTTAATGAGATAGTTAAGTATAAATTAGATGTAGTAGCTGTCCAGGAAGTTAGGTGGCCAGGAGAAGGGAATTGTAAAACTAAAAAATATACTTTTTTCTATGGTGGTACTGAAAATCATAATTTTGGAACAGGCTTTTTCATAAATAATAGAATTATCTCGGCTCTTAAAACAGTAGAATTTATTAATGATAGGATATCATATGCAGTTTTACAGGGTAGGTGGTGTAAAATTATTTTAATAAACATACATGCACCAACGGAAGATAAAGATGATAATACTAAAGATGATTTTTATGCAGAGTTAGAACAGGTCTTTGATAAATTTTCTCAGTATGATATGAAAATTCTGTTAGGTGACTGTAATGCACAAATTGGCAAAGAAGAGACATTTAAACCCACGATTGGTAAAGAAAGTCTTCATGAATTAAGTAATGATAATGGTATAAGATTGATTACTTTTGCAACCTCAAAGAATTTAATTGTGAAAAGTACCACTTTTAAACATAAAGATATCCATAAATATACCTGGTCTTCTCCAGATGGTAAAACTCACAATCAGATAGATCATATTCTCATTGATAAGAGAAGGCATACTAGTATAATTGACGTTCGTACACATAGAGGTGCTGACTGTGCCAGTGACCATTATTTAGTAATTGCTAAATTAAGAGAAAGACTCTCAGTGATAAATCATAAGCAACAAAATCTAAAAGTTCTAAAATTTGATACAGGAAAGTTTACTGATGAAAGAATTAAGAAAGATTACCAAATTAAACTGTCAAATAGATTTGATGTTTTGCAGGATTTAAATGATGATGAAAATATAAATGAAACAGACGTAAATAAGAATTGGGAGCACATACGTAATGCAATAGAATCAGCAGCTAAAGAAAGTATAGGATACCATAAACCGAGAAAAAGTAAGCCATGGTTTGATAATGAATGTCATAATCTAATAGAAATAAGAAATCAGGCTAGACTTAGGTGGTTAAATAACTCTGATGATACAAATCTAAACAATTATAATAGAATAAAGCGAGAAGTTAACCGAACGTTTAGAAGTAAAAAAAGAGATTACTTGAAAACCAAAATTAACGAAATTGAAACAAACAGCAAAAATAAAAATATCAGAGATTTATATAAAGGTGTAAATGAATTTAGAAAGGGGTGGCAACCTAAAGTAAACTTGATAAAAGATAAAGACGGTGATTTTCTAGCTGACCCAAGTGATATTCTAAATAGATGGAAGAACTACTTTAATGACCTTTTAAATGTCCATGTAGGAGATAAATCAGAAGTGAATGAAGTACACACAGCAGAACCTTTAGTTCCAGAACCCAACTTGACTGAAGTTAAAGATGCTATTAAAAGGCTAAAGAATAACAAAGCACCTGGCATTGATTTAATACCAGCTGAGTTAATTAAATATGGTGGAAATTCATTAATGTATCAAATTCATAAATTAATCTGTTTAATATGGAATAAAGAAGAAATCCCTCAACATTGGAAAGAATCCATAATTGTTCCTGTGTTTAAAAAAGGTGATAAAATGAACTGCAATAATTACCGTGGAATTTCTCTACTCTCAACAACATATAAAATATTATCTAACATTCTTTTAACAAGACTAACCCCATATGCTAATGAAATTATAGGTGATTATCAATGTGGATTTAAACGTAACAGATCAACTACAGATCAAATTTTTCACATCAGACAGACACTTGAAAAAAAGTGGGAATATAATCAAAATGTCCATCAGCTATTCATTGATTTCAAAAAAGCATATGATTCGGTCAAAAGAGATAAATTATATAATATATTAGTAGAGTTTGGAATACCTAAGAAGCTTGTTAGTATGATAAAAATATGCACCAGTGAAACAGAAAGTAAAATTCGTGTGGGTATTAATATGTCTGACAAATTTACAATTCATGATGGGTTAAAACAAGGAGATGCATTATCTCCATTGCTCTTTAATTTTGCCTTAGAATATGCTGTTAGGAAGGTAAAAGAAACTAAAGAAGGACTAAAATTAAATGGTGTGACTCAGTTGTTAGCATATGCAGATGATGTAGACTTACTGGGGGATGATGTGAATACAATTAAGAATAATGCTAAAATATTTTTCAAAACTGCTAAAGAGATAGGTTTGGAAGTTAACAAAGAGAAAACTAAATATATGCTTACAGGCCGAAACCAAGTGTTAGGTAATAATCAAAATCTAATTATTGATAACAACTCGTTTGAACCAGTTTCCAAATTCAAATACTTAGGAGTAATATTAACAAATGAAAATTATATTAAAGAGGAAATAAAAAGTAGGCTTAATTCAGGAAATGCATGTTACTTCTCTCTTCATAAACTTTTGTCTTCTCGTTTAATATCTAAGAAACTGAAAGTTAAAATATACAAAACAGTAATTTTGCCTGTAGTATTATATGCATGTGAAACTTGGTCCCTTACATTGAAAGAGGAACATAATTTGAGAGTATTTGAAAATAAGATCCTTAGGAAAATATTTGGACCTAAAAGGGATGAGGAGACAGGTGAGTGGAGAAGGTTACATAATTTAGAACTACATAATTTGTATTCATGTCCAGATATTATTAGAATAATTAAATCAAGAAGACTTAGGTGGGCAGGCCATGTGGCACGAATGGGAGAGGAACGAGGAGTTTACAGGATTCTTGTTGGGAAACCTGATGGTAAGAGACCTGTAGGAAGGCCAAGACGAAGATGGAGGGACAACGTTGAGATGGACCTAAGGGAAATCGGTAGGGATGGAAAAGAGTATATAGAACTTGCTCAAAATAGGGAAACATGGAAGGCCTGTGTTGCTGCAGCCATGAACCTTCGGGTTTAAGAAGGCTAGAGAGTTAGTTAGTTAGTTAGTTAAAGAATGAGGTGAAAAATTATCATGACGACTACTAAAATTCTGGCTGAAGCCTAAAAGTCCAGGTTGGGTTTGTCTTTTAAAAAAACGTTTTTAAAAAACTCTGTCATTTCTACCAAGGATGTTACAGAATGACTGTTAAATATCCCCCACTACTAGAAACCAAATCTTGGTTTCTGTGTAACCTAATGGAGAATCCATTCCAGCAAATTCTCCAGTGACAGCAATTAAAGCAATCAAGTAACTGACGTAAACAGACAACTAATTAGCAACTGCTACAAAGTTGCAAGGTCGACATCCAGAAGGCCAATCAACCTCTGCTTGTGACAATCAACCTCCAATCAGCTCTTCGGTGCCCTTGGAGGAAACAGCGATAGCGTTTGTGCTCGTTAGAGCTTGATTCCCAGGTGCCTCGTGAATGGACAGCGTTGACTCGCAATTACCAATTAAACTCGGTTATGAACATTCCTGGCGATCCGGTGGGTTCATTACGAGCCAATGACATCTGCCTATCTGTCGCCGTTTGTGCATAGCGACAAAACCATGAAAGGTTATTGTTTGTTTAGTTATTAAAATATTGGTAAAACTATCAAAGCCGGGAATTGTCTGTAACTCGTTTATTCTGTAATTGTTGACATTCGTACTTACTTATTCTGCATTGCGAAATATTGTTTAACAAGGGATTTAGCTTTTTTAACGAAAGTAGTAGGCTATCTATTGTCAACATATCGAGTAATTATTGTTCGATCTTTTCTCGCTTCCTGAACACGCAAAATGGCGGGCAAATCTTGACTAGCGTTGTGTTTCAAACGGCAAAGCAGTGTTTCAACCTTCTTAACAGAAAAATTCCCGCATAGCCCCGAAAACCATTCCCGCATAGCCCCAAAAACCATTCACGCGTAGCCCCAAACACCATTCTGGATCGTACAACCATTCACGAATAGCCACAAAAACCATTCACGATAGCCCCACGCACCATCACGGTAAGGTTAGGTTAGGTTGCTTTATGTTGGGCAATATAGTGAAAAAAACTGTGTGTTTGGAAACACTTACCGGGGATTACGTCATCAGATGCTCGCAACATCCGGTTCAAGTACATGGATGGAAATGCAAGCAACAGCTTTCGGGCATCGGACGGACATTATTATAGAAAAAAAATCATGAATTAGCGGCCAAATTCATTGAAAAATGCGAGAAAACACTTCTACGATCTTCCGAAATTACACAGAAACTCAATTCCGTAAGTACTTTCTCCTGTAAATTTGAAGAAATCTGATTCCCGGCTTTGATAGTTTTGCCAAAATATTTATTGGAAGAAAACTAAGGGAAATTATTGTGAGACCGGAACAATTAAACAAGGTTTAGGTAGCTGGGATGTTACGAGGTTGTAACAAAGAATAACTGGACAAATAGTGATATTTTAACCCTAGCTTACCCGTACCATACAAGAAACTCAGAGGCCCACACATTTTTTGTCACTAAAACTCAAGAAACCTCTTCGTTATTGAATCACCCTTTGATATTTACATACGAGGGTTACAGCAAAAGTCATGGGAACCATTTTTTTTCCAAATAATGCGGGTCAGGCAAGAAATTTTAAAATATACACATGCAATGTCTTTTGACGCCACTAGATGGCAGTGGCTGCCAAGACATTGCACAGAGGGAAGTGGGAAATCAGTGCGCGTTTAACGGTCGTTCAGGGTGAATGTGACCCGGCGTGAACAGCGTTCTTATGTGAAAATAGCAGTTCTCCGTGGAGGAAATGAGAGAGAATGTCACGCTGGGCTTGTGGAAGCCTTAGGAAATGATGCTCTACCATACCGAACTGTTGGGAGATGCGCAGCAGCATTCGGACGTGGAAGAGAAGCAACGTTCAGGACGACATTGTTTCTTAATTTTTTTTTTTTACTCCATCCTGATACAGATCTCTATGTTCTTCAAAATTCTTACATTGAACGTTAGCATATATCGTGACCCGCATTATAGTGGGAAAAAATAGTTGCCATGCCTACGTTAACTCAATGTTGATGCGTTGGGCGGCCGTTCATCCTTGGCAAAAGGGATGAATAAACGCAGATGAATTTAGGCAAGTGGATCATATGATATGATCCACATTTTTATATGACGTCACCACTAGAAAATATGTCACTAATGTATTTATTTTTGTGAAGGAAAGCGTAATTTCTTTGTTATTATATGTAATAATGCACCTTGTTTGTAATGTATATCTTTGGTTTATTGTTTATTGTATTTTATGCTACATTATGGGTAATTTAATGTATCTTTGTTTGAGAGAGTGCACTATACGAATTTGTATTTCTAAACATGCATATATGTCAGTTTTGTTGATAGAATCTTTTTGTAAATAGTGAGTGATTCATCTGTACTTGAATCTGTGTTCTCGAAACAGTATAAAAGCGAAGATATCACACTTTTTCGCCACGGATCGACGAAGCTTTTAAACTTAAAAATAACTCCTCGGTGTTGTGCATACATCTTGGTATGGTAGTTCGGGGCGCAAGCTAGGCCTATGTGATCATAGCTACGCCGATAGCCATGCATTGATGATATGCACAATACTGCAACCATTCTACGTTAAATAATAAAGCTAGCCTGAGGATGAATTTGGAAATAAAAGGCTAAAGAGCAAATATTGGCTCAGCTATCATTGCATATCTCTTGGTGTGGTAGTTCGGGGCGCAATCTAGGTCTATGTTATCATAGGCTTGGCGATAGCCACTCATTGAGTTTATGCGTTTTAGTTGAGTCAATTCATCGACAAAGCGAAATCCTTGCCTTCGTCTCAAGTATATTTGCATTATAATTGCAATAAATAAAGAATAAAACCTTTCAGTTTATACATACTGCAGTAATGTGGTTTTATTTCTCTGTCCTGTGAATATTGTCTTTGCCTAACACTATCCCTGTACCTGAGAGGAGTCTGTGTACTCATCGTTCACCGCTGAGTATTATTAAGTTAATATTAATAGTATAATAATACGACGCGTAAATAAATACTAGAACGTATCACATAAAGCACCTAATTATTACCATAGTAATAAAAATGTAATATAAGCACAGAAAGACGCAAGTTTATGTGCTAGGTTGGCAAGTATTTACCTAGGATTGGTGAGAACCTTCTCTCTTCCTCGATGTTCTAATTCCTGTCTCTAATCGAACTCCCCTCACTCTCCTTTCTTCTAAAACTTCGACCATTCAACTCTCTACGTCAACACCCTTACCACCTCTTTCTTCCTTTTCCACCAAACCTACGATCATTCACCTCTCTACGTCAACACCCTTACCACCTCGTTCTTCCTTTTCCACCAAAACTACGATCATTCACATCTCTACGACAACACCCTTACCACCTCGTTCTTCCTTTTCCACCAAAACTACGATCATTCACCTCTCTACGTCAACACCCTTACCACCTCGTTCTTCCTTTTCCACCAAAACTACGATCATTCACCTCTCTACGACAACACCCTTACCACCTCGTTCTTCCTTTTCCACCAAACCTACGATCATTCACCTCTCTACGACAACACCCTTACCACCTCGTTCTTCCTTTTCCACCAAAACTACGATCATTCACCTCTCTACGTCAACACCCTTACCACCTCGTTCTTCCTTTTCCACCAAAACTACCATCATTCACCTCTCTACGACAACACCCTTACCACCTCGTTCTTCCTTTTCCACCAAAACTACGATCATTCACCTCTCTACGTCAACACCCTTACCACCTCGTTCTTCCTTTTCCACCAAAACTACGATCATTCACCTCTCTACGACAACACCCTTACCACCTCGTTCTTCCTTTTCCACCAAAACTACGATCATTCACCTCTCTACGACAACACCCTTACCACCTCGTTCTTCCTTTTCCACCAAAACTACGATCATTCACCTCTCTACGACAACACCCTTACCACCTCGTTCTTCCTTTTCCACCAAAACTACGATCATTCACCTCTCTACGACAACACCCTTACCACCTCGTTCTTCCTTTTCCACCAAACCTACGATCATTCACCTCTCTACGACAACACCCTTACCACCTCGTTCTTCCTTTTCCACCAAAACTACGATCATTCACCTCTCTACGTCAACACCCTTACCACCTCGTTCTTCCTTTTCCACCAAAACTACGATCATTCACCTCTCTACGACAACACCCTTACCACCTCGTTCTTCCTTTTCCACCAAACCTACGATCATTCACCTCTCTACGACAACACCCTTACCACCTCGTTCTTCCTTTTCCACCAAAACTACGATCATTCACCTCTCTACGTCAACACCCTTACCACCTCGTTCTTCCTTTTCCACCAAAACTACCATCATTCACCTCTCTACGACAACACCCTTACCACCTCGTTCTTCCTTTTCCACCAAAACTACCATCATTCACCTCTCTACGTCAACACCCTTACCACCTCGTTCTTCCTTTTTCACCAAAACTACCATCATTCACCTCTCTACGACAACACCCTTACCACCTCGTTCTTCCTTTTCCACCAAAACTACGATCATTCACCTCTCTACGTCAACACCCTTACCACCTCGTTCTTCCTTTTCCACCAAAACTACCATCATTCACCTCTCTACGACAACACCCTTACCACCTCGTTCTTCCTTTTCCACCAAAACTACGATCATTAACCTCTCTACGTCAACACCCTTACCACCTCGTTCTTCCTTTTCCACCAAAACTACCATCATTCACCTCTCTACGACAACACCCTTACCACCTCGTTCTTCCTTTTCCACCAAAACTACGATCATTCACCTCTCTACGTCAACACCCTTACCACATCTTACCTCGCACCATTTTGCATTCCAGCTCATGCTGACGCTTACACTTCCTCGTTCCTCATTCTTTCCAAACACCACAATATTAAAATTACCATCATTGATAACAACAAGAACCAATACATATTTTATCATTCACTAAACATACTAATGTTGCTTCCTGTGCTTATGTAGATGCAGAGATATATATATATAATAATAATTATTACAAAAATTACTATTATTATCAACCAATTGTACACCATCACTGTTATGAGTGTCATGCGGGAACACACATCCCAGGGAGGGAGCCTGATATGCCCACCATGTGTTCTTCATTTTAATAATTTTTGTGCATAATTGCCTCCTTCTTTTAGAGGCTTTTAGTGCCAATAAATCTATTTGCTATATATAATAGCAGTGCTGTGTCATTGAAATAATGAACGTGATCAATGAACGTGTTTTGTTTCGCTCAACACTTCCTGATAAAATCGTTTTCCAGGAATGGCCAAGGTTTTAGCCTCCGCTAAGACAGAAGAAAGCCAATTCTTCGTCCAACTTCCAAACTCCCCAGAGGGACACAGGACATCCTTTCCCAAAAATAGAAAATCCACGAGATCAATGCTTGCCAATCTTCATTCAGCAAGAAATCCGCCGGGAGATGGCAGTGCGATCGACAAAATTTAAATCTGTCTCTTCGTGGTTTCCCACGCAGAGCCTCTGGACCGAATGTTTGCCAAGCTGATGGACTTGGTTGGCTTTCAAGTGAAAATCTCGAAAATGTCGTTTGCGAAAACTGAGCATTTTATTCTACGTTGTCTTTCCTTAAAAGTGCCTGCGTGATTTGCATTTGGACATTGGTTCAGCACAAGGATGTTGCCAGCGCACAGCCAAAGAGATAGACGTGGAGGAAACCAATGAAAGAATGAGAGACGAATGATTCGTTAGTTTGGTTATTTTACATGACTTTTCTGCCACTCTTGAGTAATCGCAACGGTAAGGATGAATAGTGGGTGCTAGGATGAAAGGACCATCACAAACACACGTGAACATGATACATCACAAAGCCCTCCACAGTGGTAACGTTGCCGCCTTGTAATCAAGCAGTGGAGGGTTCGATATCCGGTAGAGGCTCATATCCGTTCGGATTGCACTTTAAACTGTAGGTTCAGTCCTAATTAGCCTATCTGGGCATAAAAGTGGACTTAACACAGAAAAACCCAAAGGCATTCACAGAGGATTATGAGGGTGTCTACTAAAATAACAAATCCAAAATTATTGACTTGTTTCATGGCTTTTTCTTGATATTTCTTTCCTTTTTTATTTTTCATAACATTTATTTAATCGTCCCCTACTTAGGTATAGTTGAAATTAAGAAAATATATATTTTTATTCAATGAAAAACCCTTACCACAAGGTCGGTTAAGAAAACTGAAGCTGTACTTTAACAAGAGATTTAGACTTGCTGTAATTATGAATGCATGTACAAATTAATGCTTCAGACTTCATCCTAGATGCGAAATGGCCATATTAAATTAATATTTAATATTCTTAAAAAAACTTAAGAAACAAAGTGAACAACACTATACAATTTTAGATTTCCAAATATTCAATTTTATCAAATCCCAGTACAGGTATATAACAATGTAAATTCACTGTAGCGCAAAAAATAGCAAAATTTCTTCTCAACAAGCATAATTTCTTGGCTTTCTCTTGACTTTCTTGGCCTACCTGTTGATTTCTTGACTTTTTCCTGACTGGCAGATACCCTGATTATACTGGTGCTGAGTCCAGTCAGCAGACGAATATATATAGAGAAAAGATTTCTTGTTGATTAATTTAATTGTTGTTTTAAGTCCGCTTTATGCACAAGAAGGCTAATCGGGACTGGACAGTTTAAAGTGTCCACTATGTGCCTCCACCGGGAATCGAACCCGGGACCCCTTGATTGCAAGGTGACGACGCTACCACTGCGCCATCGGAGAGGCCTAAGAGAGAGAGAGAGAAAAGAAAGAGAGAAAGAATGAGAAAGAGAAAGGAAAAGGGAAAGAGAGAGAGAGAGAATTCTAGAAAGAAAAAGATATGCAGAGATAAAGAAACTCTGTAAGAAAAAGTGAATGATATCAAGAGAGAATCACAGGAAGTAATAGGGAAAAAGAGAAAGAAGAAAATATAGAGAAACAGAAGAAAATAGAGAAACAAGAAGAAAGATAAAGAAACGTAGATAAGAGAAGCATATAAAATATAAAGAAAATTATTAAGTGTGTGTGTGTGTGTCAACACCTGATCTTGAAGCTCAACAGTTTTGGAACAAACATTGTAAAAAAAAATATTTATCGTTGGAAAAACAGTAATTGTTTAACCGAAAATTACTGAATAATTAACGAAAAGCAAAGAGGATAATGTGTACGAGGAAAACGGATTTTCCGCGTTCCCGTAAATTTGAAATTTTCAGACAGTATCCAGCAACAAAACCGTAACGTCAATGGCCTCCGGGTTCTGTTTCTGCGGGGTCATATTTCAGGGAACCCGTCTTTCGTGAGACGTGGAGCACCTGACTCACCGTGTGAGGCTCTAGTGATTTTCTGTCAGGAGGGAAGAGGCGGGGATTACCTCGCAAACGGTTTCTTTTCCGCGCATGAATTTAAACCCAGATAGCTGATTGAAAGATCTTCTTTCGCCAAAGCCTCGCTTTTGAAGGGAACCTGTTAACGCCCACGCTGAAAACGTGACGCTGAAGGTGAGTGATAATTAGATGACTCGAAATTTTCGGTTGCCACACACGGAAACGGAACACTATTTAAAGTCCAGCGAGATGTTTTTATTCTCAGTAAGACGGATATTTCTTCATTTATTTTTTTCGCTCCCAAGAAAACAATGCAATGTCGTTAGTGGAACACGCCTCTGTTGCCACTCGCTTATCGGTAAAATTGTCGATATGAAAGAATGCGCTACAATACTCATAGCTGTTACGATTCCGTTTCTTTCTTTCATCTCTTACCCTCTTTCTCAACCTTTATTTGTCTATTTCTCGTCTGTTCTTTCGTCATCTTTCTATTTTTCTTGTTATCTCTCTTTGTTTTGTTCTTTTTCTTCATTTATCTCAATCCCTCTTCACCTCTCTTATTCCATCTTTCAATCTTTCTCTTTTCCTCTATGCACATCGCGCTACGATGCCAGGGGTCCCGGGTTCGAATCCTGGTATCGGCATGGATGTTTGTGAGTGTCCATTTTACTTCGCTTTTGTGCCACTTTTGGCTAATTTGCGAAGATGGGGATGAGTGATGATACGATGAAATTGATGAATGTATCGCATTTTTATTCATGTACGTACATGCATTAGTACTCTACATTTTAAGTCATGCGAAATATAAATCTCTCTTTCCATTATTTCCTGCAGCGCTCTATACTGTATTTAAAGTCAACCCTGTATAAGAAGGAAAACTGTTAAGACGGAAAATTTTGCTCGGAACCATCACGTTCCGGGATAGACAGGTTTTACTGTATAAACAACAACAACAAAATGAGAAAGATAGAAACAGAAATGAGGAGAAAGACATAAAAGAAAAGTGATAGAGAATGACCAAAAGGAATAGAGAATCGCACACACACTGAGAGACAAAGAGGGACAACGAAAGATGGAAAAGAGAAAGGGAGGTAGAAGCGGAAGATAGAGAGCTACGACATTTATGAAGATTGATATCTAAGAGAGAGAGAGAGAAAGTGTGAATGAGTAATTGAGAGAGAGAGAGAGAGAGAGAGAGAGAAACAAATAATTAAAAATACAGAAGGGCGAGAAAAAGGACAGAGAATGGGAGAGGAGAAATATTGCTAGATTGAGGAAGAGAGAGACAGAAATACACACACTGAGAGAGAGAGAGAGAGAGAGAGAGAGAAACAAGGAAAGATGAAAAAGAGAAAAGGGGAGGAAGAAAAGCGCTCAGTACATATAAGGACCAACACAGGACAACACAGCCCTACGAAAGACTATATTGGCCGTAGGTCCAGACATTCCAGCTACGAGGGTGTACTATGTGGAAGTGAGGTTGGCTTTTCGGTGCCTTCTTTCAAGGTCACCCGTAATCGAGTATGGAACCAAGGCTCTTCGTTAACACTACAACATTCTGGATGGTACAAGGATGAATGGTAATGTGATTAAATCAATGAAGGAGCATCTCAGAAACAAAACTACAAAAATGTAAGAGTAATATTAGGTTTTCAAGTGACGTTCAACAAAAAGCAATTCCGCTGTGTATTATTTTGCCAGACAGGAGAACAGGTTCTGGAAAAACAGTAAGTGGGAACGCGGATACGGACCAGAACTAAAAAGTATATTCTCATCCTGCTGGGAACACCTGTTTAATAGAGCCAGACCCCTCGCACAGCTGGTCGCACATGCTGTAAAAACCTTCCCGCAGATGTGGCATCACACATCACATTATTACATGTCTCCTCCACAGGCGTGCCTCTGGAAACGCAGATACATTCCTGTTTGACAGACAATAGAGTAGCGACCCCCCCCCCCTGTCACCGCCGGCAGCTAATGCCTGTCAATCTCTTCGTGACTTCCAACACGTCCGTCTACTTCGCGGGGTATTGATTTCAGAGTGATGCTATCGGGCTTTCGAAATAACAGGATGGCGTAATTGGGAAACCGGGGAATATCAGGAAAGTGGCCAGCCAGGGGGGAAGAATCAATGAATGATTGGATTTTTGACAGACAGTGAAAATAAAAGGGATCAAGGCAATCAGGGTATAAGTTTCAAGGAAGCTGGGAGGAAAATAAAGGCAGTGTAAGGGATTTTGGGAACTAGGGTGGAAAAAGCAGGGACTTTGGTCAGTTCGAGTGAAGAGAAACCAAGGTTTGGGCAACCGTGGAAAAATCAGGGATTATGGTCAATTAAAGTGAAGTCAAACAGAAGATTTGGGTAATCTGGGGAAAATTAAGGCAATGAAAGGGATTTTTGTCAGCTCCAGTGAAGAAAAACATATTACTTGGGCAATCTATCGGAAATCTTGGTCATATCAGGGATTTTGGGCACTATTGTGAAAAATCTGTGATTTTGTTAGTAATAGTGAAGAAAAATAGATAATTTGTGGAATAGGGGAAAATCAGGTCAATGTAAGGGACTTTGGGCAGTAGGGCGAAAAATCAGAGATTTAAGTCAGTTCTACTGAAGAAAAAACAGACGGTTTGGGCAATCGTGGATGAAAAATCAGTGATTTGGGAAATCCGGGGAAATTATGACAATGGAAGGGTCTTAGATACTAAGCAATATATATATATATAGATTTTGGTCAGTTTGGTAAAGAAAAACATAAGATTTGGGCAATATGGGGAAAATTATTGCAATGCAAGAGATTTTGGGAACCAGGGTGAATCTGTCTAATTGATAAATATTAAATAAAAGTATGATGAGTGAGTGCGTCAGCGTTTATGTTATTTACACCTACAAGATAATAAAAGGATATGCCAATTATCAACAAGAAGAAGTCTGACTGTCGAACAATAAGCAATTTTACGTTTTTAATCATTAACATTTCGTGAGGGGGCCCTCCCCGATGGCGCAGTGGTAATCAAGGGGTCCCGGGTTCGATATCCGGTGGAGGCACATAGTGGTTCGCATCCCACTTTAAACTGTAGGCCCAGTTTCGATTAGCCTTACTGTGCATAAAGTGAACTTAAAACACCAAATCAATCAATCAATCATTTCGTGAGGGTTTTTTTCCTTTGAAGGAGTGCATCTCGAAGAACGATGGAGAAGGTTGGAAACATTGTCTATGAGCGCCTTCTTTCGGTGGACGAAGAGATGGCTTGAGGCTGGCACGGACATAATTATCCCCCGAAGACTCCATTTAGTCGGAAATCCCACCCTTCTTGTTTACCCTTCTGCTTCCAACAGTTTGGCTCTCGAGTTACAGAGCGATGAAAGAGGATGCTTTTATGATCTCTCCCAGGTGCTCCTCGTGACAGATGGCTCCAGATCGGATGCTGCGACGAGAACATCTCCTCTGTTTACTGCGGAGAATCAAGCATCACGCCGCTGTGGATGGGTTTGTTACAACAATGGGGAGAGGATAACATGTTTCAAATGTTCATCCGTATTGTGGAACGAGGGGAGTAGGTCCATTCATGTTTATGAGAATTGTCATTTGTTCACGTCGCTGTTCGACATATTTAAGTTAATCGTGATTTCAGGAAAGGGGTCTTCTTTGCATTACGTGTTAGAGGGTTAGAAAGAGAGATAGAGAAACGGGGAAAGACGGTTAGAAAGAGAGATAAACCGGGAAAGAGGTTTCAAAAGAAAGGGAGACAGTGTCAGAAAGAAAGAAACAGAGAAAGAGGATTAGAAATAAAGATGGAGAACAGGGAAAGAGAGATAAAAGGGAAAGATGGTTGGAATGTAAGGAAAAAAAGAGAGAAAACAGGGAAAGAAGGTTAGATAGAGAGATAAACAGGGAAACAGTGTTAGAAAGAAAGGGCAAAAGGGTTAAGAAGAAGGAAAAAGAGAGAGATAAAAATATACGAACAATGAAACATGGTTAGAAAGGAAAGAAAAGAGGGTTAGAAAGAACGGTAGACAAACAAGGAAAGGGGTTTAAAAATAAATAAAAAGAAGATTAGAAAGAAAGTAGGTTAGAAATAAAGATAATCAGGAAAATACGGTAAGTAAGAAACGGAAAAACTTAGAAAGATAAAGAGGGACAGAGGGTTTAAAGGAAATCGAAAGATGGTTACAAAAATGGGAGAGAGGATTAGAAAGAAAAAGCAACGAGAAAAGAGGGTTAGAAGAAATTGCGGGGAAAGGAAGATGTAGAGAAATGGTGGATGAAATGTATAGAAAGAAAGGAGTAGAAAATGTAGAGGAACGCGAGAAAGAGAGAGAGAGAGAGAAAGAGTGGGTAGAAGGAGAAGCGAGAAAGTTGGAGCAAGAGAAACAGAAAAAGTAGAGAAAAGAAGAGAATATAAGCAGCCAAGATCAAGGGCGTGCTGACCCTGAACCTACTTGAACAAAATTCTCTACCAGCATCAAGCTACATACTTACCGACGAATTACTACTTGAAGAAAGACGCACAACGCACAAAAGCTGAAGGTGGTTCATGCAACTAATGGTCATTTGTATTCTCCGACTGCAGGAAATGCTCATACTAGTTCGTGCATAGAATTAGCACGCAAGTCGCCTGAACCGAGCGTCTCAAAGGATCGTACGTAGCACAGACGCTACGAAACTTGAAGAAATTACTCTGTCTGGAGCGAGCAAACGAAAACAAGCTTCTGCGCAAGTAGTGACTCGAGAGGGAACGGAATTGCGTGGAGGGGGGAAAGCGACTGCAGACCTTTCTCGCCTTTTCTACCATTAAGCGCAGCCTTGCTCCACAGATTCCCGGGATATAGTATAATGCATTAATCAACACGTATCTGCACATAGTTTCGAAAGTTATTTCTTAAAAGTAACTGAGTTAGTTAACATTTTAGAAAGTAACTCAGTTAGAGATACTAGTACCTAAAAAGTAGCCATAACTTACTTATAATTTTAGTACGTAATACAAGTCTTCATATATTTGTATTATCCCTAAAAATAAATGATGGCACAAGAATTCATTTCTCCCTTGAATGGTTCGAAAAATTGTTGGTATGTCGGCATCAATTCCACTTGTACCTCATTCTTTCACTTCCATTTCAAGTTCAACAAGATCGACTCCCTCGACAATGGTATATTTCTAGCTCGACTACCACGTTCCAAATGAATGCAGCAATCCACCCAAAACAGTGAAGCTTCCTTGCCGTAGGCGATTCCACGGAAATCATTTCGCCTTAGCATTCAGAGAAGACGCATCGTTGGAAAAAGAGTTAGAAAATTTAGCTCTTCACCCACGTTACAGATTTTCAAGTTAACAATTTAAGTGTCGCAAAGTAATTGTTCATAACGCTACTTATATTGCAAAAAGTAAGTCTGTTACAGTTAGAGCTACTTACTTTTAGCAAAAGAGTAACTGGGTTCAGGGGCGCCAGCGTTTGAAAAACATTGGGTCGGCTCAAATACTTGGGTTATAACTTCACAAAAATCTCATAAATCCTTCCGTTAATCATAATATTAATGCACTTCAACAATGCATCCTTACATTTCGTTTAAATGAGTTGTTTACTGATTGCAATGAGAATATCACCCCCCCCCCCCCCCGTTTCATATTTGTACAACTTGGTAACACTCACATCACATGTTTTGACGTCACACTCAAGGTCTCGTGTAAGAGACAAACAATCAGATCGACTACTTACTTGGCCTCGGGTAGCGAAGTGATACACATGGGGTAACATGTACACCACAGTGAAGTATCAAAACGAAATAATCTAGGGCATTAGTAGGGACATTGAATTTTCGCGATGCGCGAAATCGCGAAATGTGAAAAAAAAGATGCAATTTTGAACATTCTGCACGTAACTACACCCCCAATGATGAAATATGCATGAGTTTTATTTCCCAAGTAATGCGAAATGTGTGCTTTTCCACGAAATGAACGCTTTTTCGCGAAATAACCGTGAAATATCATCAAATTAAGTAGAAAACACGCAAAAACCGGCAATCGAGGTTGTGCGCGCAAACTGTCGATTTATAACGAAACGTTTGCCTAAAGTTTCCTACCACTTGCAGCTGAAGAACGTTTTATCTTCGATCACATCAGGAAGACGCTGCAAATTGGGATTTCCTATGCACATAATCTCAGTTCGAAAACTTCGCTCCCTGTCAAGCTACATTCGTTTCTTCACCCGAATGTCTACTCAACTTCCAGTTTCATTGAACTTGCTAGCTGTAACAAATTTATGGTAAATAAAAACTGAGGAGAGCGGTAAATAAAATGTTAGATGAGCGGTATATACCAGAGGTGGAAAAAAAATAATTTGGCAAACACTTTTTCATCATGAGAGGAAACAACATACAAAAGAGCTATAATCTACTTTATTTTTATATACTGTACACATACACAAGTACTTAGCTGTCCAACCAAAAAGAAAACATCAACACAAAATCACTTCATTTCTAAATTGCATACCTAAAGTGATTTATTCATTGTATGTATTTAATCCTTGCTGTCCAACAAATAAAATAATCACTACTGCATATACACAAACACATGTTGAAAATCACATGATGATAAACAAAATTCATTCATGACTGAACACAAATGACACCATTGTTTCCCTTGATGTCCGGGAACAGACTAATCTTATCGCTGATACAGCTAGCAAGTTCAATGAAACTGGAAGTTGAGTAGACATAAGGGGGAAGAAAGGAATGCAGCTTGACATGGAGCAAAGTTTTCGAACTGAGATTATGAGCATGGGAAATCCCAATTTGCAGCGTCTTCCTGATGTCATCGAAGATAAAACGTTCTTCAGCTGCAAGTGGTAGGAAACTTTAGGCAAACGTTTCGTTACAAATCGACAGTTTGCGCGCACAACCTCGATTGCCGGTTTTTGCGTGTTTTCTACTTCATTTGATGATATTTCACGGCTATTTTGCCAAAAAGCGTTCATTTCGTGGAAAAGCATACATTTCGCATTACTTCGCGAATAAAAGTCATGCATATTTCATCATTGGGGCTGTAGTTACGTCCAGAATGTTCAAAATTGCATCTTTTTTTCACATTTCGCGATTTCGCGCATCGCGAAAATTCAATGTCCCTACTTATGAGCCACTGCGAAGGCCTTTCCACCCATCTGGCTGAGAATAAAGGCCATTGTCGAGCTTTCCCCTCCATTAGTAAACTTGCTGGTGTGTAAGCATGCCAAGAGATATTTAATTATCATTTGCCAAGAAATTTCTGTAAGTTTGAGGACGACAGAGGGCAAGAAACCACTCCTCTTCATTGGTGCAAGAGAAGGCACCATCTTCAAAAATGACAAAAATGGCGTCTTGAAGCTTACTTGATTAGTGATGCAGCCTTGAAGTCGTTTACTAAATAAAGGTTGATTTTTAAGGTTATCATTTGACTCATATAATATATAACAATAATAATAACGGGACAAATTATTTGGTGGACTCGGACCCTTATGAGTTGGCGCCACTGACTGTGTTACTTGCAACTAACTACTTCTAAACACTCGTTTGAAAGTAACTGGAGAGGAAAAAAATGCAACCATGTGGTCTCTCTGGAGCAGACCACTTCCAAGAAATCTTCACCATCTCCACGAATACACGCATTGCCCTTCCTGAACCCATACGAAAAGACCATCGTCTGGCCTTGAACCCAAACTTCCTGGGTTCAAGATTACTTTTCCCCACACGTGCCGTGCGTGCGACAGTGTTATCTCGCGACGCATTTTCCTCCTTCTTTTGTTTCCATAAGGACCCACTATTTCAGCGTTCACCCAATCGGAGTTATCTTTTATTGCCAGAAAATGACATTTTTCACCGGCACGTAACGTTTTGGAAACTTTTTAATGCCTGCAAGTCACGCCACGCGATAAGGGGAAGTCCTTTTGACAGTTGGTGAAATGTACCCGCTAAGGTTCTTGTTCATTTTGAGATGGACTTATCCTGCTTGACCATCATATCTCGGATGTGCTTAGTTAGGGAGATTTCACACCGAAGCGACACGCGACACGAGTCGCTTAAGGATTTTTTTAGGCATGTGCGGCCTGCCATGTCGCTACGGTGTGAAACCTTGCTCGTTCCCAAGCGACATGTGACCTCATTGCCGCGGTACCCAGGAGTTAGGAAAGCGGCGAAACAAAAACAAATAAAAGTAACAACTTACTCTCAAAGTAAACGAACTCATTCCTTTTTGTGAAAAATATTTGTAACGATAATGTTCTAATGTTGGAGATAAATCAATTAACAGCTTGTGATGCCTCATCCTCCTTAGGATATTCGCGACGATGAAGATGAACGATGAACTGATGAAATGTGTAATGGGACATACCAATTATATATACCTGCCTCAACGCGGGTTTGAACTTTGGAACTTTCCCTTCGTAGCGTGTTGAGCTGACTACAGTTCCATGGATGCCAGCTACCAAGTTAAATAATAATAATAATAATACACACACACAAATATGGATCATTCCATATGAAAGTGAACCTGAATATCAATTTATAAATAATTTTGTGCAATGCTGTAATTTTATCATATTTTCTGAGTGAACAATGTAAAATTGTATGTTGGATAAAAATTCAAGTATTATACATGATTAAGTTAGAAACTAGATTACTTGTTTATTTTAACTTTTTGATTTACTTGTGTTTTCTATTGTGTCCCACCCGTGACACCAAGAAACAATTTATTTATCCTTTAACTGTTACATTTTCCCTTCAACTCTACTAGAATATTGGGTGCCGTGCTGTTAGCGAACGTGCTCTTAGCGAACACAGTTACGGAAGGATTTGCAGGTGCGTGCTGTTAGCGAACACGCAAACTTGTCCTGTCTTATTTCTCCTTGAATCTGGTCAGCATGCAAGTGTTGCCAGTGATAAGCAAACTTGCGTGGAGAAACACCTCAGTGGCTCTTTCCTCTTGACCTGACCTCACCCGTGATCATTCTTCAATCGGGTCTTCCTTGTCGCACAACAGTTTTGCTACCTTGTGTTCTGACGTCATACGAGAAATGCCTACAAGGTTAGGTTAGGTTCATAGCATAAATACAATGAAAAATTATTATTTAGGCTAAGAGAACTAAACATAATTAGCCTAACCTAACAACGTAGGCATTTAGCCTAAAATTAAAAATGTTTCTCCCGTGACGTCAAAACATAAGGTTGCTCAAGTGTTGTGCTATAAGTGAGGCCCTTCTAAATCGACTGTGAAACCAGCAAGATGAGTGAAATAGAATTTAAAATATATAGCTAACAAAAACTTCCATGTAGTTAACCTAAATTGTTGAGGATCCTTCATTTAGCTAATTTGAAACACAAAATTATTATAAGGTATCACTGGCAACAAATGCATGTTGACCACTTGCAAGGACAGACAAGACAGGGCAAGTTTGTGTGTTCGCTAACAGCACGCACCTACAAATCCTTTTCTTCCGATGTTCGCTACGAGCACGGAATCGAATATTGAAAGGTCAATTACCTTCTCTCTTTGCCTTAAATAACTTATTTTTCATCATTTGACAATTCACAGAAACTAAAATAAACTTCTTATTAAGTGAAGAGTCCCACCCGTGACAAAAAAGATATTCAAAATGGGAAAGTATTTTAAGGGTAGTTATGTTTCATCAACAGTGTTAACAATGAAATGCCCAATATACATATGTATAATGTACACATATATATATATATATATATATATATATATATATATATATGTGTGTGTGTGTGTGTGTGTGTGTGTGTGTGTGTGTTGCGATGCATGCCCGCGTTGTGAGATAGGACGTATCGGGGAACTGTCTTAAAAATATTGGCCTTTACACCAGGAACACAAATCGAAATTATAACATAGTGCATTGTATACTTTTATGTTAATTCTTGAAAGTTCCTCAAATAATGGAAAATAAACTGTGTGAAAAGTGTGTGTATTAGTTCCATTGACAATTCCAGACGGCAGCACAAATGCAGAAGTGTGTAAGATCTGTCAGAAGTGCGTAAACACGGTTCATCATGAAATTCCAAAGTGTGTACTCGAACCAATACATCGCCACAAATCTACGTAGGTGGCAAAATAAGTCTCCGAGAACAGATGCCCTGTCAAAATCCTCGATACTGAAATTTCACAAAGCATTGTATGTGTTTGTGCGTGTGTGCGAGCGCGCGCGCCCGCACGTTGGGCAGAGGGTATCCCAACTACTCTAATGTCTCACATTAGGACACATCTGCCACATTTGGACCTGAAAGAAGGATTATTGGGCGAGAAAGAAAAATGAGATTTTGGGTGTCGAAGGCTCTGTGGTCAGTCTTAATGGATCGAAGTTGTTCCCTGTTGAGGAAAATCTCTCTCGGTCTCTAAGCTCCTTGCGGAAGTCCTCCTCGCAGAAACACAGGGATCGTCAAGAGAAACCTTGGCTTATCGATCTCTCTTGAAGCGAAAAACATTTTCAGCTTTTCTCGTCAATGCATTCTTTTCAAACTCTAACGCTTGAGCCCCATTCCTTGTCAAAAAGAAACTAATCAGTATTAACCATAGGCGATCTAGATTTTTTTAAGCAGCAGAACATGCTGTGAGCATATGAAAACATGTAACAATCAACGGAAATATAGTGTGGATATTTTCTTCGACATATTAAAATCGACCTAATACACACAAATGCACACACACGCGTGTGTGCGTGCGCGTGCGTGTAGAATTCACATAAAGAGAAATTACAAGAATTCGTTTTAAGTACAATTTGTAGCAGGGCCGGACCTATACCCTGTCCCGGCTAAGTGTGGAGCAGGGCCGAACATATCGGCAGAGGAGGAGGAGGAAAATCGAATGGTGAAAGCGCAGCGTTGCCAACCGTACGGTCCTGACCGTACATGTACGGAAATTTCATGGCATGTACGGAGTGCGGTCCAGACCTTAGTCCGTCCGCTAAATGCACGGCTTGTCAAGATTTGCTCTTGCTGTTTTATCCCTAATATTTCCCTAAGAAATTCTTAAACCAATCGTACGGACCTGGAGACAAAAATACGGTCCGTTTGCCATGTGCGTTCGGTATTATCCTTTTCAAAAGTTTGCAACGCTTACAGAGAAAACGGGTAACTCCCGTCGCCCATTACACAACCCCGTTTCTCTCACTGCTCATTGGTGGAGCCGTCTCGCGTCACTACTTGCGCAGAGACTTGTTCTCGTTCGCCTGGTCTACAGTTAGCTGGTACTAGGGATGTGACGAAGCTGAAAATTTACCGATAATTTTTGGAACCGATACCGATGCTGATATTTAACCGATTCCGATACATAAGATTATTAAACAGAAATGGGATGTTTTTTTTCAGCATGACAAAAATAAATTTGCCATGTACATTTCTATTGCATATCATATGTATATACATATATATTCTCAAGAGATGCGAACGTACATTTGCATCTACAAAATGTTATGTGAACCTTTAAGAAGAACATGGATTCTCAAGAGATTTTACATTAGTACACAAGCAGTTCTTTGAAATGCAAAATGAATTCCTGTTCTGCCAGATTCAACTTCAGAAATACGAGATTTGGAAGCACTTCAGGAAGTAACCTACTTCTTCTCTTATCGCAAATCTGTTCAGCAACACTGAATACTGTTGCAGCAGGTATTCCCAAGTATTTTCTCAGCACTTGCTTCAGGTTTGAATACTCATTTTTGAATTTCCAATACAACAGCAGATCCTGGTTCAGCAATGTACTGTTTTATTTCCGATTTATAGTTAGGTTGATCCTCTGAATGAGAGTTTGCAATAATTTTATTACAAAAACTCTACAATAATGACGAATCATAACAAAATTTTCAATAAATCTTACAAAACTAGAATATAAAACTTATTAGAAGGTAAAAACTCTAGTATAATCTGTACCGGTTTAAATATCGGATTTTTGCCGATTCCGATGCCGATGTGTCAATTTCGGCCGATTTTCATACATCTGTAATCGGCTTCGGCACATCCCTAGCTGGTACAGAGTTTATGTGGGTGCGGGGTCCTTGTCCTATAACAAAAAATCTGAAGAAATCAGATTATTGTTCTTTAATCTGACGTATAGGAGTTTTCTATAATCATCATAATTACACGTAATTTACATACATTTCGTATTATTATCTAAGAGCAACAAGCAGAACATTGTGAAGATTAAAACAGAATTACGAGAGGCTAATACAAGTTTCTAAATTAGCGTTTATTTTCATTTGCGAAATGCCACTGGTGCGATGATCATTATATAGAATAACAACCCTGGGGGTGTTCAATGTTACCTGTCAAAGTGTCAATTTTAAATCATATCCATTAACTAACAAACTAACTAACTAACTCTCTAGCCTTCTTAAACCCGAAGGTTCATGGCTGCAGCAACACAGGCCTTCCATCTATCCTTATCCTAGCAAGACCTGTATACTCTTTTTCCATCCCTACCGATTTCCTGTAGGTCCATCTCAACGTTCTCCCTCCATCTTCGTCTTGGCCTTCCTACAGGTCTCTTACCATCAGGTTTCCCAACAAGAACGATGCAAACTCTTCTTTCCTCTCCCGTTCGTGCCACATGGCCTGCCCACCTAAGTCGTCTTGATTTAATTATTCTAATAATATGTGGATATGAATACAAATTATGTAGTTCTAAATTATGTAACCTTCTCCACTCACCTGTCTCCTCATCCCTTTTAGGTCCATATATTTTCCTAAGGATCTTACTTTCAAATACTCTCAATTTATGTTCCTCTTTCAATGTAAGGGATTTCATATCCATTAACATTCTCTTTTGTTTGCTGTCGTTCAATTCTGAGGCTGTAGTGAATTTGCATTGTTTTACAAAAAAATAGTATTTTCACATTATTGAACGAAAGGTGCATATTAATTATTTTTGTTTGAAATATTTGAACACGGTTTTCTGTAGGTCGTACTTTTTTTTTCAGAATATGATTTTAGTACTTTATATGTTTTAAAATATATGAAAATGATCCAAAAGTCAGAATAAAATCAGAATAGTTGCTTAATTGGAAGAACCGGCGTCCTATAAACTCTTAATAGACAGTACAGCAATCATTTTTATCTGACGCGGGGTCCCTGAAGCGCGGGTTCCCGAGGGCCCCTTCCTAGGGCCGGCTCTGAATTATGGCCAGATTTGGGCCTGGGCCTTCAAAGTGGAATCCGAACAACTGTACCTCGACCAGGAAGGGAACCCTGGACCTTTCGATAATAACATAATATAATTAACATTTTTTTGTGAAGCAGTAGTAGTTCTACGCTATTCATAATTAACAACAATGATTACAGAAAGGGATAAGCTTGACAATTATTTCTCAGACAAAATTGTAACAAACATGACCTAGGATGTTCTCCCTTTGTATCTATCAGTTTACGTTATTTCTTTGTAACGAACAAGTCCCAGATTCGATTTCGGCCATCGACTCAATCATATCTCCCTTAAATCTAGTCCCGCTTAATGTATTTTACTAAACATCTCTTTTCTACTCGTTGTAATATAATACCTATTCATCCCTTTCGGGAGGGGTACATGCCCCCGTTCCCCTCCCACTAAATCCGCCTACTCACCAGATATACTTGTAATGCTCTTTATAGTCATCATTTACCTTCATTAATCCGCTCTTAATTGAAAAAATTACGCCCTAAAAATCAAGCTTATTTTTTCGTTCATAGATGGCAGCAGAAACTCATTAATGTTATTTAGTTTCAAAGAATAAGTTAAAGATAGAACTTTGATCATGTTTTTATCCCTCTTTTTACACGGTTATTGAGTTCTAAAAGTTATCAAAAGTATATTATTTAGTAACCTAATAATAATATCAATTCGAAGTTTAAATTCAACTCTTCTAAAGCCATTAGCATCTTCCCCACAAATTTATGGGAAGCATTAAAAGCAAATGGTAACCTCACATGTGTTAATTTGGTTTAGCCTATGTTTTTTAAAAGGAGATTAAACAGTTCACAGAAAATGTTATTCAAATTACAAACGGTTTGTGTAGCCGCCTTTCCCTAGTAGAATAAAAAAAACACCAATCTACTTTGGAAACATCAACGTAGCCATCTGTAAACGATACTAGGAAAATAATGAAGATGGAGACCTTCAGGGTAACCAAAAGATTTGATCTTGCAAGAGAAATTTCACACCGCGATAGCTAATGACATTTTACTACAAACTACACACCACAATATCAATTAAAAGTTCTGCACAAACTGCACAGATCAGTGGCAAGTGACACTTTACCACAGACTACACAGCCAGTGACAAGTAGCACTTCATCACAGACTACATAGTCAGTAGCAAGTGACACTTCACCACAGACTAAATAGCCAGTGGCAAGTGGCACTTCACTACAGACTACACAGCCAGTGGAAGTGGCACTTCACTACAGACTACACAGCCAGTGGCAAATGGCACTTCACCACAGACTACACAGCCAGTAGCAAGTGGCACTTCACCAAAGATTACACAGACAGTGGCAAGTGGCACTTCACCACAGATAGACAGTCAGTGGCAAGTGACACTTCACCACAGACTAAATAGCCAGTGGCAAGTGACACTTTACCACAGACTACACAGCCATTGGCAAGTGGCACTTCACCACAGACTAAATAGCCAGTGGCCAGTGGCCAGTGGCAAGAGTAACACTTCACCACAAAAGTGGCAAGCGACAATACAATACAATTCGTGCAGAGGAGTAACCACTTCGACCCACTCTGGAAAAAGAAGTCACTACACATGCGCAAAAAACCAATGCCCGGACAGAGAAAACCCAATGAGACAAGAGACATGTGTAATGTCACCCCGGTGTAAATGATTACATTTCTTCCTTCAAGTTAGATTCACGCGACATGCCACTTGCCACTTCGGCATGAAATATTCGATTAGAAAAAGTAAAACACATACTAGATAATCGAAAGCCATGAAATGTAGAAAATAGGTACATGTCGTTAAAATAATTAATGATAGAATTCATTAAAGTTCACATATCACTGCCGAAGAAAGAAGAAATGCTGACACGGCCTGCAGTAATAATGCAAAAACCCCTGCCAGATTATGAAATCGACCATACACTTTGATCGTGTGGATTGCATACCTACAGGATACTGTATAATTTTTTTGGAAATGAACATTGTTATTTCTATCTGACGCCTTACAGGCTTATAAATGTCCAAGAGGGAAACGTGTAGTGAATATGCTGTCCTGATTAGCTTCTGCGACTAAATCTCATGGGCAAATGGGAGATTGAAAGCTCCCTTGTTACCTGCTGTGGAAACATGCAATTAAGAGATCTGCCGCGAAGTTATTGCAATTACGTTCAGCCTTCCGTGACAAAGTCCATCAGATAGGGGTCCTGCAATCGAGTCATTCCCCCATAATGCATTGCGGACGAACGCGACTCAAGGTCAAAGTTAAGGGTGTACCCTGCGCGGTATGTCAAGGTCCCGTGATGCGGCTGATTTCTTCCAGGATTAGAGAAATGGCAATCGATATGATGCATAGAAACTTGCCTGGGGGGTGAGTAGCTCGAACCCGGTAGTAACTTATGTTTCCCACACAGCTTTTCTCCGCATGAAAAGGATGAAAATCGATTTCCTCCTTCTCTCTCTTTTTACACAAACACAAACACACATACATATACACATACTCTATATACATACATACTTTCTCGACAACCAGTGCCCCCCCCCCCACTTTTCGGCACTTTTTCCTCGGATTGTGCCAAACCTTATCTACAAAGTGAAATGAACTGTCTTTGAACCCCCGGTTTTGGAACCCATTCGCCGCCACTGTCGACAACTCTCACTTTCCTAACGTTCACTGTCTGCCTTCCATACCTTCTTGTCTTCGTCTCTCTCACAATCACTCTAATTGATTTCCCCCCTTTCTTACAGTCTGTGTCTGTCCGTGCGTGTGTCTATGTGTGCGTTTATCTTGTGTGAACATAAAACAAAGTTATTACTCTCTCTCTCTCTCTCTCTCTCTCTCTCTCTCTCTCTCTCTCTCCCTCTCTCTCCTTCTGTCTCCCTGATTCATCCCTTGAATTCTATGTCTGTTTCAATTATCAGACTGTCTCCTATCTCTCTATTTCTTTCGATTCTGTGTGTGTGTGTGTGTGTGTGTGTGTGTGTGTGTGTGTGTGTGTGTGTGTGTGTGTCTTCTATTTCACTCTGTCTCTCACTTCTTGTTAAATTATTCACTTCGTCAGCCAGCGATCTCGTGCTTTCTCTCGTTCTCTGCGCTTCACTCCTTCTATTACTCCATTATCACTCTGTGTCGTTTCTCCCTCTCTATTTTTTCCTCTGTGTCTTCTATTTTACTGCTCTCACTCACTCGCTCTGCGTTTTCTTCTGCTATTTCTATTTCTCCTGTGACGCTATCCTCTAATATTTCTTTCTACTATTACCTTCTTTCACTCTGTTTGTCTTCTCACTCTGTTTGTCTTTCTCTATCGCTCTTTTTGTCCTCTCCAACTCTTTCACTCTATCCTCTCTCGCTCTGTTTCTTCTCTTACTTTTTTACCCATTCTCTTCTCCTTCACCCTATCACCTCCTATTTCGCTCCGCTTGTCCTCTCTCTCTTTCACAGACTCTCTTCTCCCTCTCATCCTATCGTCTCTTTCACTCTGCTTTTCCTCTCACTTTTCTCACCCAGTATCTTCTCCATGGCTCTACCTCCATCTCTTTCGCTGTTTCTTCTCTCACTTTTTTCATCCATTTTCTTCTGTCTCTATCTCATTCTGTTTCGCTCTGTTTCTCTCTATTCTTCACCCATTCTCTTCTCTCACAATCTATTTGTACTTCTCTCTGTTTCTCCTCGCGGTTTTCTCTCACTCTCTATCCTTCTCTGTCGCTGTGTCTTCTCTTACTTTTTCAACCATTTTCGTCTCTCTCACTCTACGTGCTTCTTTCCTCCGTTTCTCCTCTCTCTTTTCCACCCATCCTCTTCTCTCCCATTCTGTCTCCTCCTCTCGCTCTCTATCCTCCTCGCCCTTGCCTTCCCTCTTCCAACCTCCACGGCCTCACCTGTCCCACCAACACAAACAGCAGCTCTCCCTCCCCCCGCTTGCAAACACCTCCCTCTGCACGCAACGGCTGCTCTTTTCCTCATCCGAGAAGCAAAAAATCCTGCATTGATCGCACATGGTCACGCGACGCCTAGGCTCACATGGGGAATTGGTTCTTCCAAAGAATCCACCAATAAAGCTTAAAAACATGAAGGAGCATAAAATCAAGGGGAGAGACTTGAATTGAGCGAATCTGAAGATCCATTGTCAATCTCAAATTAATGATTTACGTCCTCCAAGAGCGTAACTCGCTTGTATATTGTTTTCTTGAGAGGAATAAGTAATATTATAAGCTGCTCTGATGTCTAGTGTGGTGGGATGCATCTTCTTTACGTGAAATTTGAATAGTATAATAAAACTGATGGAATATTCATTATCCTTGGAGAATTCGCTTTCTTGTTGCATTAACCTTTACACGTCATACGCCAACGTGCAAATGTAAAATGTATACCCATGCCTGACAAAAAAAATCACTTTTCCATGTTTTTACACACGATTATTTCGGAGTGCTTTAACATGGTAAGGAGAACTGTACCTTACTTCTGTTGGTAGGGTATCTGGCTGGCACGAGGGGGAAACGGATTTCATTCCCGCCTTGGTGAACTTACTGGGGAAATTAGTCCCTTAAGCCTCGCCTATCCTGTAGTTTACCAAAGTATCGAGCGAGGTCCACAAGCCTCTCAGATGGTGTAAATGTCTATGTTAGAGATATATTGTACAATAGCTCGGATCTCACACACTGAATTCCCGATAGCCCTATCCTAGCATAAAGTGGATTTACAACTAATTTGAACCAGACATCTCAGCCTCCTCGATGGCGCAGTGGTAGCGTCGTCGCCTTGTAATCAAGGGGTCCCGGGTTCGATACCCGGTGGAGGCACAAGTGGTTCGGCTCCCACTTTAAACTGTAGGTCCAGTCCCGATTAGCCTTACTGTGCATAAAGTGGACTTAAAACACCAAATCAATTCAATCCAACCAGACATCTCGGACAGTATATCTCGTCTGAAGTTTACAGAGGACAGTCTCGTTCTCGGCCACGTCTCGACTAGGTTCGAAGCATGTGATCTCGGTTTCTTAAAGGCCGTCTCTGTCTCTGTATGATCTCGAATTTCGACGACAGCGTGACTCCACAGACAAACTACACGCCGAGGACAATTGACGGTAACTTTCCTTCCACCATCATCTCACTCCATGGAAGCTAATCGAGATATTATTTACCTTAGCTCTGAGGAAGCCGCCGTCTGCTAACATTAAATCCGAATGGATTTCACAGAACCAGACCCGGTGTTTGCAGCCTCCATTGACGTAATCGACAGCTGCTTAAATCAAACAAATCCCTTTTGCATTTCACCGCTCAGGTTTGCTCGTAAGGGTTGCCAGGCTCTGATAAATATTCTTAAACAACGGATATTTTTGCGCGATTGATAGGAGCTTGTTTTTATGACAACATACACTAAAATTATTATAATTTATATTTGTCTTTGGAAGCCAATCCAGGTAATAATGAAAATCAACAAGCAATTCAGGATAGAGTGTAGGAATTTCAGTGTGTTTTTCAGTAAATTCACTCCAACCTCCGATTTGATTCCCGGACTGGGTATAAGTATACTTGTGAGTTTCCCTTCATCAATTTCACCATATCATCATGCACCCTCATCGTCATGATTAACCAAAAGTGACAGAAAAGCAAAGTAAAAATAAACCCAATCAATCTAATGGTACCTTCTTAGGTTAATCGCGACGATGAAGATATATGGCGCTGTATTTGTCTTTTTTGCGTCGTCCTTTTGCTATTCTTGTAAAAAAAACAATGAGGACAATAATTATAACATTAGTACAGTCTGGTCCTCTCGGTTGGAAGTCTGACTCCCACGTGGAAAACCCGGGTTCGATAAATGACACTTAGCACATGAAACATATATTTGGTTTCTAATGTAAAATGTTACGCTGAATTCATATATGCACTCAGAATTTTTCTATCACCCACAGTTTTTGTACAATGACATTTTTTGAGAATTGCTTGTTCGAAATTTTAGGTAATTTTTTCTGTGATAAGTAATGTATGTAAAACAGTGTTTAAAAGATTTCGAACAGAATTTGGGGACAGACAATTTAACCTGTACGAATGCACTATGACGCACGCAGGGTTTTATTTCGGGTGAGGGCTGAATTGCATTGAAAGGGGGGGGCGAACCTCGTAGGTGATGCGACTTCAGTGGTAATGGAATGGTGTGGCTTGAACCACGAGATTATTCATCGGAATGTTATTTCCGTATTACAAAGATAAAAGGAATAACTAGTAAATTTATATAGAGTCAAGTACCCAAATTTGACATCTGCTATGAGGCCAGTACTTGTACCACACCCCCAACATATCTAACTGTAGAGTCGAATGGGAACATGAGGCAGCTACCGAAGTTCAAAATGAGGAGGAAGATTATTCTACTTTCGAAGCCTCTTCTTTTGAACCTCATTTGTTAACACAAAGTGAACTATACAACGTTATTCAGGATTTGAAATTGGGATAGAAAACAGGCCGAACTTTCGAATTAAAAGTAATCGCGTTGTTAAAGGGTTTGCAGCTCGGCTATACTAAATTTTGCTGTTTCTGTGCGAATGGGACAGCAGGGACAAGAATAATCATTACATCAAGAATGACCAAAGCGTGAATCACATACGCCTGGACAGAGAAATGTTGTATATCCCTTACTAGCCAACTCCTATGTGATTCCTGTTCCTCCACTTCATATCAAGTTATGGAGGGCTTTTGAAAAACTTTGTTAAGACGATGGACAAAAATTGTGTTGCTTTCATTATTTGAAGAAAAAATTTCCATGGGTATTTACACTAGAATAAGGGTAGGGATTTTTTGTGTGACCCAAATTAAAACTTCGATAACGAATAAAAATTTATAGTTTTTTTGGGTGAAGTTGAAAGACCAGCGTGGAGTTCACTTAAAAGCGTTGTGTATAATCGTATTACGAAATCATAAAGCTTGGACATATCATGAGACTGTGGGTGAACTGTTACAGTCATGCATGGTGTGTAATAGGTCCCTGAAAATATATTTCTTGGAATCTCACCTGGATTTCTTCCCTGACAACTTTGGTGCCGTTTGTGACAAACATTGGGAGCGTTTCCACCCAAGACATCTCTGTCATGGAAAAGAGATACCAGGGACAGTGGAGTGCAAGAATGCTTGCTCATTACTGTTGGATGCTGAAGAGAGATGTTCCAGATGCACATACAGAAGGAAATGAACAACGCTCAAATTTTCGTTAAGTTGAATAGCGCCATGTATGTATGTATATGCACAAAAATGTTTCATACTTAACCTGGGCATCACAAAAAAACT
Organism: Lepisma saccharinum; assembly: GCF_977018435.1. Lineage (NCBI taxonomy): Eukaryota > Metazoa > Arthropoda > Insecta > Zygentoma > Lepismatidae > Lepisma > Lepisma saccharinum. The sequence goes on along the minus strand of NC_139241.1, from coordinate 64,972,589 downwards.
CTGGGTGATGGAGAAAAACTACTTACATATTTGAATTCAGCGTGAAAAGTTCTATTAAGATCAGCTATTTATCCTCGTGTGCCAGAAAAAAAGTTCAGTCCCAGTGAATCAAAAAGTTAGAGTTGGGGGAGGTGGGCGAAAAGTGGAATTAGCTTCCTACGCGTGTGTGTGTGTATTATATATAAAATATGTGTGTGTGTGTGTGTGTGTGTGTGTGTGTGTGTGTGTGTGTGTGTGTGTGTGTGTTTATACACACACATAACAAGTTAATTTCTTTGTACGAGTATATATTTAAATATTTAATATTTTACTTTCATATGTAATAACATAATAAATATGAGTATCATACAATAATAATAATTCTTATAGATGTATATTTGTGCTGTATGTGTGGGTGTGTAAATTAAAATATTTCTGCCCCACTAGTCTTCAATGGTTTCCCACCCTAATGGCAACCTACGTGAACAGATGCATTGATATTTTGGTAACAGATCTGAGCAATTCCTGGAATTTTAATGAGACGTGTTGTATCACCATATGTCGATTGCTTTTGGGTCTTTGACAGCTGCTCGTCCCATATTTTCATTAAATCTGATCAATGGAAGATTCCGCTCCCAATATGGGGACATCCATCACCTGTTCAATAACGGGTGTTGGAATCCGCTGGAGGAAGCAACAGATGGCTCAGACCAGAAACACAGCTTCTGTTTTATCTTGTTACATGGAAACATTAAAGCATCTGAAATTAACCATAAATCGTCAATTAATATAACAGACAGTAAATGGAAAAGATGGAATGTAATATTTTCAGTGGCGTATTCTCCATGTTACCGCAGGTAAAACCAACTTTTTTTCATATAATTTTATAAATTTAGCTTCATTATGTTATGCAAACTATCAAAATAAGCTTATAAACAAGAATGAAGTAAATTACTCAAAGAACTTTAGACTGGTTTATGTACACCACTGATTGTTCCCCATCGAACCCTTCTGACAACCGGGTTTCTCCCGATTGTATGCAGAGCTGAAACGGAACGATTGTGCGGTCAGTTCCATCACTGCAGACAACGTTGGCTGGAGAGAACTGCTTGTTCCTTCCTGCTTTCCCTGCCGCGGTTGGGTGAAGCATTGTTGCTACATGAAGGGAAATTTCCCTTGGTAGGGAAACCTAGATTTAATTTTAAGTAAAAAGGGAGATTTATGAAAAATTTATAAATTGCAGGAGAATTTGAAGTTGTCGGACTTCTGTTTTTGTTTTAGTTGCATGCCTGCCTTGGGGTTTGTTTCTATTACATTTAATTTATATACAAAGGGGTGTATAAAAAGTACGAGTATATACACTAAATAATAATTGTTGCGGTAAAACACGTCAAATTTTCAGAACACGCCACTGAATATTACGACAATGAAGTTACTAGCAGCAAGGATGCCATTGATGGCACCGTAAAATTACACCGGTTCCAGTGTATAACAAGCGACCCTGTAAGCACACCCTTTTTCGTGTCACATCTGATTTTGATTATTAGTAGGGGTCGACAACAACCAGTAGTTTCATTGTCTGAATTAAGTTAGTTTACTTTGCTTTTCTGACACTTTTGGCTAATCGCAAAGATGAGGATGAGCGATGATATGATGAATTTGATGAAGGGACACTCACAAACAACATCCATGCCCAGGCCGGGATTCGAACCCGAGACCTCTGGCGTCGTAGCGCTCTGTGCTAACCACTCCGCCACGGATGTCGGCGAGACTTCTCGCTTCACCACTTTCGGGACGGACTTGTTTTCGTTCACTTGCTCCACAGACTCCTGGAACAAAGTAGGTCTATGAGTATTTGGTTTCTGAGAAGTCAAAAAAATCCTCATTCCTTCTTTTCCATTTAACATAAGAAAAGTTAAAAATTGTTGTCCAGTGTAATCATTCATTCTCGTTCTCCAGATTGATCTAAACAAGCAGAAATTGACGCGAGGAAGAGGATTTCGCTCTAGCGTCAAATAGTTCGTACGAACGACGCTAGATAGCGTACGGAATTGAGAGCTTCTCGCTCGGGCGAATAACGCTCCAACAGGCAAAACGAGCAGTATACACTCGAAGCCCAGTAATATAAAGGTACAACCGTAATTTGTCTATGGTAATGGACCCTCAAATATGAACCCGTGAAATGAAAGACGCAGAAATATTGAAACTTAAGTGAACATAGTGATCACCTCCATATTAAAATGTAGTTTAGTCTACGCATATATTACCAGTACACAATGATACGATTGATTGATTTGCTTTACTTTACTTCGCCTTCGTGCCACTTTTGGCATGATGAAATTGATGAATGGTCACTCACAATCCATGCCCAGGCCATGATTCGAACCCGGGACCTCTGGCGTCGTAGCGGGATGTGCTAACCACTTCGCCATGGGGCGGTAAGAGGAAGAAATATTTGTGCCGAAGGAAGTCTTTTATGTTTGTCAGATAATTTGACAGGTTTAAAGGTAAAGTTGAAGTCCTCATGGCAACCTCACTTTACTTCAAAGAAAGTTCCGAAATATCAGTCTTCCCCCTAGCAACCACATGTCAAGTCCACGTGGAGTCCAGTAAATCGTCTCCTCAAACCTTTCCCACCAATAGCATCCGTCCAAGAATTGACAGCTCTTGTCAAGTCCACGTGGAGTAAATGAGATGTTGCTAATTCAGTTTCTTTAGATATTTCTCAACGTGAGGTTGCGTTTCTTTGCTAGGTTGTGTTATTGTGTTGTGCTATTTTTTTCTATATTCAATATATAGACCTTGGGAGTATAACGTCGCAGTGAATGAATGGATGTGTAAACACTGCAGGAAAAAGTGACAACATTGCTTTTCCGAAAAACAGGTGGTGGCTTGAAACCAGATGCGGATCCGCTCGGCTTCCTCTGGGGTTGTGTCAAAGATACCGCACTGGTGCTGCGTAGAAGTGAGGGTACAGTGTGCACCAGTTTCATTGGTTCCTGCACCACTGCACCCGGATTTGCCGCGCTTTCCAGAATTCACCAGTGGACGGGTTGGTGCACGTCGTTCCGTATTTCACGGGGTATTGCATCAGGTTAAACCATGACGTCATCATTTTACACCGGCCTCAAGAGCTAGTGCGGCTGGCGAATCAAAATGGCGTCGTCTGCACTGAAAGTTATTCTACAGCGCCTTGAATAACGTAGTGTGGAAAACGACCCAAGAAACTGGTTCCCCGAGACGATGACAGTAGATGGCAGTGCGATCGACCCAGGTGCTAATTTTGTTATGAAAGTAATGCGGCTTAGTTAGTTTTTGGAATATATTGTGTAAATTTGTTTCTCTAGAAAGGCGGTAAGTGAATTGATGGAAACAGTTATATTTGTGGAGTGATTTGCAGTCACTAAATGGTATTAATTTACACAGAAAATAAATACGTTTTATGCGCAACGCAACACGAGCATCAACATATCGCATGTGAGGCTGGACGTCGAAGGTTGGATTGTGTACACAAGTTTATTTTTGTATGCTAATAAAATTTATCTTTTTGTTTGGGAACACTAAATATACAAATACCCTTTTCTTTTCTTTACTTGAACGATATCCACTAGAACAACCAGGCACAAAACATATAATCGAGAATATATCTTTGAAAATATAACTCAACCAACACGTTGTTTACACTTCTCCAGTAAGCGGGAAACGAAAAGTGTAATATTTCACGCTTGCGAGTTTTTGGGCTGTAAGTTGGACAACACGCGAGTGGATGTAAAACAATCTTTGAAAAATAAACGAGTATTGTCTGTGTGAATTTCCATAAAAATAATATTTGTGACAATGACAATATTAATGAACCTTTCAGGATAATGCATACACAATACTAATTCTCGCAGCAATTGTCATGTTACGTGTTACAATCCATACCTATGTCTTCTTCCGTATTGTTAATAAAAAACTCAAGGACAGGTCAATATCGACGGTTCATAATATTCTTTAATATTTTCGCGACTACTGTACCAAATATCATAACAATTTTCTGATACAAAGAAATGTTACAAGGAAAAGAATCAGACGTTGCAGCAAAAACCCCATTTACTTCCATTATAAGCAGTCGAACACCAAGCACCGGGGTCAACACCAGCGCCTCTAGCGGATCATTTTCGAGTGGAACCAGCCAGAGAGCGCAGAACCATGCCGTTTTCCACACTACGTTATTCTAGGCGCTGTAGTTATTCTGATTCACGATATGCATTCTGTAGGCAATAGTAGGGAATGTCGCGCCGATTTTGTTGCACGAAGGGAGAATAAACTGGATGCAAGCAAAAACTGTTGACATTTTTAACACTCTTGCTTTTTTATTTGTACGCAAAGTGAAATAAACTAAGCCGATGCATCAAAACATGCGTCCGTCTTCTGCTGCAACATGCACGGTAGCATCTATTGGCAATATTCAATATTTTTATAATAGAAATCATGAAATATCTTCTATGATTTAGTCACCATCAGTGACTTTTTCCTAATAAACGCGAATATCCGTGCGCATTCCGAATCTAGATTTGTTTCAGTATGAAGTTTTCCGGATTTCACCGAATTTGACGTCATTTTTGGTGCACCAGTCTGATACACGATGGTGAATTCTGGAAAGCGCGGTTGGTTCCCAAGTGTTCCAAAATGGCAGACGCAGCTTAAGAATGACGTCAGTGCCAGATGGTTCTGCGAGCAGACCTGGAGTGGTCCATCTGTAACCTGAAACATCGCTTCCCTCCGCATAACGGCCGTCTGGATGGGATAATATTGTCGTAATTCTCCTAAAAGCAATTTTATCGCGAGGGTGGACTGAAAAAGGGAGGAGGGTTTGAGCCCCTTGTTTGCAGGTTGGCCACAGGTAGGAGTTATGATATTGTTTTCCGAACAGTTTAATGCGGTTTACGCGGAGGGGTGGCAACCTGAAGAGGTTTTATGTTGGCAATGCTCTAACTTGATGTCTAGCCTGTTGCTAGTCGCTCATTCGGGAACGAAAACGGAAGCAAAAGGTGGAGATTTTATCGAGAAAGGCCAGACGATACTTGATAGAATATCGTAAAGTCTCGTGTGTGACGGGGGCTGTCGTTTTCGGTCTTGCAAATCTCGAAATACGAGGGCTGGAGCTTAAATAATGGCAACTATATTTCTCTTTCTCAAAGTCAAACGGTGGTACCATAATATGATGGCATATCCCGGAGAACGTGGCACGTAGTATATGAACACATCACTAGATGGCAGTGTGATGAGTAGCTATTGTACAGGGGGCAGTAGTAATTCATTATTGAGTCAATCGCCGTGCCACGCTCGTGTATCAAAATAGCCATTCTTTGGTGGAGAAATGCCTCAGGAAGCTGGTGGAAACTCTGATAAATAATGGCCTACTTTAGTATGCGCCTCTTTGTTCCTGTAATGCTAATATATGCTTTCTGACTTGCAAACACATGTGGCACGATGCTACCTCTAAGGATGTTTTGTTCGCTTCCCTATCCCCACACCTGGTACATGTGATCTGTATTCCTCATACATTATACATTCCATATTACAATACACTGGCCTCTTCGATTTGTATATTTCTGATTTTCCTGTGGTTCCGGCATTCTCGAGGAAAACGAGGAAAATAACAGGAAAAATTTCATGCATTTGTATTCTTGTTATTTCGGTCCCTCTTCTTCTACTTTTGTCTAGACGTGACGATGAGGGTTACTGATGATTAAAAAAAAATGATCAAGGGACACTCACAAAGAAACCTATTCCAATGCCAGGATTCGAACCTAGGACTCCTACAATTGTGGCTCGGAGGTCAGGTCTATTCTATTGCAGTTTGGCATGTATTTCCATTATTAGATGTGCACCTATTGTAATTTGATATATACAGGGTTATTCATAAGTCAATGTCACATTTCGGAGTTTTATTGTGAAATAAGTACATGATATATCTGCATGAATGATATAAAAAAAGAAAGACAATCTCAAAAAGTTTGTGTGTCATACCTTACAAGTGCTCAATGTGTGAACCTTTGGTTACACGAGAGACATCCAGGCGATAGTCCAATTCTGCCCACACCCGCACCAGCATGTCACGGTCTATCGTTGCTATCGTTGCTGTAATGTGAACTCTGAGGTCGTTCAAATCAGCTGGAAGCGGTGGAATGAACACCCTGTCCTTCACATATCCCCAGAGAAAGAAATCACAAGGTGTGAAGTCTGGGGATCTTGGCGGCCAACGAAACAATGCGACGTCATCGTCAGTAATGCGTCCAATCCATCTTCGCGGTAAGTTCTTGTTCAGGTACGCACGTAAAAGTTTCATACCACTTCTTGATGGTCCTGCGATCTGGTGGATCCTTCTGAAAACGAGTGCGAAATCGCCGCCGAACAGTCACAATAACCTCTGTTTTCGCAAACTGTATCACGCAAAATGCTCTCTCGTTACCTGAGAACGCCATATTGTACACTGCTGCCGCCTAGCGGCCAACCGCGTCACCACAACATGCGCTGTTTACGTGACACAAACTTGGAGAGTTTCTGATTCCATACGTACATGATTCGGACTCGCACCTCTCATACATCACGCACACGATGTTCCCCAAATGTGACACTGACATATGAATATATATATATATATATATATATATATATATATATATATATATATATACAGGGTGTATAAAAACATGTGTCAGAAACTTTAGGGATTTATTCTTGACAACAAAACATGACAAAAAGTTCATATGAACCTGGGTCCGAAAATCCTTCGTTAGGGAGGTATGAAAGGAAATAATATTCATGCCACAAAAATGAGACATTTACCAAACACATTTACATGTATGAAAGGATTTAATATTCATGACACAAAAATGATACATTTACCAAACACATTGCCATTTACAAAAATTGCTCGAAATGACCACCTCCTGCTTCCATGCATCCCCTGAGCCTGTGTTCCATACTTTGCCGTACGTTGTGGAAAACTCCTAGTGTGTTCCGTATTTGGTCAAATCTATGTTGGATATCCCTCAGAACATAGACATTGGGTACGGGAGTTCAATACACTAAGGACTTTAAATGTTCCCAAAGGAAAAAATCCATTGGGTTTAATCTGGCGATCGGGCAGGCCATGCAATGGATCCGTTTGTAGTACAAACGTTCGTGCACAAGGTAACTGCCTCTCTTCCAGCATAACGATGACGTGTTGCATCCGAATTCTCATCTGCTAGGCAGTACATGTAGTGCATATCCGTCATTTCAGACACTGAATACATCGTTGTGATGTGTTGTGATGGAAGTTACTGTAAAACAGAACAAACAAAAATCAGACAAAAAAAAAACAAACAAAAAACAAATGCCCTGCCCAACTGTACACATAAAGTTAGTACAAATGCACATTTTAGGTACATTACACAACCAGGAGTCACTACAGGGAACTTCTTTCATACCTAGCTAACAAAGGATTTGCGGACCCATGTTCATATGAACTTTTTATTATGTTTTGATGTCACGAATAAATCCCTAAAGTTTCTGACACATGTTTATATACACCCTGTATACACACACACACACCCTGTCTCGAAAATTTGTGTAGTAAGGCCGCGCATAACGGTACAAAAAGCGATTTGATTTGATTTGATTGATTTAGTTTATTTCACTTCGCGTTTTGTGCCTCTTGGCTAATTTGCAAAAATGGGGATGAGTGATGAAATGATGAAATTGACGAATGGACATTCACAAACAACCAAGCCCGAGCGAGATTCGAACCCGGGACACTTGGCGTCGTAGGGCAATGTGCTAACCACTTTATATATATATATATATATATACCCCCTACACGGAGGTATCCCCTACCATTCACACTTTTACAGTTTTCAATTGTTACAGTTTCTCAGTTTCTTATCATCTGGACAAACACAAATACCCATGTCTTACTCAGGACTCGAACCCGGAACCCCTGGCGTTTATAGCGCGATGTGCTAACCACTCCGCCACGAAGGTCGACTCCACTCGGGCACAGGGTCCGGCGGTACAAAAAGGGAGAAAGCAGATGATATCTTCATTCGTCTCCCCCCTCCCCCCGCGCACTCGCTTCTCTTCTCGAGAGTTCATTGGTCGAGCCCATTAGAGTGATACTTACGCAGAGAACTTGCTCCAGAGAAATCCCGGGACAGAGTGTAGTTGAGTTGTAGGTGATAAATAAATAAACACATGCATTATGTATAGTTTAGCAAAACAACCAAAATAACAACAATCCAAAATTCTTGACATTTTCTCGATCTTTTTTCGTTTTTCTTAACCTTTATTTATTTGACTCCTAGTTAGGTAAAGTTGGAAATTTGTAATTAAGAAAATAAATATTTATTTAATGAAAAACCACACCAAGAGGCCAGTTAAGATGTAAACTGAAGTTGCATTTAAGAAGAGAATTAATTAGACTTGCTTTATCTATTAACCCCTTCAGACCTGATTTTTTTTTCAATAACGATTTTTTTTTGTTTGTTAAAACAACATTTATTTTTTCTGAAAACATATCCGTACATTTTTGGCATGTACATGACCTAATCTAAATCTATATTAAAGTGAAACAAAATGTAGGATATTTACTTTCAATGTCGTCAATTATTCCCGCCATCATTGCTATTTACTCTCTATTTTCTGTCGGTGATACCAGGTGGCAGTAGCGTAGCGATTTCTCAGCAGACGAAATGTACAAAATCATGCGGGGAAAAAATCAAATGCTGAAAAATTCGCTATCATGCATTAAAAAAATAATAAAAGTGATGTACATGATCATGTACAAAGGGTCTTAAGGGGTGCATCCTGGACTGCATTCGGCAGACTACCCGAAGCCCTGGCCTCTGGACTCGGAGCCAGTATAATCTTGTAGGCTCGTGTTGAAGGGGGGGGGGGGGTGTTGTGCCTTCATCCCTTTTATCTTACCACCATTCAATCTCATCTTCGCGATTAGCCAAGTAGGCATAGGCGGAGTTCTGGAGGGGCCCCCAACTTAAAAAATACTAATAAATAACACATGATTAAGTTCAATTACTACATTCTTGTTATGACATGGCATGATGGCATGTGCGGTAATTGCGCCGCAATGTAAATTTTATAAAATTTCTGAAGCTTACTATTGTACCGTAACTTTTTTAAAGTAATACGAGTATTGTATTAATAAAAGAAATAATGAAATGCAAAATGCAATAATCGTACTGTTTTGCTTCTTTGACAACTGGCAACCAATATACTAATTAATATTTGTTTACTTAAGCGAGGAAATTTAACATTTTCAAATCTAAAAGGCCTAGAACTCAGTGTTTTTAAGTTGTTGTTTTTTAATTTCCGGGGGAAGGTCTCCGGACCCCTTATAAGCTAGGGGATATTCAACAACCCTCAGGTACATCATAAGCTTCTCCCAGAGTCTGGCCCCCCAAAAGCAAAACCTCGAACTCCGCCCATGCAAGTAGGGAAGAAAAATTAAGTACAAGATCATTTCGATAGCAACAATTCCTAACCACAAGTATAATTTGTTGACTTTCTCCACTGGTAGATACACTGAAACTTTCGAGCTAGACTGAGAATTTCGGACATTACACCTCACCTCGATCTTAGAGAAGTCCGTCTCGTTCTGTGAAGAGTTTTGAAAAAGCCGTCTCGCTTTCGATAACCGAATGTGCACTCACTACTGTCTGGGAGAAAGTAATTTCTCAACAATTAATATTTAGCCGTTCCAATTTCAGCCCTTTGCCCTTTCGCAGGGCTCAAACGACAAATCCGCCTCCTCTGATGGAAATTAAAAGTTGGCCTCTCCGACTCGTTTTTCGAGTCTTCTTAATTAAATGGGACCTGGGAGAGACTGTCGAAATGGGAAAAAATTCTGGGAAAAATGAAAGAAAGGAAGGGTCAGAAGTCGATTTTCTCTTGCTTCCGGGTCGGAAACGATTCTTTTCTTATCTTTAGTGAACTCTATCCTTTTCTCAGAAGCCGCCATTCATAGTATCTTTTTCTCTCTTGTTTCGTCGCCACGGTGAACGAATACCTTCGTGATCTTGCAAGCGGAATTTCATGGCTATAGTAATAAGAGTGTTATTATTTTCTTAGTGCGGTTACAATTAAGACATACTAGGGATTATCGGAAAAAATAATACAAAGCCTACAATTTCCAGTAGGTATTTATTAGACGAATACAAACGGACTCACGTGAAATGATACTTAATACACTACTTCTAAACAAAGTCCCTCCACAGTTTAGGCATTGTCTCAGGGCTACACGAGTTTCATTTCATGATGCCTCTCTTATAGAACTCGGAGTCCTGTTGCCGGAGTCTCACCTGTCAGGGCGGGTTTTGGGTGGCACGTGCTCCATCATCCAGCATACTTCCCGGATCTTGCCCCTTTGAAGAAGCATCTCAGAAAACGCCGGTTTAACTCGGATGATGATGTCAAGCACGAAACAAGAGATTGACAGTGCTCCTTTAAATACTTACCCATGCTAATATATTGTTTAAAAGAAGTCAATGTTGATTGAGTGATTGATTTTGATTGATTTCATTATTTGCTTCTCTTTTTTGCCAAGATTTTTGCGAAGATTGGGATGAGTGATGATATGATGAAATTGATGAATGCACCCTCCAAACAACCATGCCCAGGCCGGGATTCGAAACCGCGACACGTGGCCTCATAGCGCAATGCGCTAACCAATCCGTTGCGGAGGCCGATAAGAAGTGCATGTATATTGAAAAATGGAACCCATGTATTTTATGCGCTGGCCTCTACTGCCTCTGTGAACATGACGAACAGTACGGACCATAAGCTCATAATGTACATAACGTGACTTACATTTTAAGAAACTCAACTCGAAAGTGTTTCTTCTTCCTCTCTTTTCTGATCACTAATCATCTCTTTCTTTTCCTTAGCATCTCTTTCTTTCTGTCATTCACTCTTTTTGTTCGCTCGTTTGTTTCTTTTTTCTCTACCTACATCTCTGTTTTTTTCCCTCCTTATCTCTTTTTCGTCTTTCCGCTCGTTCATCTTCAGCTTCTACATTTCTATTTATCTCTTATGTCTCTTCGTCTTACCCACTCTTTCCTTCTCTTTCTCTTACGTGTGCCTCTCACCGTACACTCGCTCTTCTCTGCTCCTCTCTCTCTCTCTCATTCGTACACAGAGTATTTCTCCCCCGCAGTCCTCACTGGCAGCGGAGAAGAAGCATATTCCGATTCATTAGCTCCTCGGTCGTGTATATGATTCATCTCCATCGTCGCGATTAGTCTATAAAGACAGAAAATTGACGTAACATAACAATACAAAAATCCTGTCACTTTTTTCTTCTCTCTACTTGTCTATGTCTCATCCATGTCATAGTGGCAAAGTCGTCACCTTGTAATCAAGAGCTCGATACCAGACGGATAAGGACAACACAAAAAGTGCTTCTTCTTCTCGCAGCCTTTTGATCGCTGACCTATTTCTTTGTCTCTTAATCTTAGTTTCTCTTTCATTATATCCTTTTTCTATCTTTTAGTAAATCTCTGTTTCTCTCCCTGTACGTATCTCTCACTCCCTCTGTCTCTGCTTTTCTCCTTGTGTTCATCCTCGCAATCTTTATTTCTCACAGTTTCTCTTTCTTTTTCTGTCTAGCTCTCTGTTTCTCTCTCTACATCTTACCTCAGTATCTTTATATCTCTCACTTTATCTTTCTTTTTCTATATCCATGTTTCTCTCTTCTTCTTTTTGTTTCTATATCTTCAGCATCTTCATTTCTCTTACTTTCTCTCTCCTTCTTTCCGTTTCTATATATTCAGCATCTTCATTTCTCTTACTTTATCTTTCCTTCTTTCCGTTTCTATATCTTCAGCATCTTCATTTCTCTTACTTTATCTTTCCTTCTTTCCGTTTCTATATCTTCAGCATCTTCATTTCTCTTACTTTATCTTTACTTCTTTCCGTTTCTATATCTTCAGCATCTTCATTTCTCTTACTTAATTTTTCCTTCTTTCCGTTTCTATATCTTCAGCATCTTCATTTCTCTTACTTTATCTTTCCTTCTTTCCGTTTCTATATCTTCAGCATCTTCATTTCTCTTACTTTATCTTTCCTTCTTTCCGTTTCTATATCTTCAGCATCTTCATTTCTCTTACTTTATCTTTCCTTCTTTCCGTTTCTATATCTTCAGCATCTTCATTTCTCTTACTTTATCTTTCCTTCTTTCCGTTTCTATATCTTCAGCATCTTCATTTCTCTTACTTTATCTTTACTTCTTTCCGTTTCTATATCTTCAGCATCTTCATTTCTCTTACTTAATTTTTCCTTCTTTCCGTTTCTATATCTTCAGCATCTTCATTTCTCTTACTTTATCTTTCCTTCTTTCCGTTTCTATATCTTCAGCATCTTCATTTCTCTTACTTTATCTTTACTTCTTTCCGTTTCTATATCTTCAGCATCTTCATTTCTCTTACTTAATTTTTCCTTCTTTCCGTTTCTATATCTTCAGCATCTTCATTTCTCTTACTTTATCTTTCCTTCTTTCCGTTTCTATATCTTCAGCATCTTCATTTCTCTTACTTTATCTTTACTTCTTTCCGTTTCTATATCTTCAGCATCTTCATTTCTCTTACTTTTTCTTTCCTTCTTTTTCTATCCATCTCTCTGCTTTTCTCGGTTGCTATCTCTATTCCCCTCTTATCTCACCTGCTCTCTCTATCTCCCACATGTGTGTGTCGCCTTTTACACTTGCCCTCTGTTCCGCTCTCTTATTGACACACACAGCCTCCCACTTACCCTCTCTCCCAAACGCGGAGGTGGAGCTTATTCCGATTGATTAGCTCCTTGGCCTTATCAGCAATCCACTGACCCTCGGGGACCCGGCTCAAAAGGAAGAAGGATTGAAAATTCCACGAGGGAACATTTCTTCCGCTTTTGCAGAGCTTGATAAAGCTCAGCTCCAGTTCACAGACTCTTCAACTGATGTTAAATCTTGGGCCCAACGTGTGATATAGAACATCCTTGGGAAAGATCGAAGCAGATGATAAAGATGTTAGAGTAGACATGCCTACAGCACCGTGAAAAGTTTCCTAATTTCTGTGCTGCCTTTAACGACGAATGAAGCAGGCATCCAGTTTAAATCTGCTTTAAATACACTAATCTGGATTAGCTCTACGAGTCTCAGGTGGGATCCGATCAGCAGCAACCTTTCTTCACAGAGAATCGAAGTCTTGCCTAACGTACTCGTGGAGTCGTATCTTCGGTTACAAACAGAGATTACAGACTTCTTGTTTAAAATAAACTTTACGCTCAGTTAGGCTAAACCTAGAGTTTAAAGTGGGATCAAAGCCACGGTGCAATCCACCTCTTCCGAAGATCGAAAAGGGGACCTCTTGATTACGGAGGGATAGCCTTACCATTACGTCATCCAGAAGGCCCCGAACAAAGGCTATAATTATTTTTATTCTAAATATATCCAATATATTATCCTCTCATTCTCTCGCTCGATATATATATATATATATATATATATATATATATATACGGTATATATACCGAGTGATCAAATAGTCACGCAACCCATGGAGGGACTATAAAAGATGTTGGAAATGGCCACCATTCAGTTCCTCACACATGTGCACCCTTTTGATCATGTTCCTGAAGACCCTCTGGAGTGTATCACATGAAATGTTGTCCACAGTACGTTGAATATTCGTCTTCAGTTCATCCAAAGTGTCTAGATGCGTTACATAGGCCGCAGACTTCAGAAATCCCAAAAGGAAAAAGTCCGGCGGAGTGAGATCGGGAGACCTGGGCGGCCATAGTGGTTTCGTAATGATGCGCCCAGGTAACACAGATTCAAGACAATAAAAAACAAATGTTACATGGGTTGCGTGACTTTTTGATCACTCGGTATATATATATATATATATATATATATATATATATATATATATATATAGACACACACACACACACACACACACACACACAACGTGTGATGTGTGTGTACAGGATGTCGCCTAAGTCCAATGTGAATGAGCAATTTCCCTCATTCGAATTCAATTTTCATGGCCTCGCCGATGGCATAGTGGTAATATCGTCGCCTTATAATCAAGGGGTCCTGGATTTGATACCCGGCGGAGGCACAAGTGGTTCGGATCCCACTTTAAAGTGTAGGTCCAATCCCGTTTATCCTTACTGTACATAGCGTGGACTTTAAAACACTTACTCCATTATCTTAAGAAACTGAAACCCGTAATGAGACATTAATAAGCTGGATCCAAACCACTCTATGGTGAGAGGGTAGTCTGCAAGCAATTTATTAAACTCATTCAACGACTTCACGCTCACAGCAGTGCCCCACCATCATACTCGTATTCCTCCCTTATTTAGCTTTTTGTATCAGACTTACGGGATAACCTGTACTAAAAAAAAAAAAAAACTTTGCTCGAAGGTCAATGCGAATTGCAACTTCTTCCGATGCAAAAATAGCACCGCCCGCAAATCTTCAGTAAAACGAAGCCCGGTTTCAGCTTAGCCCTCCCCCCAGGGGGCTGTAGTTAGGGGGGGAGGGGGCCTGATTACTTACAACCATCAAGGGAGCCGTAAATTTCGCAAAAGGGCGAGAGGAAGACGCTGTACCAGTTACTAAATTCAAATGCACAGCAGGAAGTTATACCGACTGTGGAGAATATCTCTATGTCCTTTGGCTGAAGCCGAAGTTCACAAGCTCCATAAACATCGGAAAAAGCTAAGCCATAAAATGTTGCGTTGAGATGAAGGAAAGATGTAAGACAAAACAAAAGAAAACTAAGGGTTCAACGGGGAATATAAAGAGTTCGAAGAAGAAACACGAGCAGAGAAACGATTTAAGATTCGCAGAGGATACAAAGAAAGGTAAAATACTGGATGTTAAAATAATAGAAAAAATACAGCATAAGAATACAAGCTAAGAGAGACAATAAGATAAACGTTACAAGAAAGGAAGATAAACAAAGATAAAGCTTACGTGCGGAAGATGACTCGAAAGGAAATAAACACAAAACAATACAAATATAACATCCAACAAGATGAACATCTTCTCATAGAATATCTAAGAAATTAAAAGTTAAAATATACAAGTAATTTTGCCTGTGGTATTAAATGGATGTGAAACTTGATCCCTTACATTGATAGAGGAACATAAATTGAGAGTATTTGAAAATAAAATCCTTGGGAAAATATTTAGACCTAAAAGGAATGAGGAGACAGGTGAGTGGAGAAGGTTACATAATTTAGAACTGCGTAATTTGTATTCATGTCCAGATATAATTACCTAGTCTTACCATAAATACTGTCACAAAGTTTTAAGTAAATTGACACAAAATGCTGAGATATATTTTAATATCCTAATAACATTACTGAAATGGATGCATGATAAATCAAAATCACAAATCATTACTCAAAATGGCCACGCTTAGCACGCACACATTCCAGAAGTCTTTGAGCCACGCATCAATTGAATTACGCAACACATCGACTGGAAAATGAGCAACTGCCTTCAGAAGAGACCGCTTTAAACGTTCAATATTGGGATGTCTCTTCTTGCAAGCCATCTCCTGAAGCTTGGACCACAATTTGTAGTCCAAAGGGTATAAATCCTTACTTGCAGAAAGCCAATTAAGCCTGGTACATTTGCCTCCAGCCACTGCAGTGTTGTTCGGGCCCCATATGTTGGGGCTGAATCCTGCTAGAAGCTCCAGTTCTGACCATGGAAGAGAGAGTTCATTCTTGACTAGTCTCTCAAGCACTGTCTGCTGGTACACTTTGGCTAATGTTTTTACACCTTTTTCACAGAAATGGAGCGTGCCTTCACAGCAAATGTTCCAGACTTCATTTCCACTTCAGATTGGCCTTCTGCAAGTCCGGACCTATACCCTTTGTACTACAAATTGTGGTCCAAGCTTCAGGAGATGGCTTGCAAGAAGAGACATCCCAATATTGAAAGTTTAAAGCGGTCGGTCTCTTCTGAAGGCAGTTCTCATTTTCCAGTCGATGTGTTGCGTAATTCAATTGATGCGTGGCCACAAAGAATTACGGAATGTGTGCGTGCTAAGGGTGGCCATTTTGAATATTGATTTGTGATTTTGATTTGTCATGCATCCATTTCAGTAATGTCATTAGGATATTAAAATATCTCTCAGCATTTTGTGTCAATTAACTTAAAACTTTGTGACAGTATTTATGGTAAGACTAGGTAGAATAATTAAATGACGAAGACTTATGTGGGCAGGCCATGTGACAGGAATGAGAGGGAGAGGAAAGAAGAGTTTACAGAATTCTTGTTGGGAAACCTGATGGTAAGAGACCTGTAGGAAGGCCAAGATGAAGATGGAGGGACAACGTTGAGATGGACCTAAAGGCAATCGGTAGGGATGGAAAAGAGTATATAGATCTTGCTCAAGATAGGGACAGATGGAAGGCCTGTGTTGCTGCAGCCATGAACCTTCAGGTTTAAGAAGGCTAGAGAGTTAGTTAGTTAGTTATCAGCCACTTGGAATACAACCTTTAAATTATTTGTGAGTGTGTCCCATACAGGATAAGTCAAAATAGTGTTCCCAATTTTAGAATTTTGTTTGTTCAAATTTTATGCCACACAAGTACACAGAGTAGATACAGATGGAAGGCTTGTGTTGCTGCAGCCATAAACCTTCGGGTTTAAGAAGGCTAGAGAGTTAGGTAGATACATAGAACATCCAACAAGGCAAGATAAATAATAATCTAGATGCAATGAACAAGATACAGCGAGAGATGTAGTATGGGGGTTAAAACACATAAAAGAAGATGGGAAAAATGCAATGGTGAAAAAATGTATTCTTTAAGAGCTAATATGTTGGGTGTTGATGTAAACAGGCCTGTACTTTCATTGCTCCTGAAATTCTCCGCGCATTATGCTGGTAATTACATGTGCTGCCGACACGGAATTGGATATAACCTGGTGAAAATTCGGCCTGAGAGTTTGAGTTTGTGTAAATCCACTTCATGCACAGGAAGACTAGTAGGACTGGACCTACAGTTTAGAGTGGGATCCGAACCACTACGTAATGACAAGGTGATGATGACGTTACCACTACGCCATCGGGGTGACCCAATTGCTGTGAAACCAAGGTTCGAGTTCAAGGTGGCCCGGAAACGTTTTGTTCTTTTGATATTTAATTATAAGACGCTAAACAGAAGAGTACAACAGAGAATTATCTCTATCGGAAACACCGCTAAGCGTACTTTCTAAAGTTTGTTAACAGTAGATTCAAAGTACGGCATGTTGAGATGATTCTATATTTAGCTCAATGACTCCAAGCAGTGCTCGGATAGTTATGCATTTTGCATATGCAAATGCATATTTGAAAACGTTTTTTGATAAATGCATATTCTATATTTAAATGCATATATGAATCATATGCACAATTGCCTCCCCGATGGCGTAGTGGTAGCGTTGCTGCCTTGTAATCAAGGGGTCCAGGGTTCGATACCCGGTGGAGGCACAAGTGGTTCGGATCCCACTTTAAACTGTAGGTCCAGTCCCGATTAGAATTACTGTGCATAAAGTGGACTTAAAACAACAATTCAATCAATTCAATCAATCATATGCACAATTTTCTTACAGATTATTACCGACAATTATTACTAAAATTGTATTTTACGTCTGCACGTTGACAAAACAAGGGGGTAAGACTTCTTTCGTTGTTCTCGCGGGAACACTTACTCAACAACTATTATTTTTGAGAGTGAAACGACAAGAATGCAATCATGATCTTGAACTTCACGTGTCACATGCTGTTACCTTGAAATATTCTCCAATGGTACCTTGTAGAGTGAGTTTTATTCCGAATATATAAATATTCTGGCCAGAAACAAAAAGTTACAAGGTTCAAATTTGAGATGATATGGTCTAATCAAGTGAAAGTGTAACATTTCTTTCATTTATAAAGCAGAAGTACACAAGAATTCAGAACTACAAATGTCTGTAGGGTCTTTGCACTAACCGAAAGAAAGCATTCAGAGAAAGGTAATGTGTTTTTCTAAAGTGCATATTTATTTCCGTATTTTGCACCTCTGTAATTCATATTTGCATGCATATTTTAGGTATTTATAGTGCATTAGTATCCGGGCCCTAGTTATAAGTATTTCAGCTCAATATTTCAAGCTTTACATTGTATGAAGCTGATGCAAAGAGGGGGAAATATATTCACGGCATGTTCCAATGTCCAGGGATTGTTTTACATATATATTTTCGTGTTCTACAGTTTGATATAGATATGTATGAAATAACCTGGGGTGCATATATTCTGAAGTGAGGGGCTCTACAATAATAGCGATTTTTCTTTCTAAAATCCGCTGGAAACACGAATGTTACAAGAGTTTTCCCGCTCCAAAAACAGGTGCTACAGCTACGCCATCTGCCCCTGAGGCGCGGAACTGATTTCAACCAGACACGCCCTGTTTCTGTGAACAATATTTTCATCACCCTCCCAGTTCAGATTAAAACAATCACAGGCTGCAGTGATACAAACCTACCTGGAATTTCCCTCCTCTCTCAGCCGATGATTATGCGATAATTCAAATTTACGGGTGTTTTCACAGAAAACATGAAAAGTTAGAAATTATGTAACGAAAAGCAAGGACAAGTGTAGAGGCCTTATTTCTAGGAACCGAAACCTTCCCACACTTTTGAGGGGACGTGAAAGTTAGTAGACCAAAAACCTAAAAGAATACATGTAAAATGTTGGTGAAAAGTTTGTTTTAAGTGTACTTTATGCACAGATAGGCTTTTAGGGACTACGCCTGCAGCTTAAAGTGGGATCTGCTACACCTCATTCGTGGGTAAGTTAAGGTAAAGCTCCACTTAATTGCTATATACAACATTTTCTTCACTCCTTCTATAATTTTTATACTCTTCTTTTATATATTTTGCATTTACTATAATATATATAATCACTCTTCTCCGCTCCTAGTTTCTACAATGAACTCTGATCTTCTTTATATAGCGTGCTGCCATCTATCGTCGCTCTTGGGAAACATTCCTTCCTTGTGTATTTCATTGTGTCGTCGGAACTGGCACGTGACAGATCCGAACCACTGGCTCTGTCCAAAAGGTTCAAAAAGCAGTCTTGAGGTAAGGTTGTTGTCGGAAGTGACGTCACCTATCGCGGATCGAAAGCGCCAATTAAACGAGCAATCAAGACCGTAGCGCGGAGCACGCGTGTTTGCAGGCTTGCATACTTGACTCGTGCATTTGATGTTCATTTGTTTGAAATCATGAAAGTTGAAAGTCGAACAGATGCTGGTTGTAGTTCTTCTATAGTGTGAAAATTAAGTATAAGAACTTTTTAAAATGGTACGTGCTTTTTATAGTGAAAAGCAAGTGTTTATAGAAAGACAATGTGTTCTGAGTTGTATCTACTGATTGTATTAGGCGCTGCAGGCGAAGTGCAATTCGAAAGACTTTCACTCACAGTCCACGCCTTCAACACTGAACTAGCATGAAGTATGCTCGCTTCAAATACGGTTTTGCACCATTCGGACACGGCCACTATGTGGTATTAAACCCAAGGCCCTTTGATTACAAGGCAACGTCGTTGTCACCACGTCATCAGGGAGGCAAAGTAATACATATGTTAATAATCATTCACTTTTAATATTGTGAATATTTAAAAAGTTAAAATTCAACATCTCGCAGCAAGAATATAATACTACCATCACATTAAAATCTTTATTTCGCAATACAGACAGGATGTAAAAGGGTAACCTTTTCTGAACGCGCCCAAAAATCAACCTCACTTTCACGCAGTGCACCAATGTTGCCAACAATGCTCTGGCGCCTGGAGTCACGCACAATATAATCGTGCGTGGGACGAAAACGTTATAAAGTCAAAGACGGTCTCGTCTCCAAAAGTCTCTAGAGATTAAATCAAATAAAATCACCGGTTCCCAAGCCGTCAATTATCGACAGGGAAACTGGAGGATTCGGTTCGAGACAAGAGTGCTTCGAACCGGGCAACAAGTCATTATTTACACTGACGAAGACGAAAGCAAGTTTGTCTCTAAAGACGGCATGCTTTAGAAGGAGCGCCCACGCAACACTCAGGGAGTGAAAACACTCGAAATTCCCTCAGGACTTTCCAGTCAGCAGCTGACCTTTAGTTCCCTCTCGCCAGGGGAGGCAGAGAGAAAAATGTTTACCCTATTGATTGCTCCATTTGTCAAGCAGTGGTCGCTGCGAGGCCCAAGGAGTCCTGAAAATAGCTTTTGTTTCTCTTCCTTCCTTTAATTCCATTCCATTTGTTCTTGATTCGATTTCCATAAAACTGAGAGAAAAACTTTCTCTGTAGAAGATCTACACTCATCTTGTGGTAGCAGTAAAGCATACATAGAATTTCCTTCCGTAACCGCAGAGATGGCAATGAAGACAAAAGTTTTTCCTTTTCATTCTTAAGTTATCTTAATGCTCATGTAAGTCTTCATTTGCTTCATTTTACTTCGCTTTTTGTGCCACTATTGGCTAATTTGCGATGATGGGGGATAAGTGATGACGTGATGAAATTGATGAATGGACACTCACATGGTTTATAGCATGCTGGCGCTTCCAATTAAGCAACTAATTTGATTTTTCTTGACCTCATACATTGCATTGACATACTTCACAATATCGAAGGTTAATGTAAAGTTCACCGTCGGGGTAGGGCCCCACATGTTCTCGATCTAGGCCATTTTGGAGGTGATGTAATCAGCACCACGCCCCTGCCGCCAATACACCCTAGAGTTGCTCCCAGTGACGATCGGGATGAATGATACATGGGACAAACACAACGATACGTGCATGCGTGATAATACTGAAATGCTTCTAATTGTTGAGGAATGAACCTATACTCTGTCCCGGGAATCTGTGGAGCAAGGCCGCGCATAACGGTAAAGACGGAGAGAAAGCCAGTTGGCGGAACGAAGCAGTACACGCTTTTCCTAAGAGCTGGTGGTAGTTGCAGCCACATTTTCCTCTTCATATACTTACTTCTACTATACGTTCATTCAAGCACTATAGTCACTATTTGGGCAGAGACATGGATAGAGTACAGTCGATCTTCGTGTCTGGAAAGAGGAATTTCAGTGACATTGCAGACATCCCCAACAGAGAATCAAAATCAAATTGTTGGGTAACCTGGCGGTGAGAGATATGCAGGATGGCCAAGACGAAGAAGAGAAAACAATATTGAAATGGGACTAAACAAATTTAGCCCAAGATTTCATTGATAATACCTTTTATAGGTACAGTGTTGCCTTGCATGGAAAGAAACTTTTGGGTTTAGGAATGTCAGAGTATGTGTTGCTTCATTGGAGATAGCAGGTGAGTGAAATGAGTTTCATCGGCCCTGCTGTCGACTTGGACGCCATCTTTGTTCTCTAGCACCAGGATATATATATACCCTCGCACACTGTGCGAACTAATGGCTTATCAGGTCTTAACCTTCACTGCTTCCAGGCCAGAGATGCAAATATGGTGGTGCATCTATAAAGAGGGTTTGTTGGGAACACCCTGTAGGAGTTCCGTGATTCCAACGACCTGTGCGCTTCCTAACGACTGATTTTCGTTCCCGTGTTACCGTTTCATTAGTTTAAACGTCTAGCTTTTCTCGGAAGCGCGTTTGCCTTTTGATTCCCTACGATAAAACTTTTGGAGAAACTTTCTTAACATTTCGAGTCAACCCTCATGACAGTTGCTATGCGGAGAATTCCTATCCAACAAAGTTTGGACTGCAGTGTTGTGCTCTAGGCTTCTTCTTCTTCTTCTTCTTCTCTCTCTCTCTCTCTCTCTCTCTCTCTCTCTCTCTTTCTCTCTCTCTCTCTATCTCTATCTCTCTCTCTCTCTCTCTCTCTCTTTTTCCTTCTGTCGTGTATTCAAACACACGCAGATCTAACTTACGGTGTCGAGTACACTTCTAAAGATATGCACCGCATATCTTAGACAATTTATTTAACACCAAATGTCACTAAACATTTTACAACGAACTTCATATGTAAAAGACAAACCGCAATCTGTTACTATAAACATACTCCCGTTTCCAAAGGTCTTGTAAACTCTACGGTTCATTTAAACTCTTTCAACGATCTCAGTGTCCCACACTAACTATGTCGCCTTGTAATAAACAAGTCTCAGGTTCGAATCCTCAGATAGGCTCATTGTACAGTGTTTCGATACCTGTATCTATCTGGCCATTAAGTGAATTTGCGATAAACTTTATCTGTTATTCCACATCCATCTCCTTCTTCTACACCGGCTCAAGCTGAGCCAGCTTAGTTTCCGGGTTTGAGTCCCGAACTGAGCAAGGGTGTTGTTTATTAAGTTTGCCTTCATCAGTTTCATCCAATCATCACTCATCGTTGAGGTTAGCCAAATGTGACAGAAGGTGACGCTAAATACGAATAATACAACTTGAAAATCTATTTCGCTAACGTATATTTATTTCTTTACTACAATCTTGTTTTGTATTTTCTGACTTACATCATCCCTTAGCATTCAAAAGTAAAAAAAATGTTCTCAAAATGAACTTCAGCGGAATATTCAACCGTAAAAGGATAATTGCTATTAAGTATCAATAAATATTAAAAGAGAAGCTTCGATATCCTTCATGGATCACTCAATTTAAATTGCATGAAGCAAGTAAGAATATGCGAAAAAACATCAAACTAGAGCTTGAACAAACCTTACCAAGAGATCGCCTATCTGAATAATAAGGGTTCTACTATGCTGCACAATAGCGAAATAAAAACACGAGGGCTGTTCAACAAAGACTGACACTGATTTTCTCTTAAGTTCCTTTGTTACATTATTTTATTTACCATATTTGAAAAAAAGTGGGATTTCTTACATAATAATAATAATAACAGATGGCAGCAAGGTACGTGCCTTCAGTTGGTAGCACTGTTTCTTTATTTCATTGTTGTCGGCATTTCGCTTTACAAAAGATAATGGTGATTACCTTGTTGGACTGTAAATGCATGATGTATCAACAGGAAGTTGCGTCACGTACTACAGATACAAAAGAGTACTATATCTCAGTTTTGAAAACATTGAGGAAGCATATTGCAGTGAAACGACCAGAACTTCACCGGAACCGGTGGTGGCTTCGACATGACAACGCGAGGCCTCATGTGTCAAATGTTGTAACGGAATATTTGGATAAGTTTAAAGTAAGTATGTACCACACGTCCCCTACATCCCTGATCTGGTCCCTTGTGGCTTATTCACCACATTGAAAGAGAAGCTACGTGGCCATCGATTTGAGAATTCAAAAGCAGTGTTCAAGAGATCTGGGGCGATTCTTAAGGACATTAAAAAGAATGGCACACGCCATATGTTTGAGAACTGGAAGAAACGTCATAAGTGCATTAAAGTAGATGGGGACTACTTTATAAAATATCAAATCAACATTGAAGCAGAGTGATAAGTTGGAGAAATAAAATCAGTCTCAGTCTTTATTGAACAGCCCTTGCAAAAACGTAGTAATGGAAACGCTCTCAAACAACGCTTATTGAAACATGTTGCGTAACCACCAATTACTCGAAAAATTACGTAATTTTTTTAATTCCGTTTTTCATCACAAATTGTACCATTAACTCCCCAATCTGGCCCCAGTCTATTTGGTCCATTAACAAAAAATAAATAAATAAGGCTCACAGTCTGCGAGTTGAAATTAATAATGAATAATGACTCTCTATTTCCCTCTCTGTCCGAAGAAATTGCTTACAATTTCTCCTTCAATAGTACTTCCTTGTTTCCCCTCGTTTCTTTCTCTATCAAACTTTCTCTAGTTATTACTTTCGACTCCCCCCCCACCTCAATTCCCCGTACTTTCAACCTTCTCCATTCTCAATTAATATTCTCTGTTTATGAGAATATGCGTTTCATTTGTCCGACCTATTCCCGCGCTGCGAGAAAACCGACTTGGCTCTGCGCAGGAGAGTATGGGGGGTCACGTGAACAGTTGAACCAATCAGATTGCTAAAGTTGTCACAGTTACGGGAAATTCTTGTGGTAAGCTGCATTGCCAAACTTGTGCCTCAGAGCTACAGCACGGGACCTAAGGAGCGGATTAGTCTGACGGTCGCTGGTCAGGAAATGAATAGGTCTCGTGTGGCAACACTGAATTTTCTTTTCACTTGGAAACTCCCACTCCTGGAGATAAAAGTCTATGTCGATATTCGCATCGCGCATCTAACAATTATTTCGCATATCAGCTGACAGATTGTGAGCTCTATTTGCTAATGATCACTGATAGACTTAATGTTAATTAATCTTTCACGCAATTCAGTATGTCTGAATTTATTGCCTAAAATTAAACTAAACATCAAGTGCCTTTTTGTCGGCCTCCGTGATGGAGTGGTTAGCAGTGCGCGTTACGACGCCAGGGGACTCGGGTTCGAATCCCAGCCTGGGTATGTGTGCGTGCGAGTGTTACTTCATCAATTCCATCGTATCATCGCCCATCGTCATCTTTGCGATTAGCCAAAATTGATTGATTAAGTTTATTTTACTTCTCGTTTTGTGCTTCTTGGTTAATTTGCGAAGATGGGGATGAGTGATGAAATTGATGAATGGACAGTCACAAACAACCAAGCCCGAGCGGGATTCGAACCCGGGACCCTTGGCATCGCAGCGCGATGTGCTAACCACTCGGCCACAGGATCCGGCTCGATTAGCCAAAAGTGGCAGAAAAGCGAAGTAAAATAAACACAATCAAATCAAACCAAGTGACTTTTCATTGGTTATTTGATTGATTGATTGGTTTTTTGTTTTAAGTCCGCTTTATGTACAGAAAGACTAATCGGGACTGGACCCACAGTTTAATGTGGGATCCGAACCTCTATGTGCCTCTACCGGGCACCGAAAACACCACCTTTTGATTTCAACGTGACATCGGGGAGGCCCGCTTTTCATTGCGTGTCACGTGGTCAGCCCATCAAGTCCCATCGCCGCTGCCATTTTGCTTTCTAAACCGGAGTCCGCTACTTCTCACTATGCTGGGTAACCATCGAAATTTTGGAGCTCGGACTGGGAATCGAACCCGAGATTGTCCGCACTTTAAAGTTTCCTTCTTCCCTTAAATACAATTTGCTTACCGGCATCTAGGTGTTTAACAAGGATACTAAAAGAGGGTAACGAGAAGGTTTTTATAAAAACGACTCAGACAACGAGATACTGAGAGCCACCTCCGTCAATCAGGTCCATACCTGTTTCCTTGTAGTTCACAAGATGTGTTCACACAGATTTCAAACTAAGATGTGATCTCCGACTTCAATTCCGATCTTCTCATGTGTATAATTTCGTATAAACAACATTTCCTGATTTCTCCAGGTTTTACAGACCAAGAACCAAAATTTCCCAGACTAAAGGCATTAGGGCAATTCATATACAGAACATCGCTATCTTTTAAGAATGTTCACTTCCAATGTAAAAGTGATACTGAACAGGAATTGACTGTTGGAAAGAGGCATAAGGGGTTAGTTTTATATATAATACTCGCGTACTTTTGAAGTGGCCTTTGGCCACGTCTTATACGCTCGCATGCGTGACCTTCGGCCACGTTGTGGGCGTAATCATATTAGGTGGGGTAAAATGTCTGCATGTTGTATTGGATGAAGGGGAACAAGTGTATAAGTTCGCTAATTTGAAAAGTTTCGGAAGTTACTTTATGTGTGTATGAGCTCTAATAAGGTACAAATATTCAAAAGAGTATTGTCTAATTTCTTCATAATGAACTGAGTAAGTTATAACCGTTTCAAGATAAGTAGTGGGATGTTTTGCATAAACGAATTGAATAGCGACTAAATTGAAAATGCAATATTTACGTCTTTTGTCATTTTCACATTTTTGAACGCAATTGGATAATAACTGTTTTCCGTCATTCCCCTCAAATTCCTACGCTCGTTTTTTGAAATTCGAAAAGTCTAGCATAATTCCCTTACAGTAGTTTTCAGAGTGAAAATAAACTTTCTTTAAGTTCCCTAGCAACGTACGTTTCCATGGACAACAACAAGCACGGCAAGCTCTAAGGAATTGCATGTCATTATACCCCCTAAACATTTAATTAAAACAAGCACGATGTAGATATTTACGCATTGAGTATAACAATATATACGTAATTGTATCTGGGCTGAAACTCCGTATTATGTAGATGTCACCATTGTTTGAGCCACCTTTTCAAAGCCAGGAGTTGCTTCATCTGTGTGCTATTGATCTGTGAGAAATATAACGCATCTCGACAATTAAGAATTGAAGGAAACAATGTGTGCTGCAAAAAATGCCCTTGGCAACGGTTGCTAAGGACGTGAAGAAAGGGAATTTTCACCCTTAAGGAAGGGCCGATTGAGCGATTTTTTTAATTTTCTCGGCCTTTTGGGACCATTTCATGAGGGATCGTAATCGGGCATTTTTCGCTTCCGGGGCTTCCTTCATGGAGAACGAGTCAGTCAGTCAGTGGTGGGATTGGGGCTTTATACAGGGTGACTGGTAATTAGATGTATTCCCTGAAAGGGGTTAAAGTAGAGACAATTTGCAATAAATTTGACCATATGATACCCCGTCCGAAAATTAGTAGTTTTCGAGATAATCGAATTTCTTTTGTTTCTTTAAGAAATGACAATTTTCCACATAAAAAGATGAATTGAGAAAAAACTGCTCATTGTATGCAACTTATTTCAGCGCTTTCTGATAGCTAACAAATAAGTGGTTCGTTGAAAAAAGTTTTTTCCAAATAACAATCACATGTAAGTAACGGGTGGGTCTAAACTTACAAGTGATGATAAAAAAATGTACTCTTAGTTTACTTGGCAACATATTAATAACAAAAATGGTATGACACGAAGCGTACAAATTACTTAAATTACTTCCTTGTGACATCTGCTATCCAACAAGGTACAAATGTTGCTAACATTCACATTTGTGTACAAGAAATAATACTTCATTCATCTTCATGTGAATGGAATCAATGAACAATACAATTAAAGAACATTACACGTCTTGCTCAAAGTGGGCACCTCCGTTACGAATGCAGGCACTCAGGTTTTTACGGACATTTGGTCTCGTAACTCGTGATGTGATGGTGTCCTTGTTGTGTTGACCAGCTGTTAAGATCCTCTCCCTGAGTTCTTATTGCGAGTTTACCGGTGTCTTGTAAACTAATTCTTTCATGTGGCTCCAAATGTAAAAGTCGCAAGGCGTCAAATCGGAGGATCGAGCTGGCCAGGGAATCAGGCCGCCTCGGCCAATCCATTTCTTTGGGTAATTTTCATCCAGACACTGTCGCACGCCCAGGCAGAAGTATGGATGGGAGTCATCAACAATCATTTGATCGAGCCAATCATTTTCTGCCCCAAAATCTTAAATGGCATCACTTAAGAAAATTTCTTGAGGAACGGGATGGTAATGTTGTTGGAGGATGTGCCTCTAGCTACAAGACGTGACATGATTTATCAGCATGATGACTGCCCAGCTCGATCCCCCGATCGATTTGACGCCTTGCGATTTCCATTTGGAGCCACATGAAAGACTTAGTTTACAAGACACCGGTAAACTCGCAAGAAGAGCTCACGGAGAGGATCTTAACAGCTGGTCAACACATCAAGGACACCATCACATCACGCGTTAAGAGACCAAATGTCCGTAAAAACCTGAGTGCCTGCATTCGTAATGGAGGTGCCCACTTTGAGCAAGACGTGTAATGTTCTTTAATTGTATTGTTCATTGATTCCATTCACATGAAGATGAATGAAGTATTATTTCTTGTACACAAATGTGAATGTTAGCAACATTTGTACCTTGTTGGATAGCAGATGTCACAAGGAAGTAATTTAAGTAATTTGTACGCTTCGTGTCATACCATTTTTGTTATTAATATGTTGCCAAGTAAACTAAGAGTACATTTTTTTATCATCACTTGTAAGTTTAGACCCACCCGTTACTTACATGTGATTGCTATTTGGGAAAAACTTTTTTTCAACGAACCACTTATTTGTTAGCTATCAGAAAGCGCTGAAATAAGTTCCATACAATGAGCAGTTTTTTCTCAATTCATCTTTTTATGTGGAAAATTGTCATTTTTTAAAAAAACAAAAGAAATTCGATTATCTCGAAAACTACTAATTTTCGGACGGGGTATCATATGGTCAAATTTATTACAAATTGTCTCTACTTTAACCCCTTTCAGGGAATACATCTAATTACCAGTCACCCTGTATATTGGACCCGCGTACTTTCGACGTGGCCTTTGGCCACGTCTTGTACGCTCGCATGCGTGACCTTAGGCCATGTTGTGGGCGTAATCATATTATAGATGGGGTAAAATGTCTGCATGTTGTGTTGGATGAAGGGGAACAAGTGTATAAGTTCGCTAATTTGAAAAGTTTCGAAAGTTACATAAGGTGTGTATGGGCTCTAATAGGGTACAAATATTGAAAAGAGTATTGTCTAATTTCTTAATTTTATACTGAATAAGTAATAACTGTTTGAAGATAATTAGTTGGATGTTTGTGCATCAACGAATTCAATAGCGACACTAAATTGAAAATGCAATATTTACGTCTTTTGTCATTTTCACATTTTTGAACGTAATTGGATAATAACTGTTTTCCGCCATTCCCCCCAAATTCCTACTTTGCGTCTGTAATAAATTCTGACGCTCGTATTTTGAAATACGAAATGTCTAGTATAATTCACTTACAATAGTTTTTGGTATGAAAATACACTTTCTTTAAGTTCCCTAAAAAAGTCCGTTTCCATGGTGAACAACAAGCACGGCAAACTCTCTAAATAATTGAGGGGTCTAGTGAGAGAGGGAGCTATGCCACTTTGACAAGAAATGGAAATAAATTGAGTTTTCTAAAGCATTGCGTTGAGTCATAATTTGTATAACAAAGGGTAATTTTTTTTCTGAACATATTGTTAGGTAAATTATTCAAAAGGAAAAATATGAATTTCAATATAAATACCATTTATTATGAACATGTGTGGTATATTGTTGTAGTATACCCATGTGGAAAAATCAATCTAGCACATGAAATACTTTGAACAAGGCTTAAATACTTTTGCATGAGTGTAAATCATGTTCACAGGGTTACATATGATCTACATAAAGACAACTTCATATGTCTTCTGGAGGATCTTCACTGTCCATTGTTTCTGTGGATTTTAGTTTTTTGGTAAACACCATGAAGAACTGGAGGAATGTAAGGCATTATTGCCTTGAGATCTTTTAACTTCAGGGCTGATATTAAATCTAGCACCGGTTACTGCAACACAACCTCTGCCACTCCTATTGCAGACACCATCAGTAAGTGGCATAGCTCCTTCTCTCACTCAAAATGCTGATGAGGACGTATTCAAGAACTCAGAAAATTTGCTGCAGAACAAGCGAGAGCTATGCCACATGGTTGTAGTTCACATGATAGATGACAGATGGTAGGAGAAGACTGAAAATGGCAAAAAATAAAATTTTGAAGATTTGTGGCATAGCTCCCTCTCTCACTAGACCCCTCACTTGTTTGTTATTATACCTCTAAACATTTAGTTAAAACAACCACGATGTAGATAATAATTTCGCATTGAGTTTACCAATATATACGTAATTGTATCTGGGCTGAAACTCATTATGTAGATGTCACTGTTATTTGAAGCATCAATTCTAACCAGGGGTTGATTCATCTGTGTGTTATTGATCTGTGAGAAATATAATGTAGCTTGACAATGAAAATGTGAATCAAACAATGTGTGCAAAAAATTCGCTGTGGCAACGAATTGCTAAGGACGTGAAAAAAAGGGCATTTTCACCCTTAAAAAAGGGTCAAGTGAAAGATTTTTGAATTTTCTCGGCCTTTTGGGACAATTTCATGGGGGGTCGTAATCGGGTATTTTTGGCCTCTGGGGGTTCCATCATGGAGAACATTTATGTCAGTGTGTCAGTCTGTGGTGGGATTGGGGCTTTATATATATTGGATGGACGGACTTCTCTTGATGACACGTATTGACATATAAGTAGACCCTAAAAGGTTCCTAAAATAGGTTCTAAAAATCTAAAGTTAGGCTGAAAAATCCTGAAGTAGGTTAAAAAAATCTAAATATTTCGAAATTCCTGAAAAATGCTGATTAGGTATAGTCACCGGCAATGAAAATGGGACACCTATATCCTGAAATACGCACTATCTTGCATAACGTTATGCGTGTTGCCTAACCCTACGGCGATAGCAGAACTTGCCATTGGAAATTTGCTATTAAAATCCACTCTTCGCCGTATAGTTAGGCAACAATGTACCCTCCTTAATGGCGCAGTGGTAGCGTTGTAATCAAGGGGTCCCGGGTTCGATACCCGGTGGTTCGGATCTCACTTTAAACTGTAGGTTCAGTCCCGATTAGCCTTACTGTGCATAAAGTGGACTTAAAACACCAACTCAGTCAATCAATAGTTAGGCAACAATCTTTTTTCATGTTATCAACAATCAAACTCCGCAATTTTGTCTGTATATGCTGAAAATAATATTTTAACAAAAACATAGTCAGTGGCGCAACTTCAATGCTGAAATGTTAGTTTTCAAGGCGTGAATGCCACAAAGCACCGAAGTGAGGCGAAAGTGAGTGAGTAAGACTACACAGATCAGACGACTTTGGATCGTACAGGTAACAATGGCACCAGACATTTTGCTTTGTTTAGAGCTTTGAAAAATCACCATCCACTTGGAGGAAGGGAAATCGACGGAGAGTACCTTTCAAACACGTTCCTCATTGAAATTTTTCGTGACCAAACAAAGCAAATGCCTCTATGTGACAGAAAAATCCTGTAAAACCTTTAAAAATATATAAAAACCTAAAAAACGCTTGATTTAGGCACATAAACCTAAAATAGGTTCTAACAAGCAAAATAGGTTATTTTAGGCACTATAAAACTTCATCAGTTGTTTCGTTCTTTAATGAAAAGCTGACGTAACTTGTTATTTCTTATTTACCTGCAAAGGAAAACATAGGTTGAAAACCTAAAATACGATGTATACTTATAACAAATATTTTTTTAAAATAAAGAATCATAACAATTATAGTAAATCCTAATATCCACAAAACATAATCCATATATTGCAACGAGAAAGTGGGAAATTCCAATAATCACATATTGTAGTAGATTCCTACAAAATTGTTCCAAACAAGACCCATTTCCATAGAGTATTTCATATGCAAATTTCTACTCTAACTACCGGTAATACTCAGTTATCAAAACTGCAGTATAGTTTGTTCACAACAAATTTCCTTGTTACCTATCCTTTTTTTCCTTATTTGCTCAAAAGCCGACTTTCAGTGCACTACCACAAAAATGTCCATATTCCAGAAACACAATAAATTTCCCTGACTTTTCCAGGAAAAAGTAAATTTCCTGACTTTTCCAGGCTTTCCACACTGATAGACACCCTGTCAGATCGGTTCGGTTGCTTAGATATACAAATTCCAATACCTGTCAGGCTGGTACCTTTCCACCGGATGAGGCAAGTAATAGAATTCGTAAGGTCTGCATTCCAAACCGACGAAAACATCCTGTCTCTGTGTTATGTCTTTTTTATATTCGTCTTCTAAATTTAACTAACAATTCAGCTACGACGAAGATCATGTTGTTAAGTACACTCGCCGGCAATAAAAACGGGGTAGGTAGATCCTGAAATTCTCGCTTCCCTGCAAAGCGTTTTCTGTGTTGCCTACGGCGATAAGTGGATTTCAATAGCAAATTTTTAATGGCAACTTCTACCACCGCCGTAGGGTTAGTCAACACGCCTTGCAAGGAAGCGAGTATTTAAGGATCTAGTTGTTCCATTTTTATTGCCAGGGAGTGTACATTCTGCTAAACTTCCATTACGGAATGCTTGCAGTTCTGTGACCTTTGACTTACTCGTGTTATCTATTAAAAGAAGAGATAAACAGATCTCTTGCTTATGAAGATTTTCTCCGAATGTCTTCTCAATCGATAAGCATCCTTCTGAAACACTGGCTCTCTCCTTCGAAGCATTCAGTCAAAGCATCTCCTGCAATCAGACGCCTTCATCTCGATAGTTATCGCTTCCTTGCGTAACACGATTGGAAGGAGCCATCAACCTTTACAAGAACGGAGTGAGAAAACGCCTTCTGGCACGAGAAACATTTTCGTGGTTTCTTCAATAGAATTCGCTTCTCGGGGCATCCTCGTTTGGGTGGTTGACTGGCATTTTTCGACTCACGGTGAGCAATTTCGGGAGCTTTCGGAACGAAGCTACACACTTACACGTGTCACTTGGAAACGAACCCTCAGAAATCAATGGAACGTTTCCCACTGAAGCGACATGATAAGCTGCACAAGTCGCTTGTCGCTCGGACTGCGCCGTTCTCTAAATATCGTGCATCGTATCCCGTCGGTCTGTTGTTCGCTTACGAAGCTTTAAGACTGAAAGCGACAAACGACACGAGCCCATTCAGTCTATAAGAAATATTCACCGTAAAAGTGCATGCTACGTTGAAAATTCAAGCATTTTAGATTGAAATCCACATATTTCCAAAATTTGATGCGTACAGGGTGGGAAATAACCTTTTGCTAGGGGTCTGCAGGAAAAAGTAACAACAATTAAGAAATTATGGTAATACCAAATGTTTACTACGACAATTGTGGTTACAAAAACAAAATTAAAAGTTATTTCACGACAAACCACCTTGCTTCAAGGCAAATGCTAAAACCAAGACCTTCTTCGGCGAAGTGGCCTTGACTTCTTCAGCAGTTCTGAATGGCCGGGTGCATCACCGGACCTGAATGCAGCGGAGCACTTTGGGGCTATTCTGAAGGATGCAGTTGAGTCCTTGATGATAGTGGAACGCGGATCGGACCGCTATTCCCGGCCAACACTCTTTGCACATCTGGAACAAGTCCTCCGTGACATGGAATGAAATACGGACTGTTTGCGAATCTTCTGGGCTCCTACCCTGATCGTCTTCGTGCTGTGAGAGAAGCAAACGGCGGACATACTAACTTTTAATTTTGTTTTTGTAACCACAATTGTCCTAGTAAACATTTGGTATTACCATAATTTCTTAATTGTTGTTACTTTTTACTGTGGACCCCTAGCAAAAGGTTATTTCCCACCCCGTACACTATTAACTGAGTTGGCCTACGCCGGCCTCCGTGACGGAGCGGTTAGCACGCAGCACTACGACACCAGGGGTCTCGAGTTCGAATCCAGGCATGTTCTTTGTGAGTATCCCTTCATCAATTTCATCATATCATCACTCATCCCCATCTTGTCGATTAGCCAAAAGTGGCAGAAAAGCGAAGTAAAATAAACCAAATCAATCAATCAATCATGCGTTGGCCTATGGGATCGGACTTTTGAATCACCCTGTATAAATCGCAATGCACAGTAGTAATCCCTCAGGCGCCAAAAGTCATGGGAACAACATATTTCAAATGCTGTTAATAACATATAAATTACTCGGTTTTATTATTAGAAATGCTAAGAATTTCAGAAGTATAAACTGTCTCACAACCATATATAACAGTATTGTAATAAGCAGGCTTGAATATGCTTCTATTATATGGTCACTAATGTACAAATCTCTTGAAAATGCCGTAGAGAGAATACTGAAGAAATGTTTGAGATATTTATATTATATAACATATAATAAACCACTGCACCAGAATGTGACATATAAAATTTTGTTACAAGAATTTAATTTCAAGAGCCTTTGTAATAGGCGGGATATTCTATATCAATTATACTTGTATAAAACTGTAAACTGTATATTGGACAATAGTTATATTCTCAGCCAACTGTAATTCAATACGAGGAAAAATAATTTACGTGGGCGAAATTTACTGATTCCTAAAACACTTAAAACTCAGAAATATAAGAACAGTTCATGAAGTAGAATGTGTGATTTGTATACTAAGCTTTCAATTAATAACCAGAGATTTCTAATTGCCTTTCAAACTTTACAAAAAAAATTATTGAATCAAAAGTATAATAACAAATATATTGTAATTATTTTGGTAGAACTATCTTATCTTCTAGTGTATTCAACAATTATGTACAAATACTATATTCAATATATGTAATTATAACTAATTACAACTAATTTGTAATTGTATGGTGAAATTCAACTGAAAGATACCGATTGACTATGCGATTATGTAATTGATTACTTTTACTATCGGCCTATGTATGTTTGTATGAATGCTAATTGCATTTGTTCTGTTTATGTTTTTTTTGTTTTCTCTTTTCTTTGTGTGTGTATTTGGTTATAAACTTATCTTTTGTAAGATTGCTTATCTGCCTTCTATAATTGGAGGATTTACCTCTGCTAAGGCAGTAATTGAATAAATAAATAAAAACCTAATATCGTGTGCGACCTCCTTTAGAGTACAACTGCAAGAACTGATAACGTTCTGCCTATTTATACACCTGTTTCGCGATGCCAGCACCACATGAATATTTGCATATTGCTATCCCATGACTTCTGGCTCTTGACTTGAGTGTATGTAAACAGCAAGCTACACTGTGCGGACAGGGGTAAAAATAAAGTAAATACAGTAATAGGTGGAATTGGAAGTTAATTTTAATTACTTTGGTTTTAGTACTACCGTTTCGAGGATATTTCTGGGGGATTGAACCACCCAAACCCCTTCCTCTCTGCACGCCATCCAAGTAAGGGTGCCTCTGACTCGTATTGGCTGCAAATGCCCAGAATAGAAGCCCTTATCAAGTATCAACAGGTTCTCACCACATTAACATGAAGGGGGTCGTTTACAAGTGAACAATAATGAACATACTGTGGTGATACCAGAGACCTCTAGTGGCCTATATACGAACCTGTAACGCAACCGATGGTGTAAATGCACATTGGAGGTGAGCGTTTTTATTGTTTCCAAGGCAATACCAATTAAGTTCCACCTGCAAATGGAGAGGGTTTCCACGAAACTTGGTGGCTGGAACTGGAGCAAAAAATTCCCGGGTTAGCTTTATGCGACGCTCAATATAACACTTTGTTGGCGGCGAAGGACCTCATGGCTTGTTGGGGCAAACGCCCCCCTCCCCCCCTACGAATAAAACTGAATTTACGTTTCATTACGGTTAATGTTTCTGTTTGAAATTTGAATTGACAACAGATAATAATAGGATTAGGTCTGGTTGGTCGTTATCCCGATCTAGTTTCTGTAATGGCCCTCTCCCAGCGGTAGGTGCATTTAGGATGCTATGTACGAACGGCCATAACTGGGATATGGGGTATTAAGGGTGGGCTGCATATCGTCGCTCGTATGTATGCTCTACCCTATTCGCTCTCACACAAACAAACATTCCCTTTCACTTGTTCCATCTTCCTCTCTCCATATGTTCCCCTTTCGCATTCTCTTTCACTGTATCTTCTTTCTCTTCTGTCTATCTCATTTCCTCTCCTTTCATCGATCTCACTTGCCTTGTATCTTCTTTCCCTCGTTCATTCTACGTTTATCTTCTATCACTCTTTCTTTATCTTTCATCTATTTAGAAATTAACATTTCTTTCCTCTTCCCTTCGTTCATTTGCTCTCTTAATATGCTCTTTCTTCTCTTTTCTTTCCCTTTCTCTTCCTCGCTGTTCTCTCTTTTTCTCTCACTCTCTATCTACCTCAATAAATTTAATTTTTTAATGTGTCTCTCTTCCAAAAAAGTTAGTTCTAATTCCACTTTATACTCAGTTATGCTTATCGGGACTGGGCCTACAGTTTAAATTAGATCAGAACCACTGTCCATTTTGCCTCCATCAGGGTTCGAACGGGGGATTACCAATCTTTCACTTTATCTTCTTTAGTCCCTTCTTCCACCTTCTCTTGTCTCGGTCTCTCCCCTTCTCTCTCTCTCTCTCTCTCTCTCTCTCTCTCTCTCTCTCTCTCTCTCTCTCTCTCTCTCTCTCTCTCTCTCTCTCTCTCTGTGTGAGTGTGTGTGTGTGTGTAAAGCAAGTATTACGGATAAAAATTGAGGAAAATGGAGAAACAGAAAGAAAGAAAGTGATAGAGAGGAAAAATGAATGAATGAATTGCCTTATATTACTTCGCTTTTCTGCCAATATTGGCCAATCGCTAAGATGAGGATGAATGGTTATAAGATGAAAGAAAAGAAGGGACAGTGACAAGCACACATGGACAACACATAACAAAGTCCCATAGAGGATTATAAAGGGTGTCTAAAGAAATATGGTTCTTTTCTAAATCGTAACTTGGCAATATTGCGAGGAATGTGGCGCCACGTAACTTACAAAACATGAAGTAGGTGCCATGCCATTCGGTTATCATGGAGCACTGGAGTGGTGTACAGTGTGTATATTATAATAACGACAGTGTCAGTGCTGCACGTCGAGAATTTCGACGACATTATCAACTTCAACTGCATGCACAAGTTCCATCCTTGCATGCAATACCAAGTTAGGTACGCAAATTCGAGAAAACAGGTTCAACAATTGCAGAATTGAAGACACGAATCCGTGAGGAAATCAACCAGATTCCTGTGGACATTTTACATCGAGCAATGCACGATTTTCCCCGACGACTTCAGGAATGTGTACGCACAAAGGGTAGTAGTCATCTTCCTGACGTCATTTTTAAGACATGAAGGCCATCTTGTGAATGAATAACATGTTTACCATTAATTGCATACTCTATACTATTCATCTCCATGAATACACTAGCGTCGAAGTTCATCTTCTTCTTTTATTTTCCATTTCAAAATGTCCCATATTTTTTAGACACCCTTTAATGGTGATGGGTCTAGTCGCCAGAGTCTCGCTAGTTTGCAAATGTAGTTCAGGGTGTACTACGTGGAAGTGAGGTTAACATTTGGGTGTCTACGAAAAGGGCCACCCCTTACAATCCATAGAGAGAGAAAAGAAGTAGAGAAGAAAAGACAACAGAGAAAAGGAGAACAAGGAAGACACAGTGAGAAAGAAATACAGAAGAAATTAAGAAAGAGAAAAGGTGAAATAAAATAGAATAAGAGAAAGAAACAAGAAAGAGAGGTATGAAGGAAAAAGATAGAAAATAAGATATGAAGAAAGACAGAGAAGGAGAAAGTTAAAGGGAAGGATACAAAGAAGGAGATAGAGGACAGAAAAGGAACTTAAGAAAACAAAGGGAGAGAGAAATAAGATGAATATAAAGTGGAATAAATATAACCTGAGGAGCAATGGGTACAGAAGTAGAGCTCCTCTGAAAATACTTAACCAACCCTTAAGCCCTTATGAACAAAATGCCCTGGTGCCTCGACTGCTGCACAGAAAAAAAGATTTGCAATATTCATCACCAATCTAGAGAACAGAAATTTGTCATAGATACAAGTGTCTTTGTTCTAACGGGAAAAAAATTCCCTGTGGACGCAGCTGTACATCTCCCCTGTCGAGAGAGCAGGCGACCCCTGAGGGGGGAAGGGTGAGGTAGGATCTCTCGCGTGGCTGACTGCTATCAAAAGGAGAATAAAAGAACGTCGCCAAAGAAATAACTCAACCGTCGCTCGTCAACCAGTCTTCCGAAAACACGCTACAAAACAAGTCCGAGAAAGGACAAGGACAATTATGGAGAAGTACACTCTCTATCAATTCTGCCTGCTTCGCTGCGTTCCTTGAGGAAGAAAATTCGTTGCTGTTTTTCCTTCGAGAATATCGGAAATCATAGCCAAGGAGCAACTTGAATGATTGCTGCTGCTCTTCGAGAACATCGGAAATCATAGTCAAGGAGCAACTTGAATGATTACTGCTGCTCTTCGAGAACATCGGAAATCATAGTCAAGTGAGCAACTTGAATGATTACTGCTGCTCTTCGAGAACATCGGAAATCATAGTCAAGTGAGCAACTTGAATGATTACTGCTGCTCTTCGAGAACATCGGAAATCATAGTCAAGTGAGCAACTTGAATGATTACTGCTGCTCTTCGAGAACATCGGAAATCATAGTCAAGTGAGCAACTTGAATGATTACTGCTGCTCTTCGAGAACATCGGAAATCATAGTCAAGTGAGCAACTTGAATGATTACTGCTGCTCTTCGAGAACATCGGAAATCATAGTCAAGTGAGCAACTTGAATGATTACTGCTGCTCTTCGAGAACATCGGAAATCATAGTCAAGTGAGCAACTTGAATGATTACTGCTGCTCTTCAAGAACATCGGAAACCATAGTCAAGTGAGCAACTTGAATGATTACTGCTGCTCTTCGAGAACATCGGAAATCATAGTCAAGTTAGCAACTTGAATGATTACTGCTGCTCTTTGGTGCATACTAAGAAGTTATCATAAAAACGTTATATTGGGTGGTTGGATTTGTATGTCTGATGTTGGTTTTACAGCAATGCTGAAAATTAGCATGCAATGTTAATTGGACATTATCCATTGTCTAGTGCTTTAGACTAACAACTTACTTACTCCAGCTTTCTTATATCTCTCCTTCACTTTCATTGGCTGTACTTCTTCTCTTCCTTCTATGTATTCCCCTTCTGTATCTTGCTTGCTTACTTCTTTTCCTTTCTGTTTCGAGTCTCTATTTGTCTCTTCGGCGAAGTGATCAGCACAGCGCGATACGACACCAGGGGTCTCGGGTTAGAATCCCAGCCTGAGTATGGGTGTTCTTTGTGAGTGTCTGTCTGTTCATCAATTTCATCATGTCATCACTCATCCTCATTTTTGAGATTAGACAAAAGTAACAGAAAGCAAAAGAAAAACACACCAAATCAATCAATCAATCAAGTCTCCATTTCTCTTCCGATTCCACTTCCCTCCTTCCCTTCACTCTCTCTTTCTCTCTCTCTCTCTCTCTCTCTCTCTCTCTCTCTCTCTCTCTCTCTCTCTGTGTGTTAATCTTCTTTTCGTTACGCTCTCTTATAACAAGTCTTCATCCTCATAATGATACGTAAACACGACTTCAATACATCCTCCTCTCGGACACATAACCCTTTGGAAAACTTTTTCTATGTATGCATAGTACATTATTGTATACCTGGTACACCCACCCATTCATGTATACATTATACTAGAGCAATGGCGTTGTGAAAGCGTAGAAATCTTTCTGAATCACCCTGTATTCCTTTGATACAATGCACGGTGTTAAATCAACATTCGGCATATTGCCGTCTCACTGGCAATTATTTTTAAAGTACTTTTTAATTACGAGAAATTAACGAGCGCTCGTTAGAAAGCTACAAACGTCCATCAAATTTACAGAAACTGGCCCCAAAGCAAAAACCGTTGCTAATTGAAGATGTACGAGAAGAGTGTTCTGATTGATGCAGCTGTCTCTCTGGTTGTAACATCATATATTTCGGGTTTTTAATCTGTTTCGTACCCCTCCCCCTCCCTCGTTGGCCGCACAACGAATGTAACGCTGAAACATCTGCCGCACTCCCAGGTCATGCTGTGACGTAATTTTCATTCGCATTGTGGGCGGTTGTTGATGTGGAACCAGGGCTTATATCGGTGGTGTTGCGGCATAAATTCCAGTCTAACTTCAAGTAAGACTTGAAGTAAAATAAACCAAATCAATCAATCGAGGATCATTTATTTCCACTGAACTTACTGGAAAGCAAGGATTAGATTGGGATCACACGGCTTTGATTCATTTATTTTACTTAGCTTTTCTGCCACTTTGGGCTAATCGCGAAGATAAGGATAAGTGATGATACGATTAAATTAATGAACGGGCACTCACGAAGAATACGTATTGGCCAGGCCAGGGTTCGAACCCAGGACTCCTGGTGTCGTAGCGCGCTGTGCTAACCACGAAGGACGCCAGTTACACGGCTTTGAATTGACCATATGCACACTACTATTATAACAATATGGACAAAAATTAATTACATCTTGTCAACTGGATCTGACATCGTTTCTTGTTATTCAATAAATATTCAATTCTTTATCTCCTTGACAATAAATTCCATGCCAGGACAGATGTCTCTATGAAAATTTTGGATATCTTAACTACATGTAAGGTAAAGGAGCCCCTGTGCATGTGCACACATGCCATGAAGGCATGTGGGGTGACGCGGACGTAGAGCTCCACATATTCTTGATCTCGCCCATAGTTGGAATGATGTGATCAGCATCACGACCGACTGCCTTTACCCCCCCCCCTCACGGTAGCTCGCAGGCACCCATTGATACGAGGCTTGGTGCGTTCAGAGCCGCGCAGAAACAGGGAAATGACTGGAAAAATTTCTAATCCAGATCACCTGCTCCGAGATTCAAACCAGCATGTTCTTAACTACATGTAATGAAGGGTAATGAATACGTGCTGTTATATCTCTAGTCTCATACTATAATTTTACGTATTCATGTAATAAAAACAATTCAATATTAATTAACTTACACAGTCCGTCCAGTAGGAAAGGTGACTGATTTTGTTGCCACGGAACGGCCAGTGCCATCTATGGAGAATTATATGTACCACGTAGCGACACATTTCGACTTTCTGTGCTTTCTGTAAAGCACTAGCGTCAACGGTCGACGCATACGGATCTTGTGACTGACAGTACCTGCTGAACGTCGGTCGGAAACGGAGCAATGTGACAACATTAAATTCTGTTTGAAATTATGTAAAAACGCAACAGAGACGTTTCTAATGATTCAAACTGTTTACGGTAGTGAGGCATTGAGTCGTAAGAACGTGTTTAAGTGGTATGCAAGATTTCGTGATGGTTCAGTGTCCAGGGTCTCCAAAACCGAAAAAAGTGCGCATGCAGAAGAGCCGAATCAAAACCCTGCTCACGGTTTCCAAAGGCATCATCCACAA
Organism: Lepisma saccharinum; assembly: GCF_977018435.1. Lineage (NCBI taxonomy): Eukaryota > Metazoa > Arthropoda > Insecta > Zygentoma > Lepismatidae > Lepisma > Lepisma saccharinum. The sequence continues at coordinate 64,931,786 of NC_139241.1, read as the reverse complement.
GGAATTCACTCTAGACGGTCGCACTGTGAACGCTGAGTATTACGTAGGTATTTTGCATCGTCTATTCGTACCATGCCCTGTTCGATTAAGAAATATTGACCCTGGCAGACCTTGTCAGCTCCTGCTCAGAAATGTGTAGAATAAGCTTTCTACAGGAAATGGTAAGAACACTGGCCTTTGGCAAGAGGTGACGAGAGGCCAAGCGAGGGTTTATATACGTGCGCATGAGAGCGACACGAGGCCTTTTAATCTGGAATCATCGGAGAAGCAGGAGCTACTGGTCTTATTTCTAAACCGAACAGGGTAAGCTAGTCTACACCCATTCTGCCATTTGCATTGCTCACTTCAGTCTAGAAACGAATCATGAGTCTATTTTAATGAATAGTTAGATATTTGTACCTGCCCGTTCAGGGCTGTCTCTACCATCAACTAGTACTAACAGTACATCCCTATTTAAGATCCCCGCGTTCAGAGGAACGCTACGTATTGGCCAGGATTCGTTGAGTTCGGCCTAAACATCGGGAACAGGGCTCGTGGTCTCTGTTTCACGACAATGCACCCGTGCACAAGAGCAGGTTGTTACGCCAGTTTTTGGCCAAAAAGGGATAGTGGAGCTCAATCACCCCCCATATTCTCCAGATTTAGCTCCATGCGACGTCTGGCTATTTCCAAAACTGAAATTGGCGTTGAAAGGAATGCGTTTGACACCATTCCAGACATCCAAAAGGCTTCGACCGCGATTTTGGAGGCAATTCCGAAACAGGAGTACCAAGACTGCTTCACAAAGTTCTACAACCGCTTCAGTGCATGTATTGACTCACGAGGTATAAACGTTATTGTAAACAACCAGTCCACAACGTCTTGTCTTTCATTTCTCATTAGTCACCTTTCCCTCTGGATGGACTGTGTACATTCGTATTATGTATACACCTATAAATTATATTACCACATTATACAATATTCCTGAGACACTTAGTTGGTACTCCCACACCCTTCCCATAGATATGTGCCTGGCTCTGAACTTTATTCGCTGCAGGGTTACAAGCTATAAAGGTCAAATCCCACGTCAGGTCCAATGAGACGAAACTGGTCGTTCGGGAACTCTGATCTCGTGGGTAAAGGCCTGGAAAACATCATATTACACGCGTTCTCTTTCTCTCCATTTGATATCGAATAGCAAATACTTCAGTGGCACTCTCTCTCTCTCTCTCTCTCTCTCTCGTTCAGTGAATACATACGGTCCACTTGCATTTTTCCTGCCGGCCTTGAGTTTCCAAATGGTGCGGCACGAAATTCTGACCTTTACGTGGCTGACTCCTTATCGGCATCTGGCGTGCTCTTGTCCGTTTCACGAAGGAGAGAATCGATAGAGAACTAGAGAGTACAGAGCAATTGCCTCGTAACTGGAATGTCCAGCATGAAGTCACTCCCTATTAAAAGCTTCACTTAACTCACTCCCTCGCACCTTAAGGCAAAGGATTTTGTTTCAAGCTCACTTCATACTCAAATAAGCTAATTCAGGGTGGCTACTCTAATATCCTGAAAAAATTCCAAGTATAATTCTCGGTTTTCAAGACGAACTTTCCAAAAATTCAAGGACACAACTAAGAGTTTCGTTGAAGGGCCCGGACTTTTAGGATTTTATAGACATCATTTTAGGCTTTATAAAGAGATGATTTAGCCCTTTTTAGATTTTTTTACTTACCCGTATTTTTATTGAAATCAATCACAAATCTTTGCATTTACATGAGCATCAATACTGCAAACACATTTACCTTCACATATTACATGTTTACTAAACTTAAAGTATACAAAAAACACAGTTTTTAGAAAATACAGAAAATAATAAAAATTTAAAACGTGTCATAGTTAAGCTATTTCTTTTGTAATGCCAACTTTGCTTCCCTTTTTTTTCTCATGCCCTTTCCCTTCTCTCATTTCCATTCCCCCTTCTGTGTGTGTGTGTGTGAGAGAGAGACAGGGGGGGGATTGAAAATACGTTTTCATATTGCCGTACAGTTAACAATGTGTTCACTCTGATGAAACAAAACAAGGTTTCAGCATTTTTTTTTTACATTTATTTAGCTGAAAAGTTCAATTTAACCTTTTTAGGATCTATAACTCCTTTTAGCCGTTATTAGGACCTATAGGATTCATGTATTTCATTAAGAAATGGCTAAAACGAAAATATATATTGGAATAGTGACGTTACCAAGTAAGGAATAAAATAGGTTAAAACCTGAGAATCCGGGTCCTACTTATTACCACCCCCCCCCCCCCACACACAAATATACTAACAATATAAAGAATCATTGTGATTCCAAAGTTTCCAGACAGACAATGAACTGACGCTAAACGCAGTCCAATTTCCGTCATGAAAAAAAGTAGCTTAAAATCTCGAAAAAAGGTAGATTTGACGCCATCACATAACTTGCTATGTCTGTCAGAGGAATTTATATGCCAAGAACGTTATCAAAGTATACGGACTGAGGGAAATCTTTTTAATTTTCCACTGCAACATTATTTTACTTTCTCGATAAACGCAAAAGTTAGACTGTGAAAAACGTACACCAGAGCATTTATAAATATGTATAGCTTGAATGGTATTTGGATTAATAAAAGATGCAACTTTTCACGTCTACGAAGTAAAATTCACGCTGAATTCCCGGAGCCAATAATTCACACATAATTCCCTGTGAGGAGCCACCCTGTAATTGGTTTGATTCTTAACTGATTTCATTGATTCTACTTCGCTGTTCTGCCACTTTTTGATAATCGCGAAGATGAGAATAAGTGGCGATAAGATTAAATTGATGAAGGGACAAGCATAAACGTACATGGACAGGACAGAACAAGAGTCCTACAGAGGATTATCAAGATGTCTGCCAAAATAACAAATCCATAAATCTTGACGACTTCCTTTACCTTTATTTATTCGATCCTACTTAGGTAAAGTTGGAAATTAGCAATGAAGAAAATAAATATATATTTAATGAAAAATAACTACCAAAAGGTCAATTAAGATGAAAACTGAAGCTGAATTTAACAAAAGAATTTGACTTCTTTATTTTTTAATGGATCCTTGGCAGATTAGCGAGGCTCTGGCGTCAGGACTAACAGCCAGAATAATCTTATGTGGGACTCGTGTTGTAGTCCCTATATATTTGTGATTATCCCTTCATTCATCTTACCTCACCACCATTTATCCTCATCTTCGCGATTAGCCAAAGGGGTAGAAAAGTGAAGTAAAATGAACTAAATCAATGAATGATTGAATAGCAAAAACTATTGACCACAAGTTTAATTTCTCGACTTTTTATTGACTTCTTGGCCTACTTGTTGATTTCTTCACTTTTTCTTGACTTTTATGACTGGCAGACACCATGAATCCAGATGCCAGAACCTCGTTAGCCTGCAAAATGCAGTCCAAGTGTACTACGAGGTAGAGACGTTTGGGATCATTCCAAAAGGGACTGTAGGGCTGTAACAGGAGCGGAAAGGAGTACTTTGATTTGAAGAATCGCCATGCGAAGATGTCCAAATGGGTTAGGTAGCTCCTATTCTAAAGAGATTATAGAAATATCAGTGAGTTTTGGTACATCCTGTATGTATTCTGTTACCCTACTTCCTTTCATCTAACGGACGTCTCTCTGTCTTTCCAGGCTCTGCCTTGTACTTCCAGCAGCCCGTGGTCCATCTCAAGGTTCCAGCGGATGCTGACGGAGAGTTCTTGCTGAGAGCTACAGCTCTGCTCAACGCTTCAGGGAGCAGCGGGAAAGTCACCTACAGGCTGCAGGAGCCGGTCAACCATCTGCGGCTGGACCCGGAGACGGGAGAACTGTTCCTGAAGAACACGTCTCATCTCAGGCAGCGTGGTAAGCAAAGAATTCTCTATGTTGGAAGTTTGCTTCTGTGCACAGGTTGATTTGTACTGTATTGGTCCCGGGCTCGAATCTCGGCCTGGCCGTGGGCGCTCTTTGTGAGTGTTTCTTCATCAATTGCATCATATCATCCATCACTCATCCTCATCTTCGCGATTAGCGAAAAGTGGCAGAAATGCGAAGTAAAATAAACCAAAATCAATCAATCGTAGTGTCTTTTCGAGAGGCTCTCAAACGTGAATCTTACCTTTCACGTAGTACATCCCGGTAACTAGAGGCGGATGGATGTGAAGTGCTGATGAGACCTCAATGTATGAACCAAAAATACTGAGAACACAGGTGGAATATATTATAATGTCGGTATCTTGAAAAGTACGAAAATAATAACTAATTATTTTTAAGTTTGAGCTTTTTGAATTTATGTTTTGAGTCCACTTTATGCATAGATTGGCTATTTGGGACTGGACTTTAAATTTAAAGTGAGATCAGATCCACTCTGTGTCTCCAGCGGGTATCCAACCCGGGACCCCTTGATCACAATGAGACCATATTACCACTACCCCATCGGGAGGCCTTTTGCTTGTTCATGTAATATTATTATTAGATCCATTTCGACGATAACAATTAGTATTTCCAAAAAACTTTAATTGTCGTAGTTCTCACCTTTTACTTATCATCAATCACAAACGAACAGCAAACATTGGTTTTTCTTATTTATTATTAATACTTGGAAACTTTGAGGAGGGGAGCGGATTCTGATACTTCCTTCGTGACCTTGTACAATTACACGAGAACGCGCCACAACAAAGAGACGAACGAAACTCAATTGCAGTCGTCCCTGAAACTTTGTAAACAGAAGAGCATTAAAGTAAATAATGACGTAAGGGCATTGATTGATTGATTGAGGCCCTGGCACGCGATCTTCGGCTCGGATCAGACGACAACCGATCGAAGAGCAGTTCAAAGGATCCCGATCGATCCTGCCTCCCTGGCTTCTCCATGGATTATTCATCTTCCACCCGTCCCATCCATCTAACTCGCCCGAAGAACGCACGGGTCAATTAAGGAAATTGGCATCCTGTTTGTAGAAATGCTGTGCGATTGGTTCACTCCTTGCCACATTGAATTGTTCGACCTCTTGGAATGAACTGTTCATCGAGCCTTTATCAATAGCTAGTTCTCATTTAAATATTTAATAAAACTATATTGTACAGAGGAATGAAAAAATAGGTAGCTGTATGGTTACGGAACGTGCAAGTAAATTCAAGTAAAAAGTTACTTGTAATAATATATAGGGTGAGACAAAAGTCAGGGTTATGTGAATTGCCACCACGGTCGCCAGACCTAACACCCCTGGATTATTACTTGTGGGGACACGAAAAGACAATCGTGCATGCTAAGAAAATGAAGAACTTGGACCACTTTAAAGAGAAGGTCGCAGGCGCCATCTCTCAAATCCCTCCCACCACACTAGCAGATGTCTTACGCGCAACTAGGAGCACCGAATTGAAGCATATTGAACATGTAGCTACTGTAACTATAACAATAAAGTATCAATGATCTGTATGTTCGTATGCACTTATTTGTTTTCCTATGTAACCTGACTTTGGCCTCACCCTGTACAATATATTAAATACACTCCTCACGAAGAGTTTGGAATATTGTTACATTAGGCAATACGTGATAGGCAAGATCTTGGAATTCAACAACACATGGTATTTGTCTGCGGCACGTTCTCTTGTTTTCGCTGATATATGCCACCCTGCCTATCACTTATCATCTAATCATCGTCGCCTTGTAATCAAGGGGTCCCGGGTTCGATTGCAGGAGGAGGAACGTAGAGGTTCGGATCCCACTTTAAACTTTAGGTCCAGTCCCGATTACCCTTTCTGTGCATAAAGTGGACTTAAAACACCAAATCAATCAATCAATGAAAACCTATCGCCTAATATAACAAAATTCCAAACTTTTTGTGAGAAGTGTATGTATTACATATAAATGAGAATTAACAACTTTCTATTACCTATTTAAATTGCTTGCCATCAGCAATAAAACTCTCCTGTACAATGTACAAAGTAACAACTGCATGTCTACTTTTACACACACACACCCACACACACCCTGTATACTATACTCGCGGGTCGTTCAAATCAAACCTTCAGAGTTTTCAAAATAACGGTACAGAAGACGTATATGAAAGACTTTACTTATAAGAGACAAATGTCTGCTATTGAGTTGATTTTTGTATTTAGCGTCACTTTTCTGACACTTTTGGCTAATCGCGACGATGAGTATGATATGAGGAAACTGACGAATGTATACTGACAAAGAATATCCATGTCCAGGTCGGGATTCGAACCTGGGAGCCGAGGCGTCGTAACGCGCTGTGCTAACCACTCCGCCAAGGAAAGTGTCCACCACCACCACGTGAAACGCTAACGTCACTTGCTAAACAAGATGGCGGACAAGCCTGTGAGAGGAAACGTGGAACAGCATGTTGTAATGGCATTTGTTGTGGATGAAAGCGTAAAACCGAGCGAAATTCGCAGAAGGCTTCAAGAACAAAACAACAATAGTACTCCTAACCGCAGTAAAGACGGCCGTACATCTGTGCAAGACGATCATCCAAGACCATAATTTTGATATGCATTTTATTGCCACTGGGCTGATCATTATCGAGATAGAAACATTGCTATTAAGCATTAAATGTGCCTGTTCCACAAATAATAGAAACATTATATATGACCGACATACAGTACTTCCACATAAGCAAGATTCAAGTACAAAAAAAATCATATTTTTATGACAGAAAATTGAATTCGACTTACATAAAAACACAAAAGAAAATTTCATTCTTAAAAACATACTTGTATGAATAAAGAATACGAAGAAAATCACTTTGTCTTACTTTTGTCTAAAAGCAGATACTTTGACTGTCCAATTAAGTAGACATTTTTCCTCCCATGGAGTACAATTTTACACTAGGGTGTCTACCAAAATATCAAATCCAAGATTCTTGACTTTCCTTCCATCTTCTTGACTCTTTCTCCTTTTTTCTTAACATATACTTAATTGGCCCCTACTTAGGTATAGTTTGAAATGAAGAAAATAGATATTTTTATTCAATGAAAAAAAAACCTACCACAAGGCTGGTTAAGATGAAAACTGAAGCTGTAGTTTGCATGTAAAAATTAATACTTGAAACTTGATCCTGGATGGGGAATGGCCACATTACTTTAATATTTGCACAAAACTTCACGAATATAAGAATGAAATTCTTAAGAATCAAAGCGAAAAAACTCACACACAATACAAACACAACTAAATACAATTTTAGATTTTCAAATATTCAATTTTATCAAATCAAAGTACAGGTATATAACAATGTAAATTCACTATACTGTAAAAAATAGCACAAATTCTTGACCACAAGCTTAATTTCTTGCATTTCTTGACCTACCTGTTGATTTCTTGACTTCTTTTGACTGGTGGACACCCTGCACACGAACGTAAACAGAGGGCTCAATATTTCATACGCAAGCAGTAAACATAACGACTTCAATTCCGGGAAATAGTTAAATATCAATGAACAAAAGTCTTCTTCTGTGGGATGAGAAGCGACACAACGAAACCATACTGAATATTGAGTTATCTTTGGCGGTGAACTTATGCAAGAAGCACAAGGTCACGCTAATGATCCGCCAATCGTACCTCAACAAATGGTATGCAGATTTTTTCGTACACAGGATTCACATAGCAATTTTGTTTCCCTCTACCTCACGATACAAGTTAATCGATTAACCACACGTGATCGATTAATCGAATTTTAAAATTGATTGACTTGGTTTATTTTACTTCACTTTTCTGACACTTTTAACTAATCGCAAAGATGAGGATGATATCATGAAATTCATCAAGAGACACTCACAAAGAACAGCCATTCCCAGGCCGGGATTCAAACTCCGGACACCTGGCGCCGTAGCGTGCTGTGCTAACCACTCCGCCACGGAGGTCAGCGTATTTAAAAAATGATCGGTTAATCAGTTAGATTAAGCTGGATTAAAGATATCTGAAAATTAATTTCACCATTCGATTTGGCACAAAATTTCACACGATTTTGATATGTTATGCCTCTATTCCCGTTTGAAAATAATATGTTAAATCTAAGATGGCGGAGGTTTGTAACATGCATCAACGATGCAGCACTTGGTATCCTAGATGTTGCATATGGTTACATTCATGTCCAATAATATCTGTAGAAATGATATGGCTAGGTCCAGACTTCTGAATCTCCGTGTATATCGTTAGTTAGATTAATATGTGACGTCACGCAGTATGGTGCTATCAGATCAGGTCAAGTTTAGGACCAAATATTGGTTCAAAACTCAAGAGACTTTTAATTTTAGTTGAACTCTACTTTCAGATAAAATACCAAAAATCAAATGAAATAAACATAACGCGAGCGTTCAAGAAAAACATTCCATTCTCCCGTTCGGATTCGCTCGCTAGTTGTGTGTGAAAAAGTCTCCCCTTCTCACATCGCTATTAGAAGGGACATCAAATTAGCGTAACCAACGTGATCTATCACCAAAGAGTATCACATTGTTGCTAATTGACCTCCGGGGAGTAGGCGATGACTAAAATGCCCTGCTGGGCTTCTCCTTGACGCCGCGATATGGCAAATAACCTGACAACATTGTAATCAATCCTCAAGGCAACACCCTCCATTGGCGTCGGGCCATTAGGTTATTGACCTCCCTGACACTTCTACACCAGCAAACCTTGGCATGTTCTACCACGATAAAGAATACCTGGATGAAAGCAGATCAAAATATGCAAGAAATATAAAAACTTAATGGTATAATTTAGGGAAACTATTAACAGTATATTTCATTGAGAACCACACATCATAAATGAATGAAATCTAACTTAAGCTAATAATATTGTGTACATTAATTTCATCACTATATACGAGGACAAATCGAAAAGTCTTTGCCCCTATTTTTTTTAAGCCGAAATAGTAGTGTGATTGAGAAACCGAGATATACATTCAATGCAATAGGTTGGAACGCTCCAGCGTTGACTCTCGGCTGCTCCGCGGCACGGCGCTGCTGTCAGTTTGCAAAGATGACTGTAGTAGTCAACACGTCCACGTCGTACGAGCAGCGAAGAGTTATTCGTTTTCTATGGAGCATTGGACGAACGTCTATCGAGAGGAAATGCTGCCGACGTATGGGGAAAAGTGTCTCGCTTTGAGAAGTGTGCGGTGGTGGTGTTGTGAGCTCGTAAATGGTCGAGAACACCTTCACGACAATGACCAGTCGGGGCGGGACGTTCTCGTTCCTCGCTCACAACGGAAAACATTGCTCACGGTCTTCTGGGATCGCCGAGGACCGCTTCTGCTGGATTTCATGCCACGAGGTGACACCATCAACGCTGACAGCTATTGTGGCACACTCTCACGTCTGCGAGCTGCCATCAGAAAAAAACCCGCCAAGGGATTCTCGATGTGGACAATGTGGTTATCCTCCACGATAACGCCAGGCCTCATGTGGCAAACAGGACCATCGACAGATTTTAGTCATTCGAATAGGAGATTCTGGAGCATGCACCGCATAGTCCAAACCTCGCCCCAGTGATTTCCACGCGTTCGGTCCACTGAAGAAGTTCCTGGCAGGACAGAGGTTCATTTGCGACGACGACGAAGCCATGCTCGCTGTCCGGTGGTGGTTCCACGATCAACCGGCCGAATTCTGCAACAGCGGAATCTCCAAACTAGTGGTGCGATGGGACAAATGCCTGAACTGCTGTGGTGACTATGTGCAAGGTACATAGTACAATTCCTATATTTTGATTTCCCTGCATGTTTACTATTTCGGCTAAAAAAAAGTTGGGGCAAAGACTTTTCGATTTGCCCTCGTATATATGTATGTATTTCTGCATGTATGGTAGTGTAATGGGTGGCACTTTGTGGAGACACTCAAATGCCAACCTCTCTTGGACGGAACTTGGAGACTAACGAGGCTCTGGCGTCTGGACTCACAGCCAGTGTAATCCTCTGTGTGCTGTCATGTGTGATTGTAATTGTCCTTTCATCAATTTCATCTTATCACCCTTCATCCTCATCTTCGCAATTACCTGAAACTGTAAGAAAGCGAAGTAAAATGAAACAAATTAATCGTTGTATGTGGGTGTGTTGCGTTATTTCAAGTCGCTTTTCTGACAATTTTGATTGATAGTGACGATGAGGATGAATAATGATAGGATGGAATGGATGAAGGAAAGCTCACAAAGAACAGCCATGCCAGGTTGGCATCTCCCTTCCACCTCCCCACTACCAAGCAACGACATTTTATGTGCGTCAAGTGGTTTGTCCAGAAAGTTCTACTTAGAGGTGGTGTAAGTTCGCATTTAGCGGGTATAAGGGTAAATTTATAGCTTGACCATAAATTGCTTTCTTGCCAAAAAGTTTATGGGGGCGTTTGGGAAATTGTGCGGGGGGTGGCTAAATGCGTCCTTCGATGCTTTCTTTTTGAACTAATATTGTTTGTGATATTTACATCCTGAAAATTCTGAAATGAGGAAACAAAGAAAAACTAATTTAAGATAATATAGATTATATTTAAAAATTGATAGATTCCATTTCTGATTTGAAAAAAAGTTTAGCATATTTTACAATATTTCAGTTGTGTCTTACTGTCTTTAATAATAAAACATTAAAATGCTGACCAAGACAAACTTTTATAGTATAAAAATATACATAAAAACGTAACGTTTTCACCCTTTAACAGGGTCTTCTTCAGACGAAACTTCACAACAAATTAATGAAGGTTACAAAGTATATACACTCCCAGACAGGGTCCATACACAAAACAACACGACGGCACCAATCCTTATCTTAGAACATTTCATTTCAGGAATTCCTGAGTGTGGAATCTCCTGACAGGTACCTGGTAAAAGTTTGGCCTTATCAATACCTCCACTAATGAACCTAGACAGATTCCTTATCTCCTGGACTCCTTCCATCCTCTTTTCTTTCTTCGTTTTTCTCCCTTCTTCTTTTCTCCTTCCTTTATCTCATCCTTTCCACTCTTTCTAACCCTCCTTTCCATTCTTTGTTAATTTTCAGCCCCCCATTGCAGTTCATTATTTCTTCTTCTCCGTCTTTCTTTATTTCCTTGGCTTCTTTCCACTTCCTCACTATTCCTCTCTTCTCCCTCCCTATTCTCCTAGTCTTCTCCTATTCTATGTCGTGTCCCGTGAATATAGCATTTTTCTCCCTCTTTAATCTTACGTCATCCTTATGTTGCTTCAACCTGTGTTTCAGTCTCTTTTTTGTTCCCCCTATGTACACACTCTGACTCTTTAATAACATACTATATTACTACTACTACTACTTTGGGAAAGAGAACATTCTAGCAGTGTGTCACCAGAATGTATCTCTTCTCGTACATTCTGACTTTGCTGTCCTAAAACATTAATGGCACCCTAAGCTTCAGCCCCTCCCAGCTTACCACTCGCTACGGGCCTGCTTGTAATTGCTTCCAACACGTTCACCTTGTAGTCTAGTGACGTGGAACTGCTTCCAAACCGCAGTAGCTTTCATGAATTAACTGACTTTCTTATCAGAATCATATCACCACACCCCCGCCATGCTCAGTTGACACGCCATCCAGACAGACGTTGCCCGTGATTTGCAGAGCGCGTTTATTTTCCGCTCTCTGAATTCTGAGAATCGAAGCGCCCCCGGAGGAAGTGCGTAGGAGAACACGGGCGGCAAAAACCGACCGAGCAACCTGTTGACATGGGTTTCATTCTGCAGAACGCTACTTGATATGTTTATACAACGAGGACACCTTTCGCGAAATCCATACTTTTAAAAATACGCGTACATTGTCAGCAGTGTTGTGCGGTAGAAAATAGGTCCTTGTCTACACACGTTGTCTACGCATAGATTACATTCGCATATACTTTGTAGTAAACTGTATTGAAAATTAATGTATGACACTGTTTTGAAAAAGAGGTGGAATTTTTTAATCTTTTTGGTTCATATCCAGATGAAAGCAATCCTATTTACAACAAAAACATGTAGCATTCTCTTCCAAGCACCATCTGTTGATAAAAAGTAAAAGGTGGGCACGTACCAATCGTAAGACAAAAGTGATGCATTTTTTTCAATTAATCACGAGCATATTTCTAACATTCTGAGGGCGCAGTGGTAGCGTGATCAAGAGGTCCCGGGAGGCACATGGTGGTTCGGATCCCACTTTAAACTGTAGGTCCTGTCCAGATTAGCCTTTCTGTGAATAAAGTGGACTTAAAAAAATTCAATTCAATTCATACATTCTGTTCGACACAGCAGAATATTGTAATTGTAAAGAGTGCAAGTTACTTTTCACGCTTCTTCAATAACTATAATGCAGGATAATTCTACAAGAACGGTGCCACATTTCCATGGCACCTTTTGTTACTTTAGACATTATCCAAGTTATGCCTGAATCACACGAGGCTATATCTCCTGCTGGATTTTCCGCTTATACTAGTAGTTATAACACCATTAAGCCTTGTTTCCATGATATGAGAAACTCAATATGCTGACCAAGGCAGAAATTTATTTTATTATAAAACATAAACTAAACGTAACGTTTCAACCTTCTAGCAGACTCTTCAGACTCTGCACCAAGTACAAATGTAACAAGGTACAAGAATAGGACGATATATATACTCAAAAATTACTTCCCTCCAGACTATTAGAAAATTGTTCTGGAACATTCTAGCAGGTGGCTTTCCCTTGTCAACTGTACTTTCACCTAAAAGGCTAAACATATTTTCTTTCATCTAGAATGTGGTTGGACTCTCCATCTCACGCTCTATTTCCTTCATTCTTCTTCCTTCTTCTCTCCTCTTTCTCTCTTGTGCTTTCCACTCTTTCTAACACCTTCTTCCATTCTTTCTTTATCTTCAGTTACCCATTCCAGTTCATTGTGTCTTCTTCACCTTTCTTCTCTATTTCCTTGGACTCCTTCCATTTTCTCACTAGTATTCTCTTCTCTATTCCTATCTGCGTAGCCTCATCCCACTCTATGTCATGTCCTGTGTTGTTTCAACCTGTCTTTCAGCCTCTTTTTCGTTTCTCCTATGTACACACTCTGGCATTCTTTACATGTATATATATCGTCCTGTTTTGTACCTTGTTACATTTGTACATGGTGCAGAGTCTGAAGAAGACCTTGCTAGAAGGTTGAAACGTTACGTTTAGTTTATGTTTTTAATAAAATAAATTTCTGCCTTGGTCAGCATATTGAGTTGGACTAGTTGTGGTGTACTGGTTCACCTGCTAGTTTTCGCCTCACACGATGCTTATCACCGTTCTTATGTTCCCACAAGACATTGCGCAGTGCAGACAAGCTAAAATGATGGACGAGCAAATTGAAGAACGTCTTAGGAGAATTGCTACTGCCGTTATTAAAAATTAAAATTATTAAAATAAATGCATGGGCTAGAAATTAGCTCGAAAGAAAATATGGTAATGAAGGTAAACTCAACAAGCAGGATTCGTTCTTAAAAAAATATTTTGTTCAACTAAATATGTCAAACATTTAATACACTGGTAATACTAGGTCATTCAAATATGACCGGGACTGATTTTTCTTACCAAATCCGTTATTGTCAACTTATTTGCACATGTCACCCTTCAAAGTACTCCCCTCCAACGTTCTGGAAGCATCTTAATGCCCTTTTCATAAAAGTTTTTCGGTTGGCTGCGTATCCACTCCCGAACACTACCGATGCCGTTATCCGCAAACCGCATGCCTTCCAAGTCTGATTTAAGCCTTCCAAACAGGTAGAAATCACTTTGGGCCAAATCGGGACTGTATGGCTGTTGTGGCAGAAGGTCTGATTTCAATTTGCTGAGGGTTGCCATAGTTGTTTTGGCTGTATGAGGCCGTGCATTGCCTTGAAGGAAGGCTACCAGATTTCCACCTCTCTTCCGCTTGGATTGGATCTTTTCCTTCACTTCTGTTGTCAGGAGTTCTGAGTAATAAGCTGCAGTGACTGTTCTGGCATCTGTAAGAAAGTCTACATGGATAACCCCCTGCCAGTCCCCCTGCCATCACTAACGGGTCTGGGAGAACCGACGATCATGCAGTTCTTTCTCCACGCGCTCTCTTCCCTCTCTGAAGTACTTACACCACTCAAACACACGGGTTCGTGAGAGACACTCTTCCCCATACTTTTGTTTGAGTCTCTGCAAAGTTTCAGATGGCTGGACGTTTTCTCCAACGAGAAATTTGATCACAATGTGTTGTTCCACGCTCCGCGGCACCTTCTGTTCGCTCATCACTCTAGCAACACTCAGACGTGACTGAGCAGGTTCTTACCTACGCGAGAGGGAGGGTGGGAGTTGTGGCTCTATTCTCCCAAGGACGCACAACTGCTGCGCATGGCAGGTTGTTTGGAAAAAAAAAAAAAATCAGTCCCGGTTATATTTGAATGACCTAGTAATAAGGATTTTTATTATTTTCATTATAGACCATTTGTCGTGTACACTTTGAATAAGTTCCTAAATATTAATGAACACGAATGCACATCATCCATGTTTTTTTCTTTCATCGAACAGCGAACGAAAACAAACAACGCTCGGGAAATCACGGATTATCTTCTCACATGACCAAACTTTTACTCTGATTTGCTGTTCCACAGAATCTAGTAGAGAAAGTCAGTTGCAATTAGAACACAATCTAGTCGTCAAAACCAGTCTAGCAGCCAGCGTGGCAGCCATCATTTCCAGCGTTAACTAGGACATTCCTACTGGAAACTAGTTCCGTGTGATTCGGCCTTTACACAGGCAAAGACATTTCTCCCGTAAAATTGTTTATTTGGGATATGTCCCTTTCCCAGGAGCCCCCTCAATTAATTCGTACCTCAAATTGGGTGTTACTCGTACATTGGAAGGATCCCTTCATCAATTTAACGCAATCGCCATCTGATCGCGATTAGTGGGGAAAAAATGTTCTCGTCAAATAATAAAAATGAAAGTATCAATATGCCCGTTATAAGGAGGTGGCAAAGTCAAATTCCTCGTAGAATCCCAACGCCAATAATCCAATTAATTTAAAGCCGCCGCTATTGTTCTCTGACGAACCGACTATGCTTTGAGGTCAAAGGATCTTTAATTTAGGTTACAGGCAACGTCAATGGAATGTTCAAAAAATGAAAGGCTAAAAATAATATTTCCAAGAATCTCATTCAGATTGCTGAGCTAAAGCCTCAAAGCTGAGTTTGACACGGATCTATGTGTGATTCCTGCAATCACCGCCTGCCCGAAGGTATTTTTCGTGAAAGGCGTTGATTAAAATGAACAATCTCGTGGAAGAATCCGTATTCAATTCAAACCGCTAATTAGACTAATTACTTATCGTATGATTCAATCTAGACCTTCACGGAAGCGATTTAACGTCTCTCTCTCTCTCTATCTTCCTCTTCCTTGTTTTTCTGTCTTTACCGTTCTCTCTCTCTTTCTTTTTCTCTAATCCAGCGGCGTATACTCTGGGTCATCTAGGTAATCGGAGATGAGCCGGCTATAATTCGAAAAAAAAGTTGTTTTTTCTTCCCAATATTCTTCCGAACCAATCTTTGATTTATACATTTATTTGCTTCCAGCGCGCCAATGTTTTCAGCCGTTTGCCGCTGAATGTCGGGGAGGCGTTCTCCAGGTGGTGGAATCTCGGCAGGGTGAGATTCCACCTGCTCCCTTTAAATCCCTTGGTGACATGGAGGGTAGAGGGGGAGGAAACACTGCTTCTAAGGCGCGGTGATTCCGCGGCCAGGGTAACCTCTTTCTGGAGAGAGTCCTCCAGTCGCACTCTCCACCCCTTTCTTCGGCTGGCGCCCTCTTCTGCATATTCTTCCCCGATGGTCTTTGTATCGTAGGAGGTCTGTTGTTTACAGCAGAGAAATTTCTCAGGAACGGGAATTCTTGGTTCACAAATTACATACTGAAAAGGGAAGTAGGGAAAATACACGTGAAACTGCGCGAGAAACAGGGAAATCTGAATAACATTTGTAAACCAATTCCATGTTAATTCTCATTTTACATTTGCTTCTGTCTTCCTCATCTACGCTATTTCAACAGAATTTGTCAAAGGGAAAAGGCTTAAATAGTGAAGATGAAGATAATTAATTAAATAAATTAAAATTTCAAGGAATTACACCGACCTCCGTGGCGGAGTGATTAGCACAGCTCCCTACAACGTCAGAGGTCCAGGGTTTGAACACCGGCCTTTGTAAATGTCCCTTCATCAATTTCATCATATCATCACTCATCACGATTGGATCCCACTTTAAACCGTAGGTCCAGTCCCGATTAGCCTTACTGTGCATAAAGTGGACTTAAAACACCAAATCAAACCAAACTCATCATAGCCAAAACTGGCAGAAAAGCGACGTAAAAAGACCTAACTCAATCAATCCAACAGCATGGATTATTTCACTAGCACATTCCTTTCATATTCTATGTTACAGGTTGTCTTTTATAGGTTTTTTACACTTTCTTGTTTTATTATTTGAAATTCTAAACGTAGATTAACTGCAATGGCAACAATTAATCGATAGTTGTTGCAACAATAAGGTGAAATTTTCCACACAAACATTCATATATCCTGTCTGAATGCTGAGGTAAATTTGCAGGGAGACTTCAGGAGTGGGTGGATGAATCAAGGGTCGGAGGTTACCCACTCGTTAAAACCAGTATACACCACTAATCTAATCCCCTCTACGTCTCTCCCTTCCTTTTCTTATCTCTATTTCTCTCTCTCTCTCTTCCTTCCCTTTCTCTATCTCTATAACCTTCTGTTTCTCTCTCTTCCCCTCTATAGCTAGTTCTCTCTCTCTCTCCATATATCTCTGCGCTTCCTTCTTCTTCTCTCTCTTCATTGCCAAATTTCTCTCTCCTCATCTCTCCCTTCTGTGTGTCTCTCTCTTCTCCTCTCTCCCTCTAGCTCTCACTCTCCCCATATCTCTTCTCTGTCATTCTTTCTATCACTCACTCTCACTCTTCCCCTCTTTCTCTCTCCTCTCCCTCTCTCTATCTCTCTTTCCTTTTGTTTCCCACTCTCTCTCCCTCTCTCTCTCTCTCTCTCTCTCAATATATCTCTAATTCTACCTTTCCCTGGATCTCTTCGCTTCTGTGTTACTCTATTCCCCCTCTGCCTCGCTTTCTCCCTCTCTTCTGCTCTATTTTTAGTTATCTCTCCCTATGTTTCCTTATTCACTTCCCTTCTATCTCTCTGCTTCTAGTTCCCCCTCTGCCTATCTGTCTTCGCTTCTCTCTCATTTGCAAAACCTCACATCTCATCTACCTATATGTTTCATGTCGCGCCACGCGCATTTTCTTTTTCCAGTCAACTTGTGAACGCGGTTTCATTTCTTGCTCTCCGATTGGCTGTTGGAAAGTTACGGTGCTGTGATTGAGAGAATATCTTGTTTGCGCTGTACGTTAGTTTAGGTTAGGTTAGGTAAGGTAAGGTTAGATTAGATTAGAAAGCAGCAAATTTGCGCTAAAAATAGGAAATAAGACATTCTCACAATCACAGCACCGTAACTTTCCAACAGCCAATCAGAGAGCAAGAAATGAAACCGCATTCACAAGTTGACTGGAAAAAGAAAATTCGCTGGCGGGACAGCAATTTACAACGACGTTATAGGCAACGAAAAAAAACTAGAATAAGCGCAAAAACCATCTATAATATACAAATTAGATGGTAGTTATTCATAAATAGATCCCAACGAGTGCATGGGCGTGCCATAGGAAATGGTTGAAGAGGCTGCAATCCCCATCAAATACGTACATGAACGAAAATATTGAATCTTTGAGAAAAATATTGCTTCATAAAATCATAAATAATGAAATTGAATCTCCACTCTCCATGTCACAGCTGCATTTTTAAAAACGGGAAAGCTATTTTCTCCGAACGAAACATTATCGCAACTGATATATTTGATGTTAGTGTTTATGTTTATATGTTACACAGATTTTGTATAGATACTAAGTTAAGAGACAATCGGCAATATCGGAATGAGCAATCTATATTATCCTCATCGTTACGATTTGCCAAAAATGACAGAAAATACGAAGAAAAAACTACAATAGTTCGAATTTTTCATCCTGCAAGGTATGGTGGTAGCGATGCGGCGAGTATAGAGAATGCAGCAGACTTGTTCTTCGGCGCAGGGAGTAACTTATACAGCGAGGTTGTTACCGTTGAAAGAAGAAGCGAAAATTCTCAAGACGCTTGGGATTCTGGGAGAAAATGATAGCGCCATCTTGCGGTCCGAAACTTCGTGTATCTCGCTTCATCCACATGCAATGGCTCCCCGCTCGAGAATAACGGTCGTTATCCTGGAAGATAGCCAGCCCCTCCCGCGGACCATCTTTCCAGTCCTCTTGAATTATACAGTGGACGCTCTCAATTGAAAGATGCTCGCGGTGTGCGGCGGCGCAACGTCGTGCGGCTGCCGGAAACAAAATTCATTCTCGTTTTCCGTCTGCGATTGTGCTTCAGGGATGAATTTAGCAGCTGAAATTCGGATGGATCAATGTTTAATAGCCATTTTTGCGTTGCGTTTTCTTTCTATCTTGCTCAGGCGCTATTGTGTTCTCTGTATGGCCCTGTGCTTCAAGGTTACATCAATATCTCTCAGTTAATTTCCAAAGTTTTCCAATGTTCTTTTTGTTTTTTTTTAAATAATTATCAACTCACTCTCGGTACAAGGGTGTCAACGTCTCCTATTGGCATAACATCCTGGAAGCTTTCTGATAACGAGGCTATGGTGCCTGAAACTTTATCCACGATAATTCCTTGTAGAGTAGCTTTATCCACTTTTATTCCCCTTTACGACTCTTTTCTCTTGATTTTATCGTGACGATGAAGATGAATAATAATAATTAAAACTGATGAGGGAACACTCACGAACGTACATCTACAGGATAAACAACAAATTATTATATTGGCTGTGGATTCATGCGCAAAAGCCTTGTTAGTCTGAAAGTAGTACTACGAGGAAGAATGATTGTCATTTGAGTGATTTCCAAGGTCATTCATTGCATCCTCCTCGTATTTGTGAGATCTTTGAAGTTAATCTCCTGATATTTCTACCTTACTTACTTTTACTTACTTAGTCGCGTCCTCTTCTACCTGCCGGTGTCGAGGGGTTACAGAGAGCTCTCCAGATATTTCTGTCGAACGCCTTTTCCTGTGCCTCTTTCCATCTTATGCTTCGTTTCTCCAAAATCTCTTTGACACTCATATTCCATGTCTTTCTTGGTCTTCCTTTTGGTCTTGTTCCTTGTGGACGTGCTTCCCATATCTGCTTTGGCAGTCTCGTCTCACTCATTCTGCTCAA
Organism: Lepisma saccharinum; assembly: GCF_977018435.1. NCBI lineage: Eukaryota > Metazoa > Arthropoda > Insecta > Zygentoma > Lepismatidae > Lepisma > Lepisma saccharinum. The sequence goes on along the minus strand of NC_139241.1, from coordinate 64,912,500 downwards.
ATGGCCGAACCATATGAGTTGATTACGTTCAACTGTTTCTTGTAGTGGCTGAGCATTTAAAGATTGCCGAATGGTTTGATTTCTTATCCGATCTTTTCTGGTTTTCCCACTTATTCTTCGAAGGTACCTAATTTCCATTGTTTGTACACTTTACAGGTGTTTTCCAGTCATTGTCCAATTTTCACTGCTATATGTAAGTGTTGGTATATAAATTGTTTTATATACAGTGAATTTTGTTTGGGTAGATATTTCTTTTTTGCCTATAAATCCTCGGTTTATCATTTGATATAGCTTTCCTGTCTTCATGATTCTATCTCTTATTTCTTCCTCTTCTTTTCCTTGACTGTTTATAATTACTCCAAGATACTTGAAATTTGTCACTTGTTCTAAAGGTTTGTTATTCAGTTTTAACTTATGGTTTGTCTTTTCTCTGCTAATTATCATTGTTTTAGTTTTCTCTGTATTTATTTCCATATTCTTTTTCTTTAATTCTTCATTAAGAATATTTAGCTTATATTGTAAACTAGCCTGTGTATTAGCTATTAGTATAATATCATCAGCGTATATGAGCTCTGTTAGTTTAATTGATTTCATATTCCAGTATCCTACATGAAATTGTTTCATTTTTATATGGCATTCCTTTATTACTTCATCTAATAGGATTATAAATAGATATGGTGATAGTATATCTCCCTGTTTAACTCCTGTTGTTATTTCAAATTCCTCTGACTGGTGGTTTCTCGTCCTCACTCTTAGGCATAGAGAAGCCGATCCTTCTAAGGGGAGTAAACCCCTATCAGAAAATCCCAGGTCCTCCAAGGAAGTGGAGGGTGGAGCATAGATATTTCTACCTATTTCTCCGATATTTTCTCTCCAAGTTCCTTTCCATTAAATGTGTCCCCCCTATTAACTCAATTTCCCCTCCAAATTCCCATCTGTGACTTTACCATTTCCTCCAAATGTCTCACATCCACATTTTCCTTTAATTATTGTTCTCCCTATTTCTACAATTTTTCCTAAACGCTTTAATCTATTGTTTCCCACCATTTTCTCCAGACTTTTCTTTATTAATGTTCTATTTCCTTAATTTGTCTCTGCAAGTTTCCTTTCTTCACTCTTTCCTCCAAATGTCCCTTTATAATTAATTGTTTCCCTATTTCCTACTTGTTTTCCCTCCAGACTCCACTCAATTGTGTTGTATCGTTACTTCCTTCTCTTAGGAATCTGTTTTTCCCTATTGCGTCAATATTTCTTTAATATCTCCCTACTAACTTTATTATATCTGTTTTCCCTATTCCGTCAGCATCTTTCCTCCAAACTTTCACCAACTGTTTGTTTTCCCATATATCTCTAACAATTTTCCGCCAAACCTTCTGAAACGGGATTTTGACAACCGAAGCGGCAACCATTAAAGGGAGTGGAGTTCAGCGCCCCCGGGACGCAAGTCGTTCACGGCTGATGAGGCAGAAGCCGCCAACGTTCGATAAACCTTGCCAGTCATAATTTCGGATGCGGTGTGTTGAGGCTAATGAGAGTTCGTCGCTCAAATCAACTTGGAGCGTTCGGTCAATGTCAAAGGCCGATGCCGTGGGTTTTCGCAAGCCAATCGGGTTAAACGCCTTCTCAGGGGCAATTTGTGTGCGCGGGTGTGGAGGGGGGTATCCCGTTTGTCCTTGATGTTTGAGGCATGAAATGGGAATTCACAAAACTCTGTTTCAGCTCTCAATGCACTCGTTCTCTCAGAGAATTTTCTGTTTTGGGTGAAATATCTCGCTTCAAGTATTGCTAATTCTACGGAGAACGGTGGCAATCAGAAAAAAATGCTAGCTACTTTTGAGTTTCAAAAAAAATATCTCAAAACTATCAATGTTTTAATGTTGCTGATAGCTAGAGGCATGCAAATTTCGTTTTTGACGAAAACACGAAATATAAAATAACATGCTAAAATGTTCATTTTTCCTCTTTCCGAAAGGTGTGAGGTGCATTTTCCTAACCTGTTTTGTCACGAAATAATGTGAAATGAACTGCAAAATGCGAAATATACTCTTAAACATGAAATTTACCGTTTATATACCGACGCGACACTTTCTGAAGTCTGAAGTATCCTGTGAGTTATGCAATTCACGGAAAATTGATTAATTCTGCTGTAAATATTTGAGAAGCAAAAATGGACTCCTTTATACAGGAATAAACTTAATACTTGGTAACTACATAAATGTGCTATTAGAAGGGATAAGTTTATTTTGTGTAATAAGTGCAGTTTATAAATCAAATTTGGGATTATATTCACATTTTTAAAACCAAAATGTCATTTTATATAGCATTTTGATGTGATTATTCACCGATATAACACCGAAATTTTATTTCATTTACCGCTTTTGAACCCGAAATCGACTTTTTTTGTACCGAAATTTTGCTCTTATATTTACCAAAAATATGTGCCTCTACTGATAGCCTTCAAACAGATCTTTAAAATGATACCAGTCTCACCTCTAAATGTTTAATAGCGGCGAAGCCATGGACAACTTTATTTCTCATAATATTTGAAGAAATCTGGCCTAATCTGATTTGACTTTTTAGTTACGTATTTCAAAATCGATAACAACAATCACAAAGACCCCAAAAAAATTCAATATCTTCAGTTTGGGTTGAATTGGTTGATTGAATTGTTGCTTGAAGTCCACTTTATGCACAGAAAGGCTAATCGGGACTAGGCCTGCAGTTTAAAGTGGGGTTCGTACCACTATATGCTTCAACCGGGTATCGAACCCGGGACCCCTTGATTACAAGGCGACGACAATCTAAATAGCATGAAATTATTTTTTTATTTGGTTTATTTTAGTTCGGTTTTGGCCAATCGTGAAGATGAGTCATGATATCATGAAACTGATGGAGAAACTCTCGCAAAGAAATCCCATGCTCGGAATTCGAACCCGGGCCCCCTGGAGTCGTAGAGCACTGTGCTAACCACTTTGCCACGGATGTCGATCTATGAAGTTAAAATAAACCGAAAGCTGGGTGATTTCCTCTGATTCTAAGCTACATCATAGCACGATAGGGCCAGTGATCAGTGTGGCATTTGGAAAACTTCCATGTTTCAACACACATGAGGTGTACACCATGGCAATCTTCCTTCTTTAAACCTTTTTCAGTTTAAATAACAGAGACATAATATAGCCTACAGTCATTATACAATTTAAAATTTACAGATCCTCAATACTATTACCAGGAAAATGTTTCGGAAGAGGAATACAGGTATTCAGAGCGGGATTCTCCCTCCCTCTTAAAAATATTACTCTGAGTCGAATGAGTTTTCCCAAATGTGACGTCAATCTCCAACCTATAGTTCCATCTCCTGATGAAAGAAGGTGCGAGCTGTATTGTCTCACATCCTTTCAGAGGTTACAAACAGCCTGTAGCGAAGTGTTGAGAAAACAGAAATTCCGTGCCGACACATCTTGCTGTCTCTTCTCTCCTTCTGCAAGAGATAACAGAGGGAGGGGAAGAGCTATATGTGACGTTCTCCGCAGATGCATTGCGATCTATTAGACGTTGAACGCGAGCGTGACGTACCTTTGGAGGAAAGATTGCAAGAAACGTACGAGAAAAGTGGAGACAGCCGTCCTTCGAGGAGAATTCTTCTGGTCTTTTAAACAATTCATCCCCGACCTGATTAAAGTGAATAAATTCAGACTCCTTATCAATTCCATGCACACGCTTTCTCCCGCGAGAAAACTTTTGGAGACAAGGCACAGGGTTGAATATTTAAGGCAGTCCATGACTAAAACTAGCTGTTGCTTAAAAATGGCTCGATGATTGAAATTTATCAAAACTTAAAATAAGCTGATGGTTAAAACTAATCGACGGTTAAACATGATCGACTGTTAAAATGGCACGACCGTTAAAACTTGTAGGTATATACTTAAAATAAGTTAATGATCAAACTAATCAACAGTTAAATTTAATCGATGGTTAAAATGACTTGTCAGTATGTAAAAACAGTTGATGGTTAGATTTAATCGATGCTTAAAATGATACGATGATTAAAATTTGTCGATAATAAAAATAAGTTGAAAGTTAAAACGAATCGATGATTGAAATGGTATGATGATTGAAATTTTAAACAGTTAAATATAAGTTGATGTTAAAACTTAGTCGATGTTTTTTTAACCATAAATAATTTAACAATTACATAAAATAAGTTCATAGTTAAAACTACTTGATGATAGCTTAATCTAAGCATAAACTTACCCACTGTTGAAATTACATGGTTAAGATTGATCCATTCTTAAATATAGCCAATGGTTAAATTTTGTCTGCAAATTTCTTGTTAATGATAATGAGACATGCATGAAATCAGCTTGGACAGTTAAAATTAGTCAAATGCCTGATATGAATCAATGTTGAAACAGTCTATGGTTAACATAAATCGAAGTTAAATTTACTCGATGGTGCTCTTAAGTACCTACAATGCAATTATGACCCATTTCTTGTCAATGGCGATTCTAATATTTATCTCCTTTCTCTTTTCCAGTGCACGAGAATGCAAATATCACGGCAACGGCTGTTCACGCGTCTGGTAGACAATTAGAAGACTCTCCAACAATGATGGTCGAGTTAGTTGTAGTTCCAGAGATGAAAATTGCCGACATCTGCAACAGCGATGGCGAAGAGGTATGTATTGTTGTCTAATTGTGGATGTTTATAGATTTAAGAGAGCAAGTGTTCGAAATTAGCGGTTGCAAGTCGAAAAATAAGGGTGTAATGTTTCATTTGGCGTCTAGATGAATTTAGCAAGTCGTCATTTTCGGCGACTATGCACGATGGAAAGTTTGACTCCTAGTTGAATTTAGTCTGTCGTCATTTTTGGCGACTATGAACGATGCATTTTATCTTGAATCTTCTAGATCTAAGAGCGTAATCTATTTCATATTACAGACTAATAGACGATACATAATTTCATTTATGTCGTTGGTCATTCAATGTTATATATCACTACCTCAGTGGCGTAGCCAATGGGTGCACCCTGAAATAGTTTACAAATTGGACAAATTGCACTGTTACGAAAGACCGCTTTCACGGCGCTGCGACTGCACAATATCGCAGCCACTTCCCACATTTTCCTGCCTGCATATGCAAGTTACGCTCCGACCACATCGGAACTTACTTCCTGAACGCTCCTCGTATTTACATGTTAAAAAGTTGTTGTTGTTGTTTTTAATAAAAATCGGTATATAGGCTCATATTTACACGCAGAAAAATATTTATTTACCTCAAAATCCGAGTTATATCATTACTTCAAGTATTTTTTCTACATACTCCCCCAGTAAATCTCCCCCCCCCCTCCTCTATATTGTCTCATTTTTTCTGCCCTCGTCACTTCGTGCTTAGTTACCAACAGACGGAAGAGCCAATTTAAGACCACAAAAGAGCGAGAGAAAGCAATGATGCATTCTATTGTTCACAGAGAGTTAGAAAGCCTTGTCTTGGGCTACACTTGAAACTTTGATCTACAAATGGGAGGAAATTGTTGCAAATGAGTTAGGTGTGTTCTCAACGGAAGCGGGATTACAGCGTTCAAAGAGAGATGGACAAAAAGTTACCTACACATTTTCTAACACACAAAGGTCACATTTGGTCGTATTAGTTACCCGCAATGTGACGTCAGGTGTACTGATGTACGATTAAGGTTAGTTTACGAAATATATGCACTGGTGACGTTTAGCTTTGTTATTTACTCTATGCATCATGTTTGATTCGCCTATTTACAATATACGAGGGTGGATCATTAAGTATCACACAACATTTTCTTCCCGCGATGTTATTGTGGCTGGGACGTTGAAATTTTACAGATGTGTGGTTTGAAGTTCGCGCTAGAGACGGAATTTGTTTGATCAGGTATAACTCTTGTGGCAGAAGAGTGAACTACTTAATAAAGATGGCGCGCATGTTATTGTCGTTAACGTGTGAAAAGCAAAGAGCTGTCGTTCGTTTTTTGTGGACGAAAGGACAAAACCCAAGTGAAATTCTCAGGGAAATGTTGGGCGTGTATGGGGAAGACTGTTTGGACCGTAGCAACATCTCCAGGTGGTGCGCATTCTTTCAAGGAGGCCGTCTGAAGCTTGTTGACTCGTCACGTTCCGGGCGATCAGTAAAAGCTGCAACGAAACTGAATGTTACAGCCATTGAGCAGGCAATTCTCAATGACCGGCGGATCCATCTGAGAACCTTGTCAGGGCGGTTAAACAATTCGGACTTTCATCTGTTTGGCCCAATGAAGAAATTCCTAGGTGGCCAACGCTTCAATTTCGATGAAGAAGTGTAATCGGTTGTGCGCAGGTGGCTGTATTCCCAATTGACGGAGTTCTATGAACAGGGTATATTGAAACTAGTGCCACGATGGGAAAAATATGTTGAAAGGCTTGGCTCCTATGTCGGAAAGTAGCTAAAAGATGTGGTTTCAATGTGTATAATTTATGCTGTCTTGCATATTAAACTTCCTTTTTAAAAAAATGTTGTGCGATACTTAATGATCCACTCTCGTATCTCCTGGTGACTAAAAAAAATACGGTGTTTGTATTTTTGTTTGTAAAGCCCTCCATACACGATCAAATTTGCCTAAGATGGAATTTCAGGCCATCTCTAATAGTGTTGCCCACGGGACGAGACGGGACAGGCTTTTAAAAATTCGAGACGAGACGAGATTGACCATGTGTCATAAGACAAACGAATATTTTCGAGACGAGACAGCATTTCCACGAGACTCCACGAGACGAGACAGGCCAAAGTCTCGTCTCGTGGGCAACACTAATCTCTAAGGAGGAGTATAGATGAACAGCAGAAATAGAAAGGTCGAAAATAGCCGAACATAAAAGGAAGCAGGGTCCACAGCTCTCACCAGAACACTATACTTCATCCAAGCAATCTAAGCAATGCCTACAAATAAAAATGTAATATTGCATCCCGCGCGTAATTCAACAGGATGTAATTTAACGTATTCAAATGTTAATCAGCGTCTCTAGCTTGTTTTGGTTCGATATCCCGTTAGTGGTGAAAGACTACATTCAACATTGAGGCACTGTTAACGCCTATGCTTAATGTCAGACACTTCAGCATTTGCATGAGGCCATCAGACGGTAAGAGTCAGGTCTTCTAGGCAGTGGAGTGATCATTCTTTATGATAATGCACGTCCACATACCGCACGAACATTGGACCCCCCATACAGTCTGTACTTGGCACCAAATTATTTTCATCTTTTCTCTGCTCTAAAGGAATACATGTCTTGACACTACTTTCGGAGCAATGAAGATGTGAAAACCGCTCCCTCCAGATGGTACCGAAATTTTAATGAAAAATTTTGATCGATCGGCATGAACAACTTAATCTCACGGTGTGATATGAGGACAGGCTTGGTGATTACGTGAAGCAGTAGTGCACCTCATACGCTCATTTCAAGCTTTGTAACCTATTTTATGATCATCCCTCGTATTATTTATGTTGCTAAAAGCTGAAGACTATTCTTACACTTAACACTAATGTAAAATATGTGAATTAGAACACTAGTGGCAGGAATTTTAACACGGCTTTAATATTGCTTTCTCTCACTATTTTCAGATATGCTTTTGGGACAGCCCCTTCATATTCACGTATCAAGTTTTCGAGAACAGACCAGCAACTGAACTAGGCTACATACGGCCGCCATTCGTTACTAGGAACTGCTCGAGGGAAGTCAAGTACAAGGTGTTGGGTGGTGAGTACAAAAGTTTATTGCTAATATGTTACTTACAGGGTGAGTCAAAAGTCCCTTAACACCCCTATAAAATGTAAAGGAGTTATGCTAGGTACAATTGGTCCTGATAGAAACAGGGGGAACCACAGCTGCGTGTGTCAAGCTAAGGTACGCCATATAAAATTTAACTCGAAAATTTTAATTGGGAAACAACCTTCGCCAATGCATTTCTCGTGAAATTCTAGCCTGATTTGATATATCATCGTATCACCACCTTCCCATTTAAAATTTTTAAGTTCAATTCAACATGGCGGCCAACAATATGGCAGGCCTACGCTTGACCCATACAACTATGGTTCCCCCTGAGCCTAACCTGTTTCTATCATGACCAATTGTACCCAGCATAACTCCTTTACATTTTATAAGGGGTGTTAGGGTACTTTTGACTCACCCTGTAAATCAAGATGTGTTCACGTTGGAGGAGGCTCCTACTGAGGGTGTAGGTGGTCTCTTGTATGAAGAGGCTCTCTTCTTTCTCAACCCTTTCACGCCCTTAAAAAGCGTCAGGGGTGTTTTTAGGGTTGGCAGGGTCTCGTCTCATCTCGAGTTGCAAATGTTTCTAGTTGTAATCATCGGTCTCCAGGCTCACAATATGCACAGAGTCAACGAATTTAGTAGTACTGTGTAATTTATACGGGGCAATTTTAAAGTGATATATATTTTACGTCGTTTTTCTTCCACTTTTGTCTAATCGCAACGATGAGTATGAATAGTGATGGGACCCTCATACACATTAGGACAACACAATACAACATATCCAGAGGATTACGCTAGCTGCAGGCGCCAAAATATCGTCAGCCTACAAAAAACGCATCACAAGGTGCACTATACTCTCTTTCGGGACTCTCTGCAGCAAACGAACAGAAAGAAGTTACCTACGCAAGTAGGACTCGACCAATGGACACGTGAGTGCATGAAGGAGAAAACGCGGCTGCAGCAGCGCGCGCTGCATTTGTACCGCCCACTCACTTTCTCCACTTTTCTGTCGTTATGCGCGGCCTCGCTCCACAGATTCCCGAAATAGAGTATACGTGGAACAGAGGTTGACGTGACTTTCTTTCGACCATGACAGGGTAATACCCTAGGCATCCCTGTACACAACAGCTTCTATTTGCAAGGAAGCGGCGAGGAAACACGACAGAGGAGCTTCTTCCCTGCAATTCCAGGATACAAACAGCAGAGTGGTTGAACCGAGATGTCAACATTGACTGTGTATTATTCAGTACCACAGGCGAACCCCTCATGCATACATGTGCACATACATCTTCTTCTCGTGGGAGTCAATACGGGCTAAGATGAAACATCGCCCCCGGAAGGCTTCCTCCAGGCATTCGTTCCAGCCAATATTGGCGAAGACGAATGTAATTCCAGCTCCAGAGACACGGGGCGACTTTTCATATTCCAGAAAGGGACCGGAACCGTGTCTTCCGATCTTAAAAAAATTATATTGCTTCTTTTTACTTCGACGCAAGACCAACTCTTTCTTTTATGAGATCCCTGCCGCCTCCATGAAACTTGTTTGCTTCTTATTGCTTCATGTAATATAGGAAACAGTTTCGACCGAGCTTTGTGGCGAAGTGGTTAGCATAGAGCTACGACACCAAGGGTCTCTGGTTCGAATCCCGACCAGGGCATGGATGTTCTTTGTGAGCATCCCTTCATCTTTCTCATCATATCATCAATCGTCCTCATTGTCGAGATTAGTCAACAGAATAGCGACTTTAAATAACAAAAGGCAAATCAAATAAAAAGGAAACAGCTTCATTGCGGGTACGACTCATCGCACTAAACTCAAACACCTTCTTGGTCAACCGCCGTATTCCGTCTTCTGGCGTAAGGGTGGAATGCTTTCATGATTATTTTAGGCTTGTTAGTTTTAAATATCTTAGCATAAATGAAATACATTTAGCTTGTATCTAGCTAGAAAAAAAAATAGCTTTTAGCGAAAATTTCGTTACAGCTACAATTCTTCTTTGTGTTTTGAATTAAATTTTGTGTATGGCAATAGTGATAGTTCTTTTGGCACCAGTGAAGAAAAGTAGAAATGTCGTCCTGTAACTGTCGCGCTATATGTTCACTTTGTTCCTTAGCAAAAAGTATAAATACCATCGTCTATAGCTCGTTGTAATTAGGTTGTTGGTCACGATTGCCAATGAAATTCTTCGTTCAAAGTACAACCTTCATATTAGTCTATGAACAAATTAATTATTATTAATAAAATATGTTTATGTATAAACATATATAATTCTAACAAATTGTATTTGTGTATAGTTGTAAACATTAATTTGGTTAGCGTCCTACTTGCAATTATGAAATTTGAGTTGATAGGTCACTAACACATATGGGGCATTCCAGCGTTACATGTGTGACATTTGAACACACAAGGATCTAGACATGGGATTAGATTAAACTATTCATAATGAACTGATTTCATAGATTATGAATTACTTTGTGGTATATGCTATCAAATGAAAAGAACTTGAGTATGGTGACATAGCCTGAATGCATGAAAAGTATTAACGAGTTACGTGTGTGATGCTTTAAAAATGTAGCAAAGTATGATTTAATTCGTCTGTTGAACTACATGCTGTTGAAGCATATAGGCTACAGATGCTAATAATTTTTGTTTGTGAAATATGCAAATGATATACATTCACGGACATTTAAACAGTAATACAATATAAAATAATAACAATAGTTCATTTTGTTATTTACATGGAGGAGGACGATTTTCGTGGAATGCCTCATATATGAAACCTTGTAATTCTCAAAAAAGTACTAAAACAAGCCAAAGATGGTAACACTGCTAACAAAATATATCAAATTACGAGTATCTTGATAAATAACTGTATCTATTACATAGTAATACAACCCTTAAGGGCTTGTACATTTTTGGAACAGTAGCTGCTGCTGTAGCAAAACTAGTTTTAAAATGTAGCGTTCTGGAGTGCGTCGAATATCTAAGCTATGCTCGCTAAGCAGACAGATCATCGGCCCGACCCTGTGGCCGAGTGGTTATCACATCGCGCTGCGACGTCAAGGGTCCCGGGTTCGAATCCCGGTCGGGCTTGGTTGTTTGTGAATGTCCATTCATCAATTTCATCATTTCATCACTCATCCCCATCTTCGCAAATTAGCCAAGAGGCACAAAACGCGAAGTAAAATAAACTAAATCACTCACTCAGACAAATCATCATTGATCAAAATATCACTGCCTTTGAGTAATCTGTGATCCATTTGGCCGTGTCGAGTGGACAAGAAGATTTTAGTGATTTTGAAAAGCTGTTAATCTTGGAAATGATTGACGTGGACAAAACTCTCGAAACTGTACAAAAAATAGAAGTTAATAGCAGATGAGAAGTTTCACAAAAGAAACGAAATTTGAATTACCTTATCTTTGCCTGACCTTCTGCAATTACGCTACATCGCAAGCCGTTAATCATTAGAAATATTCATTATTTCTTGTTATTCTTCCTCACGGGATCGAGAACAAAAACGATATATTCTGTTCCTTAATCCTGCGGCGAACAAGGTTCAAGCTCGCTCAGGGAGCAAGTCACTGAGCGCTCAGATACTTGACATCCAAATAAGAGTTGCTCGGTGAGCGCTGCTCACTTGCTCCCTGAGCGAACTTGAACCTTGCTCGCCACAGGTATAAGCCACAGAATATATCATTTTTGTGTTTCGAGTGTTTGTTATTGTTGATTTAGTTTACTTTACTTCGCTTTTCTGCCACTTTTGGCTAATCGCGAAGATGAGGAAAGTAATAATGTGATGAATTAGTGAAAAGGCATGCCCAGGCCGAGATTCGAACCCGGGACCCCTGGCGTTGTAGCGCGCTGTGCTAAGCACTCCGCCACGGAGGCCGGCCTTTCGAGTGTTTGTGATTGACGGCTTGCGATATAGTGTAATTACAAAGAAATACAAGTAACTGAAGGTAATACAATTTTCCACTTTTTGTAATTGTAGGATGAAATACGTATACACCGTAGTTTTCCAAAGTTGCGAAAGTTAAAAATAAAGTAAAGTGCTCCCCTGTGCTTTGCACCACGCCATGAAGGCGTATAGGGGGTTAGGGCCCCACACTTTCTTGATCTCGGCCTAGCTGGGGGTGATGTGATCAGCACCACGCCCATGGCCGCCTTTATCGTGCCGGAGCCGTTTGAACAGGTTGAAACAGTCACGATTCTCCTCCGCCGGGGATCGACGTAGTCAGACGCCCTAACAACTGAACTACCGTGGCTTTCCTAATTGCGCATGTGTGTTGAAACTAAAATTTCGAATAACGTCTCGTGAAAAATGTTTGGTTTTGTTCTCATTCATAAACATCTCGTTATTGTTGTTTCGAAAAGCAATTATTAGTTTTTCACCACCAGAACCATTCTCTTGCCTTATATCTTTACGTCGACGATCGTGATATTTGGAACAATGAGCATACGGTGTCAAGTAAATGATCTGTCTGCTGAACGAGCGAAAATCTTGCTCGGCGAGCATAACTCAGATACTCGACGCCCTCCTGATCACTGGTTGCCACTCCAAAAGTGTCTTCTCTTTCTCCACCAGGATCTGAGGCGGTCGCCATGTCTGCCGGCGCCAACAGCACCAACTCCATCCGAAGCAGGCGCAACCTGGACAGGGAGGCCGGGGGACAACACGAACTGATCCTCCGGTGCTCGGTTGGGAACAGGAAATTCGAGAAGAAGGCGCAGCTGATAGTCCTGGACGAAGACGACAACGCGCCGCGGAGTCAGAAGCAGCAAGAGACTAAGATGGAACTGGAACTCAAGTTCTCTGCCGTAAGTGTTTTGCAAGAAACTCTCTTCTCTAATTACAAGCAGGGTGTTTTTTTAGAGGGTTTACCAGACCACATATCATTATGGAAATTAGTGTACAGTCCCCGGCAATAAAACTGGGACGCCTGGATCCTGAAATACCAGCTTCCGTGCAAGGCGCTGTGTGTGCTGTGTGGATTTCAATAGCAAATTTTCAACGGTAAGTTCTACTACCGCCGCAGAGATAGGCAACACACAACGCCTTTCAGGGAATCCAAGCGTCTCAGATTTATTGCCGGTGACCGTACATGAACATGTCTGTAAGAAGGTTACTATATTTTACCTAACACTCACGCTTAGGAGTCCAATTAACCACGTTTTTGAAGATTATGAATTGAGGAGAAACTGAAAAATAAGTACTGTTGTGTAGGGGCAGGAAGCGAAGTATCGTAACAAAGCGTAAGCCTGTACATTTTCAAGAAGCTTCAATCTGACCAAGGGTCATTCACTTATTCTACCAGCCAGTTGCTCCTTTTAGGTATGTCAAATATGCAAAGTCAAGTGTAAACAGTCTTCCTGGAGTATTTACAGCTCACATGTAAACAGGGAGTAATTCTGCTAACGGAATAGGAAGTTAAACTTGACGAATCGGCGTGGAGGAAGTCTCCACTGCAAGAGGGACAGGGGAGAAAGGTAGGAGAACTCTTGGGATTGATTTTGGAATAGTCAAAAGCGCTCTTCAGTTTGATCTTCGAACAAAGTCAGTCTTCCTGACTTAGCTGGAGAAGCAAGCCTTCACTACAGGCTTACACATCGTTCTTGAATCAAATCATCAGACTTCACGTTAGACAGGTAATTACGAGGGTCACTATTTATATTTTGAGCCTAACAATGAAAAAACAGGAATTTGGCATTGAAAACTGCTATATTGTTTTTCGAAGTATTCTCCTTTATGGTCAATACACTTTTGCATTCGTTCGAACCATTTGTCAAAGCAGTTTTTCCAATCTTCTTGCGACACCTCCATAATATGGTTTTTGAACGCATCAACGGCGTCTTCCGCCGACGAAAATCGTTGTCCACGCAATTTATTCTTGACATTCGGGAACAAGAAGAAGTCATTGGGTGCCAAATCAGGACTGTACGGCGGATGACCCATCAATTCGATTTTTTGACTGTTCATAAAGTTAGACGGTTCATATGCATATATCCATGATTCGTCACCTGTTACAATCTTATATACGTCTTTTGAAGCACCACGATTGTATTTATTGAGCATTTGTTTGCACCAATTGACGCGAGCGTCTTTTTGAGTTTTTGTCAAATTGTGTGGGATCCAACGAGAACATACCCTTCTCACAGCTAAATGATCATGTAATATTTTATATATGCTGGTGGAACTAATGCCTATGGTTGCCTCAGTCTCACAGTATGTCACATGACGATCTTGCAGTATTAGGTTTTGCACAGCATCAATGTTTTCTTGAACAACAACTGATTTTGGACGACCTTCGCGAATCTCGTCGGTGAGCGAATGGCGGCCACGATTAAATTCGTTATACCAGCGTTTCACAGTGGCAAAGGATGGGGCTTCATCGCCAAATGTGGAAGTAAGTTGATCGATGCACTCTTGTCTTGATAATCCACGTCGAAAATCGTAAAAAATCATCGCACGAAAATGTTCACGAGTTAATTCCATTTTATTGTTGTCGCGCAATCTCCAAGGCAACATAAACAACACAAATGAAGCTATTGACAAAACATTTGAAGTACGTTATGGTCAATAATGCCAGACGATTCCGTGCAAACGTCAAATCGCGCCTAACTTCAATCAGTGTTGCCAAGGCTCAAAATATAAATAGTGACCCTCGTATCCTACCCTACCATGTAAGATTCAGGTTCGAAGGTTTTAAAATCCAAATATTAACTGTTTGTTATTTCTAGTTGTTTATTGGTGTAACTTGTTGGAGTAGTACCTCTTGGGCCATTACCATCAGGACATATTTTAGCGAGTAGGACTCTCCTCTGAGGATGAAGGAGATGTTATTGTACATTCCCGAATAAGTATATCAAGGGTCTTTGGTTCGATCCCGCATACCAAAGGGTATGATACGGTATCATTGGTGAGTTCCTACGTAATACTTGACTGATTTTGTTTCTACTTCTCTTTTGTGCCACTTGTAGTTAATCGGGAAGATGAGGATGAGTGATGATAGGATGAAATTGATGAACATCACGATGAAGGAACACACACTCGCACAAGCCCATGTCGGCTTAAATTTGAAGTGTTAAATTTAACACAATATTGAATAAACTTTATTCAACATTTTTGTTGAATTAAACAATCAAAAATAAATTATAAGAACAAGGAACTCAAATATATTTTCATTCCAATGAAGAAAAAATGTGAAAAATGTCCAGGTAATATGGAGCTTGCATCTTCTGCCACGATTTACGCAAAATATCGTTACATTCATCAACATTTCCCTTTCATAGACAGAAATTACTCTATAACATTTCACTTTTCCACAAACAAAAATTGACCTTCTCCACCTTCAAATTTCACATGTTGCTTTTGAAATTTCTCCTTTCCTGTTAAGATTACCTAACTTGAAACAGGTTTTCCTCAGTCAGCTATATAAGATTAGATCTTTACGTAGAAGGTTACGTCAATGGACTTTCAAGGCGCCTTCTAATTAGTTGAGCATTTAATTAGTTAATTAAAAGTCTAGTCCACGGATAGGAAAATACTGTAGACTCTTAACTACGCAACGATGAACTATTGATACCGAGTAAAAAGCTCTCAGCAGCAGCATCGTCGTCTAAAATTTGTGTTGAGCTGATCAAAATTTTCTAAACATAGGCGTGCGCACAGGGGTGCCAGGGGTTACTAGGCATCGCCGAATGTGTCCTCAAAACATAAGCCGGTCCCTGTAGCGGAGTAGTTAGCACATCGCGGGGGTCGCGGGTTCGAATCCCGGCCTGAGCATGGATGTTTGTCCATTCATCAATTTCACATCATCACTCATCCCCATCTTCGCAAATTAGCCAAAAGGGGCGCAAAAGCGAAGTAAAATAAAGCAAATCAATCAATAACTAAAAACATAAACATTGAAGAAACTGCAATTAATAATGAAAATAATATCAGTGTTAAAAAGTTCATAAAGATCGTTTCATTTCAAATGCCTCTTCCCCCCCCCCCTCTTTGTCTCTAAATCAACGCGATATTGTTTAATATAATAATCGATAATGACGTGGTAAAGAAAATGTTTTTCACTTCACAAATCGCACAGATGTCCTCTCCTGAGCACAGCCTCGATTGCTAATGCAAGATTTCAGGAGCGATCGAAACCGCACA
This sequence comes from Lepisma saccharinum, assembly GCF_977018435.1. Lineage (NCBI taxonomy): Eukaryota > Metazoa > Arthropoda > Insecta > Zygentoma > Lepismatidae > Lepisma > Lepisma saccharinum. The sequence goes on along the minus strand of NC_139241.1, from coordinate 64,896,580 downwards.
CACAAGAAAAATAAATTCAAACCGATTTGTGGAAGAGATCCGTTCAATTTATAAAATGATGATAATAGTTGTTCAATAACAGTAAATTAATTGTTAGTTGTCTACTTTCATTATTTAAGTAATATAAAGATTTCCACATTTCGGGTTCGTCGTGCTGACCACACGTCACCCGATGATGATGATGACCCGCCTCTGCTGACGCATGTGGGAGTGAAGCCGGCAGTATGTAAGTAGGCCTTGGCCCTCAAGAGCTGTTAGGCCACAGGTTAATTAGTTAAATAGAGTCACAATGAGACAAGAAACCTGTGCTAAAGTGAGAACGAATACCCAGAGCCTACATGTTAAAATTTCATCTTCATATACCTAATAGCTTCTGATAAAAATGAACGAAGTTACGAGAATTAGACCAACATTGTCCATATAGGCAATTGAAACTCTCCTTAAGGCAACCCCCCCCCCAAATAAATTAATCTCCGCACGCCTATGCTTCCAAATGTTGAAAGAAGAGACAACTTCTAGAGAATCAATCCTAGTGAATTTACAATGGAAGTAATTTCCAACACATGGAAGCATAATCACAGAGCATTCACACTGGAGTCACATAGCGCAACGTCACTTTCATTTGTTTGTTGTGTGTGTTTGTATGAATAGGATGCACCATTCTTCGATGTGTTGGCTTTATTAATATTTGGATCAACACATACCTTCACTCTTGCTCCAGGTTATAATGGAACACCTTCTACGAGCCTCAAGATCACTTCCCATATTCTTCGTAACCTGTGGAAATAAACAAACTGGGCCGATTTAAACATATTAATTTATGCTTCCCATTCATTGCACATAACAACAGATATTATTAGCGAGCTTTCAGAAGCCACACGCGTCTCTTGGAAAGCAAGAAACAAACGCAAATTTCCTTACTGAGGCGACACGTGCAGTTTGTTGTGTCGCTTCAGTTCGAAAATTTGCATTAATTTCTAAAGGTTGGTTTAAAATATACAAGTATCGCTTGACGACTGGCGCCTCTGAATGCTCCTGTACAGGTAGAAAAAAGCAAAGCTCTTATGTAAATTTCTACACGCCGTGAATGTGTAAGATGTGGCCATTGTGGGCTTGACGTGATCAGCACGACGCTCCGACCACCTGGGTGAGAATAGGCTCTAGTCAACAGTGAAATAGCCCACGAATAGTGAAACAGCCTACGTAAATAGACAGTAAAGCTATAATATCTCCCTTTCACACACACACACACACACACAAACGCACAAGCTCAAACACACAGAAGGATAAAAAAGACGGATACAATTAGAAAAATAGCCGACCCCCGTGGCGGAGTAATTAGCACATCGCGCTACGACAGCAGGGGTCCCGGGTTCGAATCCTGGGAAGTGTTTATTCATCAATTTCATCATATAGCCACTCATCCCCATCTTCGCAAATTAGCCAAAAGTGGCACAAAAAGCGAAGTAAAATCAAGCAAAGCAATCAATTAGAAAAATATAGAAAGATAGAGCAAGATAAGGTAAAAAAGAAAGAGGTAGATAGAGAATTATATTGTAAGAAGGAAGAGAAAAGAAATCAAAAGTAGAAGTAGTTGATAGAACAAAGAGAGCTAGGTAGAAGAAAGAAAGAAACAGGGAAAGAAATAAAAATAGAACTTGATAGAAATGAAGAGAGAGAGAGAGATCAAAAAATACTTTAAAAAAGGAAAACACAATAAAAGAGAAAGAAAAATATTAGTTGATTGATTCGGTTTATTTAACATTGCATTTCTGTCACTTTTGACTAAAGGTGACGATGAGGAGGAACTGTGATAAAGATGAAGAGGTATCACGAACATATATGGACGAAACAACACAAGCCTCGCAGAGTGAGTCCACACGACAGAGCCTCATTAGTCTGCAGAGTGCGCAACGTGGAAATATATATAATTTAATTGCCTTCAAAAGGTCACCCGTTACGGCCCACATAAAAAGATAGAAAGTGTTATTGGAATCAGAATATACAAATGCACTGGCGGGTGTTGAAATTGTCCTTGTCTGGACTGTCCACCACACAGAATTCATCACACAATATTATACTTGTGTCCCCCATTTTTCAAACAAAATTTCACCGCTTACACAACTGCACGATGGAAGTTTCCTCTTATTAAACGACGCCAAGCGCTAGTACAATAGTAAGGCAGAAATTCGCGTTCAATTTGCTTCGACAAACAAGAATCGATTTCTGTATATCCGCCTCTCTCTAGCCCTTCTATACTCGTTGGCAGGGACATAGTTCGAAAAGAAATCGCATCCCGCAGTTCGAAGCCAGGCTCACACGTGACTTGACCACAGACGCTCATATTTCAACGTGCTTTTCAAGCAATTAAAGCAATCACCTGTTGAAATCGAGCACCCACTTACCACGAATTCAGATATTACTTTCGGGATGCTTGTAGCTTGTAGGAGGGGTGCGCGGCACCAATATGGCACCTCGTTTCACAAACTTAGGTCGACACTTTCCTGAGAAGTACATCGTGTCCAGAGTTATGGAAGATAAATCTTCTGTCAGCAAGAGGTGTTTGTGCCCGTTTACTTGGAAGCAAGCAATATGGGCGCTCGAAATTAAGTTTCCAACTTGGTCTACGGCTGTCGGACACCCACGGTAACCAACTTTCATTGATCTGTTCGGGCGCGAACGAAGCGTCAGGGAATGCGGTGACGATATCGGGGAATTTAACTCTGTAACTCCTTTTTCATTAAGACAGTTGTGGGCACTCATTGTCTTTCTCTCTCTCTCTCTCTCTCTCTCTCTCTCTCTCTCTCTCAATGTTCCCTCTCTTTCTTTCGCTTTCCACTTTCTCTCCCTCTCCAAAACTCTAAATTTGTCTTTCCTCTCTATCTATGTATATATCTCCTTCCTCTCTTCTTCTCTCTATCCTCCCTTTCCTCCTCTATTTTTCTCTATCCTCTCTCTCTCCCTCCTATCCCCTCTCTGTCTCTCTGTCTCTTTTATTCTCCTTTCCGCTTTCAACCTCCATCTATCTCTCATTCTCCTTTCCTCTCTAAATCTCTTTCTATCACTCTTTCTCTCTGCTCTTTCCTCCTCCTTCTATCCCCTCTCATTCTATCAATTTATTTATTTCTCTCCTCTCTTCTTTCTTTTTCTTTCTCTCTACAAAGGTATTTCTATCTATCTTTCTCTATTTTTCTTTTCTTTATCTATTCTCTCCTTTCCCTCTATCTTCCATTCATTCTCTTTCTTTCTCTCTACTCTCCTTCCTCTCTATCTCCCTCTTTTTCATCTATATTTCTCTTCGCCTCTCTCTCTTCCCTCTGTCCCTATATCTATCTCATTTCTCTTTCTTTACTTTACTCCCTCTCCGATTCTCCAGATAATCTGGCACAATCACTGAAGATTTACGAACTGCTGAATCTCTTTTGAACTCTTTACTACATATTATTTCGATTCACAGCTTAATGTGAACATCTCTGGATCTCTCTTGAACAAATAAAAGCAACTTCATCCTTACCAAAGCTTCAGCATCTCAGAGAAAGAACAAGACTCCCCCATCCGCCGACATGCGTTCTTCCATTAAGCACTGCTACAAGAACATATGCATATCTAAACGCCTCGTTAGGGAACACGAGATTTATCAAAATTACGCCAAGCGTCAACTCTAACCGGACGGAATGGCTTCTCTAGCAACGCCTCCTCAGATGGAATGGGAGCGGGTTTCAAAGCGCACACAAAGAGGAGATAACCAGATCAGAGAATTGTCTCTAAATTATTCACAGATTCAATTCTCCTCGGAGAAACTTGTTACGTTCTCTCTGAATCAAGTGTAATGTGTTTCAAGAGGCTGGGATCAAACAATAATAAACCATCAGTTAAATCAGAGGTTAGAGTGGATGTTGTTAGGGGGCGTTAACTGCAAGCTTGAGGTTAGATAGAGGAATTCCCATATGGTTTAGCATGATGACAATGAAAAGATGTAGATGGATGCTTTGCATAAGTTTTAAGCCATAGATTGATTGATTTGGTTTATTTTACTACGCCATCAAGGTAGTTTTTGGCTAATCGCAAAGATGAGGGTGAGTGATTATATGATGAAGGGAAACTCATAGAGAACACCCAGCTCAGGATTCGAACTCGTAACTCCTGGCGTCGTAGTGGTTCTGCCAAGCGAGTCATTCCCACTCGTGCAGGTTTCCTACGTAACCAGTTTTATGACTCGGGGATTCCAAGTTCGAATCCTGGACTGGACATGGGTGGTCGCTGTGAGTGTCCCTTCATCATATCATCACTCATCCTCATCTTCGCGATTAGTCAAAAATGCCTTGAAGGCGAAGTAAAATAAACCCAATCAATCAATCTATGGCTACAGTTGTTTCGGCTAGAGAATGGACTTGGAAATTCTATTTTGATATTTTCTGTCGAAAGTCAAAGAGGGTCACATGAACCGCTGAACCAATCGGCTTTGTCCACTTGCCGTGGTGACGCGTTGCCAAATTTTTCGTTTCGAGTCGTTTTCGAAACAGGTGGCACCTTCAACAAAGGCCAATCACAGCGGTGCCTAATGGTAGCCGCAGCGTAGCAAGCGAGTAGGTCTCCGATTCCCTGCCTCTCCTGAAATGCGAGCGAAGGGTGGTTGTCGACAGGAAGAGGTGGAAAGTCTGCTTTTCCTCAAGTCCAATCTTTGGCCGGGCGGATTTCAGCAAACTTATGTAAAGCATCCGTCTACCAGTGGCGTATACTGAATCCCAGATCTGGGCTTTCTCACCATGTCACGTGGTCCTAGGTTATGAATAGAAATACATTTACAATCAGGTTGCCAACTCATAAGAAATCAGGTTGCAAACTCATAGGAAATCACGTTGCCAACTCATAGGAAATCAGGTTGCCAACCCAAAGGAAATCAGGTTGCCAACCCATAGGAAATCAGGTTGCCAACTCATAGGAAATCAGGTTGCCAACCCATAGGAAATCAGGTTGCCAACCCATAGGAAATCAGGTTGCCAAACAAAGGAAATCAGGTTACCAACTCATAGGAAATCAGGTTGCCAACTCATAAGAATCAGGTTGCCAAATCATAAGAAATCAGGTTGCCTACTCATAGGAAATAAGGTTGCCAACTCATAGGAAATCAGGTTGCCAACCCATAGGAAATAAGGTTGCCAACACAAAGGAAATCAGGTTGCCAACTCATAGGAAATCAGGTTGCCAACTCATAGGAAATCAGGTTACCAACTCATAGGAAATCAGATTGCCAACTCATAGGAAATCAGGTTACCAACTCATAGGAAATCAGGTTACCAACTCATAGGAAATCAGGTTACCAACTCATAGGAAATCAGATTCTTAACTCCAGAATCAGCATCATCATCTCACTGATATGAATAATAATATTTACAATTTCTGATAGATTTTTCTCCTGACTTTTATTCTGTAAACTTCAGGCTTCGCAGATACCTAGCTAGCCTAGAATATACGCTACTGCCGTCTACCTATTTTCATTGGCATAATCCTAAACCCTATGAGCATTCCTCTAGCTAACCTCAAGGTTCCAGTAAAGACCCCTAATAATATCGTCTCCAAGCTCTGATTTAACTGTCCCATATACTTTTTGCCTATTTTGCCTTCGCACTATGCTAAACCTTATCTAGCAAGGGAAAGTAAACTCTCCTTGCCTCCCTCCAGTTTTGGCACCTTCCCCCCTAGTTTTGGAACTAAATCGCTGACACTGTCTGAGGGTTTACTATTATTTGGTCACAGCATATGTTACCCTCTTGAAGCGTATCATCCTTGATTCAGGGAGAACCTAACAAGTTTCTCTATAGAGACCAGACCGGAGCATGTTATTTTATTTATTTTATTTTATTTTATTTATTTGAATTGAAACACAACAGGCGCATGCCCAATTACAGTGGTCAATACGGGATGACACCATTACATAAACAAGAACATAACTAAGAAAATTAACAAGAAATATCAATGACGCAATATACATTTTACTTTTAAGAACAATTGTGAGAAATTAACTATTAGATTATAGAAGCAAAGGGAACACAGAGATAAAACAATAATAAATGAGGCTAAACTGTTGGATATAACCTTACAAGCTGAATTAAAACCAAAATTCAATGAACAAAACAAAAGAAAACATACAGAATTTCAGCGAATAGATCTAATGTTACAATTACATTTAAATATGTCTACGCTTGGATTATTCTTAGAAACTGAATTAAACAACTTGCACATTCTCCTCATGGGTTCAGCTTCGGTCATTTTGGTTCTTCCAAGGGGGCTTTGAAAGAGATCAGTTCTGGGCTTTAACATACAGTTTGGCACATAAAAATTTAAATTCGACAACAGATTAAAATAATCAATTTTACCATTGATAAGCTTGGAGAGAAAAGTTATTTGACTAGTTTGCCTCCTTTCGTCGAGTGACCGAATATTAAAGATTTCGCGTAATATGTTGCTAGGAGTGAGTTTTGGATATGTACGATCAAGTTTAAATAGTAGATATCTGAGAAATTTATTTTGAAGCTTTTCTAATTTTTCGATATCTTTCTTGAGTTGCGGGTTCCAAACAAGAGAAGCATATTCGAGTTTAGATCTGACGAGCGTATAATACAGCAAGAGAAATGTTTCCTTTTTTCTAAATTGATTACCCATTCTCATTACAAATCCCAAATTTCTGTGAGCTTCGCTTAAAATGCGGGCAATATGTGATTGGAATGTTAACTTTTGGTCAAAAATAACCCCTAGGTCGGTAACTATATTTTCACTTCGTACTAACACATTAGAAATAGTGTATGAATGTTGAATAGGGTGTCTGTTGTGGCTGAATGATACAAGTTTACATTTCTTTAGGTTTAGGCTGACTTTATTAATTTCACACCACTGAAGCAAGTTATTCAGCTCTTCATGTAATATTGTACAGTCATCAGCGTTTTCGATATTTTTATATATTTTAACATCATCAGCAAAGATTAATGTCTCATATTTTGTGAGTAGTTCAGGTAAATCGTTTATAAAAATTAAATATAGCAAGGGACCAAGGTTCGACCCCTGTGGGACTCCTGAACTGGCCACGTATTCGGTTGATCTGCAGCCTTGATACACGACATATTGTCGGCGGTTCTGCAGGTAGAAAGAAAGAAAAGTTTACATCGCCTCCACTATAGCAGAGATCGAGAAAGCATGGATCAAAGTAAATCCATCGTCAATATATCTCACTTAGACATATGACACACACACACGCATGCCTCACGAGTTCGAGTCCTCACTCAGGCTTCGGTATCCCATAGTTAGTGTCACTTTGTTAGATTAATCTATTCAACATTCTTCCTCGCTGTTGCGATCAGCCAGAAAGTGGCAGAACAACAACATACGCATATACATATATACATTGACTTATTGATTTATTGCTCTGGTTTACTTTACTTAGCTTTCCAACCCCTTTTGACTAATCGCAAAGATGAGGATTAGTGAAGAAAATTGATGAAGGGAGACTCACCATACCAAGGCCGGGATTCGAACCCGAGACCCTGAATTGGTGAACGTTTTGTGTATATTTAGCACCTCGTTAAGCCCTACTAAAATTCAGGATCTTCCTAGACTTCAGGCATGTAAATGTTGTATATGTTTGTCTTCGCAGGGCACCGTACTGGGCGAGGTGATCGTGAGGGACAATGACACCCTCCCAGCGAACAAGTACGAGGCAGTGGTGCTGGATGGCATGGGGAAGTTAGTCACAGTCAACCAGACGGAGTATGAATTCAATGGGGCCTCAGTGCTACACTTCAGTAAGTATTCCTGTTCTTTTGTATCGCTTTTCCTACATTCCTAAGTTAAACGTGATCTTGAAATAGATAACAAGGCGACACGCATCCGTGTTTTGCACAAGACTCGACCCTAGTTCCCCTGGTTCTGCTTGATTATTTCACTTGTAGTTTTAAGTCAACTTTATGCACAGAAAGGCTAATTGGGACTGGGCCTACAGTTTAAAGTGGGATTACAAGGCGACGATGATACAACTACGCCATCGGGGAGGCGTGCTAAGGAAAGACAGTGGAGGAGTGTTGAGAGAGGGGAAAACGAGATTTGGAACAAGACAAGAATAAAAAGAAAGAGATAGAGAAAGACAAGTAAGATGAGAGAGAAAACTGAGATAGCGAAGGAGAGAGAGAAAGAGAAACATGCTAAAAAGATAAAAGAAAGGGGACATTGAAATAGAAGAGAAAGAAAAACTGAAGATAGTGTAAGAGAGGTAGTAAGAGAGGGAAAAAGAAAAATCAAAAGAGAAAGGAGATAGTGAAAGAAAACAAAGATGAGAGAAAGATACACTAACAAAGAAAGATAAGGAAGATAGTGAAACGAGCAAGGAAGAAGAGAGATAGAAAGAGTGAAGACGGGTAGTGTGAATGAAAGTGAGAGAGAGAGAGAGAAACAGAAGAAAAATGAAAGAAAGAGAAATTAACATTCGTCTTTAACCAGAGAGAAAAAGAGTAAAGGAGAAAAAGGAAGAGCAAGGAAAGAAATACGAAGACACTGAAAGAGGAAGATAGAAAACTGATATTATAAAGTACATGCAATACATTTTCCAAGCAAAGAGTAATTAAAATTTTGCCGGCAATTCAAATGTAAACATATTCACTGTAATTTGAATATTTATAATTATAAGCGTTACTATGAAGATAAATGTAAAAATACGATTGATATATTATGTACTTCACATCTAAAGCATATAAAACTGATATTTTCATCCAGAAAGTTTGAAAATTTATTTCTATACTCAACTATTGAGTATGGTGAAATAATACGCGGTGCTAACGTCTTGGCCTTCTAATCAAAGGGTCCCTGGTTTGTCGGACTGCCACGCAGGAAACCCGGGTTCGATTCCCGTGATGGAAGATCTAAAGGTAGGGAATTGTAGGGACTTTCTCCCTACATGGAGCAGCTCCGGGGTTTACCCAGCCGCTAATAAATGGGTTATGTGGTAAACACTACAGGAATAAGAACGGCCGGAGCGTGGTGCTGATCATGTTACCTCCATAACATCGACAATAATATATGGGTCTCCACCTCTGCATCCCATCTATGTGCCTTCATAACTTCTTTCTTCCTTAAATAGTGAGAAAACAATATAAGCAGGCAAATACGAAGTCAGGGGGAAAAAGAACAAAATTAACAGTAAAAATTTCGAATGCATAAAACAGCTTGTGCAGGCCAACCCCAGGATTGAAAAAAAACAACTTAAGAACAATAATAATAACAAATAAATTGTTAATATGATTAGGCAGGTTTACTAGAATCCTTAAATTCTAATGGGTTTTGCAACAAGACCGGAGGCTTTTTAATGATAAAGAGGTTCTTTACAATCCATAACCCATTTACAATTTCTGATTTTCTCTTCCGGACCGGAATTGAATTTATTTACAAGTCCAAGACCTTTTAAAAACCATGGAGTTGTTAAAGGTCCAGGAACCCAAACATTCTAATGGGTTCTATTAGGTCTTGCAATAGGACCGGAGCCTTTTTCTCGCACAACTTAAATTCGGTCCAATTTGCTTATTGTTTCATTTTCAATACCGAACTTGGACCGTATTCGAATTGATCGGGTAAAAACGTTCGGGGACCGAACTGAAATACTTTAATGGTAAAAAGGTTCCTTACAGTCCAGAACCCATTTACGCGTTCTGATTTTTTTTTCCCGGACCGGAATTGAATCCATTTACAATTCCTGGACCTTTAACAAGCCCGTTCTTAGGCTGGTGAAAGCTGAACACCTCCCATCTTACACATGTACGGCCATAAACGAGGTTGTTCGAGCAACAACGGCCCCGCAATTACTCAATAATTCGCCCACGATGCGCCGAACGATAAAGGAAGTCTGCTGACTTGCCAATATCAGCTCATTTTTTTTTCCCGAGCAGTGCGAAAATGGTTCCCAAAGAGAACTCATGTTTACGTATCTATTGATCTTTCCTACTGCCAGAGTCTCGAGGCTTGTAATTGATCCCTTTCCCTGGTAGAACAGGAAGATGAAACGAACTCCCTTTGCCTTTTTTAAGCACCACTCAATTTGCAAGTTAGAAAATACTGAGTGAAAAAAACTTTGGATCTGCCTCAGGGATGGGTTTCTGACTAATGTATCTCGTTTTTAAGAATAGTATGCTTTCTAAACTCTTGAAAATTAGATTTGTTTAGAATTCCTTCTGCATCATCGAGGAGAATGTTTCTATGGATTGCAGTAGCTGTTTCTCTTATTTCAACTTTATTATCCTCTCTCTATCTTTAGTTCATTCTCCGTTTTTCTCTTTCCAGTTTTCCATATCTCCCCATGTTTTCCCTTCTTCTCTCAGTCTATATCTGACCCGTTTTAGTCTCTTTATACGCATTTGAAGACTAAAATTGGTAAACGCTGTAAGTGCCAAAATAATTCAAACACCGTTTTCCACGTTGAACTGTGCAATGTGCCATGCTTTATAATGCGGTAAACGTGAAAAGTGGCTGGTAGCCTTCCAAGTAGTTCAAAGGGCGTGTAAAGAGGTCACTAGTGTGAACGTTCTTACGGGCTGATGCGGAACGATGCGATTTCCCAACATTTTCGGTTTTGGCACTTACAACGTTTACCACTTTTAGTCCCCATTTCTTCCTGTGCGTCTCTCTCTTTCTTGCTTTTTTCTTTTTCCTTCGTTTCTCTTCCTCTCCATCTATCCACCTCTCGATCCTTTATATCTACAGCTCTCTTTTCGTTTTCCGGTCACCGTGGCGGAATGGATAGCACATCGTGCTAAGACGCCAGCGGTCTCGGGTTCGAATCTCGGCCTGGGCATGGATGTTTCTGACTATCCATTCATCAATTTCATCATATCACTCATCCCCATCTTCGCAAATTAGCCAAAAAGAGGCACAAGAAGCGAAGTAAATTAATCAATCAATCAATCAATCTCTTTTCGTTATTCATCTGTTCCTCTCTCTCTTTTTTTGCTATCTCTCTATCGCTGTACTCACTCCCGTCCTTACTCTATATTCCTCCATCTCTCTTCCTACTTCCACCTGCCTCTCCCCTGCTTTATCTTACACTCACCGCTCTGCCTCTATCTATCCACCGCTCAATCTTAATTTCCCTTCTGCCTCTTTCCTTACACCTAACCTACCTCTATCTTACTATGTAATCAACGGGTCCAAGGTTTGATACCTTGTGATGGCACATCTTGATTACAAGGCGACGAAGTTGCCACTACCCCATCTGGGAGGCCTTAGACTGTTAAGAACAGAGAGACAGGAAAGAGAGAAGCTGCGGAAAAATCTGTTACTAACATACATTCCACATACGCCTTGAAGATGGTACATACCGGAAATAGATGCATTGGAGAACAAGCTCTGACGTCACGCTACGTAAGCTCATCCGACGACGTTAGAAGACTAAGGCAATCTCCAAAACTGGGGCGCCCCTAACAAGACTGCTAACAGGGTACAACGAACGCCAAACGACGCCAGAGGAGAGGGAAGAATGGTAATTTCGCAGAGGCGAGGCGAGGAAAAGATTCCCCTCGGTGGTCATTGTTGCGGGAAATTCCATTGTTAAGATGCTCCTCCGGGAAGCGGAAGGTGATACGTGCTTTCATTTCCATTCATCTGTCGAGGACCACGCACTCGTGGGTTCCAGTTTCGCCAACGCCTCTTGCGGGACCTGTAACACGTTTACAGTGCGTGTCCCCACGCGCATATGGAGTAGGTACGCGGTGTATTCACTTAATAGAATAGGGTCGAGTCTCTGATCTTGTTATGGGGGATTTACCCGAGGGAACAGAATCTGTTCCTGACCGTCCAAGGATGGGCAGGAGTGGGCAGCTGCCCATCTGAGAATTCCTCTCAGTTGTTACTTGCAAGGTAACTTCTAACGCGCTACTGTTTGAAAGAGAAGTAATGTAACATATAATTCGTTACTAGGGACATTGAATTTTCGCGATGCGCGAAATCGCGAAATGTGAAAAAAAAAATGCAATTTTGAACATTCTGCACGTAACTACACCCCCAATGATGAAATATGCATGAGTTTTATTTGCAAAGTAATGCGAAATGTGTGCTTTTCCACGAAATTAACGCGTTTTCTCGAAATAACCGTGAAATATCATCAAATTAAGTAGAAAACACGCAAAAACCGGCAATCTGTTGTTGTGCGCGCAAACTGTCGATTTGTAACGAAACGTTTGCCTAAAGTTTCCTACCACTTGCAGCTGAAGAAAGTTTTATCTTCGATCACATCAGGAAGACGCTGCAAATTGGGAATTCCCATGCACAAAATCTCAGTTCGAAAACTTCGCTCCCTGTCAAGCTGCATTCATTTCTTCCCCCGAATGTGCAATTTAGAAATGAAATGATTTTGTGTTGATGTTTTCTTTTTGGTTGGACAGCTAAGTAGTTGTGTATGTGTACAGTATATAAAAATGAAGTAGTTTATCAATTTATAGCTCTTTTGTATGTTGTTTCCTCTCATGATGAAAAAGTGTGTGCCAATTTTTTTTTCCACCGCTGGTATATACCGCTGATCTAACATTTTATTTACCGCTCTCCTCAGTTTTTATTTACCATAAATTTGTCTCCCTACTCGTTACGTATAGAAGGAAAGGAAAATAATTTGTAACGCGTTACATTCTCGAAGTAAAGTAACATGAAAGTCGTTACGTATAAAAGGAAAGTAATGTAATTTATAACGTGTTACTTCTTTCGAAGAGAAGTAAAGTAACAGGTAACTCGTTACATATAAAAGGAAAGTAATGTAATTTATAAGACCTTATTTGATTCGAGGAGAAGTAAAGTAACAAGTAACCCGTTACGGAAGGCACGGAATGTATATAAGTTGAAACGCATTTCTTTTGGAAGGAAAGTTACTTTGGAAAGAAAATTATAATGTAACGTGTTACTACTAAAATACTCGTAACGGATTACTTTTGGATTAGCTTTCCTAAATCTGATGAAGATATGTCGAATATTTTTTTATTATAAAATCACGGTTTTGAAATATTACCTAGGCCATCCGCACAACTAGTGCGTACTTGTATTGGCTGTGGAGCGCTCTGCGCTAAATTCCCACTGGGTAGCCAGAACAACCGTAAAAAGGATTAATCGTGAAAGTGAATTTTTTTGCGGTTAATCCGTTTCGCTGTTGTTCCTCTCTCGCTTATTCCGGTTTACAATATTGGTTTCGCGTTTAATCTGTTTCGCAGTAATTCCTTTCGCGCTTAATTCATTTCGCGTTTATTACGTTCGCTCTTGTTCCGTTTCGCGGTTATTCCACCAGTCACTCCCATTTTAAACCTGCAAACAGGCACGAGTACGTTTCATCAAGTTGTACCACGCCATACGAAGCTGTGAGCAATGTGTGTGTTGCGTGCCTAGATTGTTAACATTCCAGTAAAATTATACGCATCTTGAAGCGCATTATGAATAATGACAGTTATCTAAACATAAATTGTTATCCTATTAGTGCATATTAATACATAAGGTAATAAAGAGGGAATTTTGAACAACAAAAGGGAAATGTTTGCCTTCTTGGAGGAGAATTATACGTAAACGCCGATTATCATCACTGGCCCATGCTTCTAAGTACCACAATGAAGAATAGTTTAAGCTACAACAAAAAAAGCTAAATATACCAGACAAGCCTGGGTGACATTAGCAATCCTGGGCGGTTTCGTAATTTACTCTCCTGCAACAGCCTGTCCTGACTACTCGGATAATTAAAACAAAATTTAATCCCAGCTTTCGAGGCTCCGTCTTAATTATTTCTCATAATTAGAACGCTTAGACTCTTTTGGAAGGACGAAACAAACTCTGTTCGATGGCTTTCCATGGAGACCCACGTGGATTGCAATTATCGTCGCTGATGGGGGATTAGTTGCGAGAGCTTCTGTGCTGTCCCTCTCCTGAGATGCTTGTCCCGGCTTAAAAGGGGAAGTTGTAATTGAATTGTGTGTTCTTTTGTTGATTACACGGTTGAAAGTGTTGCTGAAGAGTCGAAAGAATGCCTTGTTACGTCACCAGGAAATCTCTTAAGTGTTGATTTTCGCCTTTTTGTCCTTATTTATAACCTCGTAGTAAAACATATGCTTTCATGTTGTTTCGAGGATGGATGCAATTCGTACCACCAGGTCTCCTTGCCAGGGTAGGACGAACCTGCGTAGAGAGAAGGGAAGTGTTAGAGAAGACAGAAAGGGTAAATACACAGGAATACGATAGAGAAGAAGAAAACTACAGAAAGAGAAGCGGTAGAAGGAAATAGAAAGAAATCACAAGAGGAAAAAGAGAAATGGAAGAACCAGAGTGAGTGAGAATGAGAAGAGGATAGGGGAAAGAAGGAAAGAGAGAACCAAAGACAGAGAGGATGACAAAAGGGCAGAGTAGATTTAATTTTGATTATAAATTTTTTGGTGCGTCATCACTTAGGCTATATTGAACCCGTCACATTATACGGGGTCCAGCCCCTTACCGTTACAAAGAACAACTCTAACGTTGCATAACTAAAAGCTTAAAATCTTAAACATTTTCTGACTTCTGTTAAAAGCTGAGGCTGCAAAGAGGCACTCAGCACACACAAGGACAAAAACAGAACACACACAAAATTATACTGGCCATAGTGCCTGTCGCCAGAGCCTCGTTCGTCTGCAAAATGCAGTCTAGGGTGTACTACGTGGAAGTGAGGTTGACAGTTGGATGTACTACGTGGAAAATCACCTCTTACACCCCAGAAAAGCAGAGTATAATTAAACTTATGAGACAGAGAAAGATGGTTGGAAATAGAGAAAAGGCGTGAGAGAGAAGTTGAAGGACAGAGAAACAGAGTGGAAAAGGGAGGATAAAGAAAAATACAGCAAAGAGAGAGAGAGGTGGAAGAAGATAGATACTGAGAGAAACAGAGCGAGAGAGAATGGGAAGAGAAAAGTGAGAGAAACACAGAGTGAGAGAATGGAAGAAGGAAATGGAGAGAAACAGAGAGCGAGGGGAATGGGACAGGAAATGTAGAGAATTAAAAGAGGAACGGGAAGAAAGATAAAGAAGGAAAGAGAGACAGAGAGAAGGATTGAAGAGAAGAGTAGAAATAAACATACGAAAAAGATAGATGAACTAAAATAGAATAAAGACGGAGAGAAAAGATAAAATGGGAAACGTGAGAGAGAGAAAAGTCGAAAAAGATATAAAAAAATTATGAAAGAGGAGACGTAGAGAGAAAGTGAGAAAAACAAAGAGAAAGACAGAATTGAAAAAGAGAGAGTAAAAACATAGGGCCAGGGAGACAAGAGAAATTGAAGAAGGCAGAGAAAGGTAGAAGAGAGAGAGAGGGTGAAAAAAAGAGTGAAGCAGAGTAGAGAGGGGAGAAGAAAAAGGTAGAGAAGTGGAAGGGGATAGAGACGGGCAAAAAAAGGCTGAGAAAATGAGAAAGGGTGAAGACAGTCAACGATTTTGACAAAATCAGGTTCTCCTGGAAATGGAAAGTGGTACAGAATCGCTTCTCGCAGCCACACGAAAAAAAAAAAGAACCGCGCGGATATGGAGGGACAAAAGAGAAGCTCTTATAGTGCGAAAAGTTTTGAAGGGGGGAAGAATGTAACGTGCTAAAGAACGCGCCAAGTTGAAGTACTTGGAAAAATGTTAAAATACATCTACATGGAAACGCTTTTAAGTTTAAGGTAGCGATTTTCGGAACGTAATTTAGTCCGAACAATAGGAATGCTCTATAACAAGGCAACTGAACCTCACCTCCATTCATGTCTTTTGTCTCTTTTCAGAAATTCTTGCAAGAAGCGATATCGAATTACCGGGCCCAAATTTCACCGTTCCTGTGATGTTCGTGGACACTTCGCTGATACCTGGAATCAGCCCCCGAGAGGCAAGTACAAAATTTGTCCCCGAGCGCAAAATTAAAATTAAATAAGTGCAAGTGAATTTTGGACTTCTTTTCTTTCTTCTTCTTTTAGGCATGAAGATTCATATCATTTGGAATATAAATTAATTTTAATGTATTTTGGGAAACATTATGAAGTTTAATAGTGCATATTTTTGAGACCTTAGTGTGAATTTTACCTCTACGTTGTGTACGCGTATTGTTCGGTCACGGAAACATTTAAAATAGGTTCGTAGTTCTGTCTCTACATTATGTCTACTTGTCACGATTGTTGTTTGGCTTCAAATTACTTTGTAAGTATCCCATTTGGCGCGAAATTTGAATCCTACGGATTATGTCATAGATAGCATCAATATACTACATAAGCATCTATCATGCTATTAGCATATCGACAACATTAAAATTCGTGTCTTCTTGGTAGACATAACAAATCATACAATGCATATCAAATTATACAAGGAACATTATATTTATACAACAAAAATATATAAAATATATCTTTATGGTAAGATAAACATGTTTTTTTCTCTTACTATCGCTCCGTTATGGATGACATGATATGAAGAACAATTTTCTTTTGCTGAAAGTTTATATTTTCGTTCAAAAGTGAATCCCAATACGGAGAGACCTGTTTGGCTATCCTTTACTATTTCTGAAATAATGCCCAAAATATAAATTACAAAGTAACGGAAATCACGTCTAAAAACAGAGGACGTGGTCTCTGATTGGATGCTTGCTTGCTGAAGGCGGAGATAACGTCTAAAAGAAAATTACGTTGTCTGTGATTGGTGGCTTTCTTATTCATTGCGGAAATAATGTCTAAATGCAAATTGTGGTCAATCTTGATTGGTTTCTTACTGGTTGCGGAAATAATGTTTAAATGCAAAATTAAGTCATTCTTTATTGTTTGCTGTCTTACTGGTTGCTGAAATTATGTCTAAATGCAAATTATGTCATTTTTGTTTGACTGCTCTTACTGGTTGCGGAAATAATGTCTAAATGCAAATTATATAATTTTTGTTTGACTGCTCTTACTGGTTGCGGAAATAATGTCTAAATGCAAATTATATACTTTTTGTTTGACTGCTCTTACTGGTTGCTGAAATAATGTCTAAATGCAAATTATATAATTTTTGTTTGACTGCTCTTACTGGTTGCGGAAATAATGTCTAAATGCAAATTATATAATTTTCGTTTGACTGCTCTTACTGGTTGCTGAAATAATGTCTAAATGCAAATTATATAATTTTTGTTTGACTGCTCTTACTGGTTGCTGAAATAATGTCTAAATGCAAATTATGTCATTCTTGTTTGACTGCTCTTACTGGTTGCGGAAATAATGTCTAAATGCAAATTCAGCTCTCCTATTACAACACGGGAATCCAGTCACAAGAGCAGACCCACTACATTGTAGACAGTGGGTTTTCTCTTATCGTGCTATTGTGTGAAGGTCATAGACAAGAGTGAAGTGGAATTTTTCCACTGGTTGAAACAATATCCTTGTTTACCTATGCCAGCCACCACTGCGCAGTTCTTGCTATTTGGCTTGTCATTAACGAAGCGTCTAAATATATTCTCCGTGGTAATTAGTGTGGATACCGTGTGCCCCCAAGGGACGGGTGATTATGAAACATAATAGCCCCCGGGTGGGCACTTACGGCAAGTGTGCTATGGGGTAAAGGTGGAGGCTGTGACCCCTGTTCCTCTTTGGTCATTACGTTCTGCGTTCGATTCAAAATTCTTTTCTTCATCTTTCGCATCTGCTTCTCCCTACCCTTCTAGCTCGTGGCAGAGAGATTCCTAAGTGGTAGACTTTCGATCTCGTCAACAAAGGTCCCGGGTCTGAGTCCCTGCATAGGTTTTCTTTGTTAGTGTATCTTCATCTGTCTACCTCATTCTATCTCTACCTCTTACTCTCTCTTTCCCTCTTTCTTCCTCTCTTCCCTTTACTTCACCTTCTTTCTCTCTCTCTTCTTTCTATCTCACACTCTCTCTTCATTTTCTCGTCTCTTTTTAATCCTCCTTCTGTCTTCACAAGCCATCTCTCTTTCTGTTGTCTGTTTCTCTCTCTCTCTCTCTCTCTCTCTCTCTCTCTCTCTCTCTCTCTCTCTCTCTCTCTTCAACATCTTCTTCTTCTTTATCTTGTTCCTCTTTCTTTCTTCCCATCTCTCTCTCTCGCTCTCTCTTTCTTTCAACATCTTCTTCTTCTCTATCTTGTCCCTCTTTCTTTGCTTCCCATATCTCTCTCTATCTATCTATCTCTCTCTCTCTCTCTCTCTCTCTCTCTCTCTCTCTCTTTCAACATCTTATTCTTCTCTATCTTGTCACTCTTTCTTTGCTTCCCATCTTTCTCTCTCTCACACACAAACACACACGTTCTTTCTTCTCTTATTTAACTCCCTTACTTTCCTCTTCCCTCTCTCTCAAACTCTTTCTCTTCTCTCTCTCTATCTCTCTCTCTCTCTCTCTCTCTACTCTTCCTTTTTCTTTCTCTCTCTCTTCTCTTTCTAACCCTCTATCACACTTTTTCGCCTCCTCTTTCATACTTCCTCTCTCTCTCTCTCTCTCTTCAAATAGAGAAAATGGAAGAGCAGCGCCAAAATATCCATTTCTCCTCTCTTTCATTCTCTCTCTTATGCTCTGTCTCGTGTCTTCAACCTCTCTCTCTCTTTCAATATCTGTTTCATCCTGTATGCTCTTCCTCCTATTTCTTTATATAACATCTTTCCACACCTTTCTGTCCCTTTTTCTCACATCCTTTCTCTCCTTCCACTCTAATACTTTCGTTCTCATTCTCTATTGTTCTTTGTTTCTCCGGTGTACATCATTTTCGACGTTTTCTTCCCTGTCATTCTCTGTTGCTTACTTTGTCTTTATCATCTTCCACCTCTCACACTCTCTCCTCTTCCACCTGGTTCTTCCTCTCTCTCTCTCTCTCTCTCTCTCTCTCTTTCTCCGTTTCGCCCGTCTCCGTCACCCACCTCTCTCTTTCTGCCTATATGTGTATATTCCTCCACTCCCTCCTCTCCCGCCTACCTCTTTCTGCCTCATTCTCTATGCATCTGTCCCTGCAACGATAAATTACCACCGCAGAAAAAAAAACTAATAATAAACACGTTGCTTTCAACAAGGTTCCATTCCATGTATCGACGCCGTCATAAAATTCAAATCACTCTTCCGCTTGGCAACGTGTCGGTACCACAAGGAAGCCGAGAGGATATTGAACTCAGGACTCCCTCCATTCGCGACCAGAATCTCAAATTTCAGCCGGGACACTCGGGAGACGAAAGAAAGACGCTCATTATTTTTCTGCTCCCGTCTCTTGTGATGTTGTCCTCGGAAGATACCGCGTGTCGAAGAGATGAATAGAGAAATACCAATCCAACTTCCAACACAAGTTTTTTCCTTCCCTAGGTGCACTCGGACGCGTTCTGATGAGTGTCTATGACGTCAATCTACCTTTACATACGTTATTCCTATTTACATCTCTCCACATCTCAGCACTCTAATTCGGATTAAAATGCACCAAGTGTTTCAAATACAAAGATACACCGATTCCATTCATAGTAAGAAACAAAACAAACATCATGCAAGCAAATAGAAAATTTAAAATGAAACTGTTGAAATAATTTAAACTGAACAGTAACAGGAAAAATGAGAAGAAATGTGAAACAAAAGACTTGAATTGAAGGCAGAGATGAGAAATAATTTTGGAATTTTGAAAGCATGATTCCAATTAAAGAGTACTAAAAAATGCCTGTACAAAATGAAATTTAAAGTAAGACCAGAAAAATTAAGTGGTCCAATGGTGGCGTGCTCAGCGCAGTGCGCTACGGCGCCATGGGTCCAGAGTTCGAATTCTGGGTAAGATATAGATGTTGGTGCTGTTCATTTTTAAACAGTGAAAAGAAAAGTAAGAAATTTGAAAGGAAAATATTAACAAAAATGAAAAACAGTGAAAATAATACAATAGCTGGAAAAAAGTCCTGACTGCCATTCAGGACGCCAGGGTTCGATTCCCGCAGTGGGCGATCTCATGTGGGAATTTTACCAAATCGTCTCTGGGGTCGACCCAGCCTCTAATGAATTAGTACCTGGATAATAAAGACTGCAGGAGGGTAGTGCACACATCCACAATGGCCGAGAGAATTTAAGTACCACCCCCCTTTTACTAATAATAATCCTTTGCGCGACAGCCCATGAAGGGCCTTGGCATACCTACCGACTGCCGGTCTCCCTTCCACACTTTCCTTCGTCACCTCTAAGCGTGGAGATCTTCAACCAGTATTGGAATAGTCGGGGGGTCAGCCCGACGTATCCCCAGCCGTTATAGTAGGTCGTCTCGACCGGATTACGCTCACTCATTCGGAGCTCCCCAATTTCCTCACGATGGTGGGTTGCCACCGGTCCTATACGTAGGCCGAATAAATTCCGACCAGAGCCGGATTCGAACCTACGCCGTCCCGCAGCGAACGATCTCAAGACGAGTGAACGCCTTTACTCGCTCGACTACGGAGGAGGACACCCCCCTTTTACTATTTGCCTTTATTGCACGGTACAATGGGCACGGATAACTTTATGTTTTATAATTTACAGAATTAAAAATAAATATTTGTTTCCGAAAATGGCAAATGAAACTGGAGAATATTTATTAGAACAAGAAAAGTGAACAACAGAGTGAAAACAAATTAACCGACACGTCAAATGAGCAAATTGAAAATATGTACAAAGGGCGTTCAATAAGTTTTGCACAGATGGTTATAATGTTTTTATTAGTTGCAATATGATGATGAAATTTTAGGTGAACATACTTTGATCCTTTGGCTAGAAGACCATGTCACTCAATGTAGCCTCCATCTGCTGTGACGCATCTCGTCCAACGTTCTTTCCATGCCTTGAATGCACTTTGGTAAAATTCAGGTGGCTGACTTTTACACCATTGTTTCACACAAGAAATGAGGTCCTTGTCACTGTCGAATGTTTTTCCCCGCAGGTGGGCCTTCAGACGACCAAAGTCCGGAGTATAGGAAGGCTGAGGGACGACTTCCCATCCCATTTTCATGATTTTTTGCTGTGTCATCATAGCTGTGTGAGGCTTGGCATTGTCATGATGGAGTTACGACGTGCTCTCCAGACCAAGTGACCGGAGCTGCAAGTTAAGGTCATCAAACTCCATCATTACAATGCCAAGCCTCACACAGCTATGATGACACAGCAAAAAATCATGAAAATGGGATGGGAAGTCGTCCCTCAGCCTCCCTATACTCCGGACTTTGGTCGTCTGAAGGCCCATCTGCGGGGAAAAACATTCGACAGTGACAAGGACCTCATTTCTTGTGTGAAACAATGGTGTAAAAGTCAGCCACCAGTGCATTCAAGGCATGGAAAGAACGTTGGACAAGATGCGTCACAGCAGATGGAGGCCACATTGAGTGACATGGTCTTCTAGCCAAAGGGCAAAGTATTTTCACCTAAAATTTCATCATCATATTGCAACTAATAAAAATATTATAACCATATGAGCAAAACTTATTGAACGTCCTTTGTACATATAAATAAGTGAACAACAAATGAATTGTTTCGAAGGGTAGCGTAAGGAATGAACCAAAACGGTGATGATAAGGTATACGATGATGATATTTCATTGCATAATCGTTTCCACTATATCGCGTAATCCTTGCATTGGCGCATCAAATAAAGAAACCAATTATGACGGCGCAGAATCTTCGGACACAGAAGATTAAATACTGTAAGTCCGTACCTCGCAACACTAGTAAATTTCGTCAAGTGTAATACTTCGACATCATGCAGAAATCAATAACAACTAATGTGTTAACTTTCTTTTCACACCGGAACAAATGGCTAAACTTTCACAAAGATGTACGTCGATTTGGACTATTCAATTTTAAAGTATATTCACAAGTACTCCCTTCATTTTAATCTTGCACCAGACAGCTGATTAGTAATAAATTGTTTTATTCTCCACTTAACTGTCAATGTCTTACCGGGGTCTACGTGTAGAGAGCAGGTAGCGAGATGTTATAATAATATCGGCTCAAACCATACTAATATTGGAGAGACGACTCCATCCTCCAAGTACATGCCTGTATCTTTGCTGCTAGAACTAGTCTGAAATTTTGATTACTTTCTTCTAAGATCAGTTTGTATTCTTAGATATACAAATTCCAAAACCTGTCAATTCAGATCCGGCTGTAAAAGTTGGTACCTTTACACCGGATAAGGCAAGTAATAGAATTCGTAAGGTCTACATTCCAAACTCACGAGAACATCCCGTCTCTGTAACATGCTCTTCTTATTTCTTACTAACAATTAACTTAATAATAATAATAATAATAATAATAAACTTAATTTTTACCAGCAATTCAACATAGTTATTTTGAAATACCGGTGATACCAGCACATTAAAAAAAAACTTCACATAATGGTCAAATCCCACTAGTTTACAAACAATTGCATAAAATCTGCGACAATTATGGGGTGAAATATGGTAATAAAACGCTCTTTACTTTCAGTGGTCAGATATGCAAACATTATTGTCAGAAAACAGATGCTGATGGCATCATCACAAGAGAAGGCGGGTTAAATTCTATTCCGCCGTCTACTGGACACCAACGGAGCTGAATCTTCCAGGTGCTGCGGTGTCATTATCTAATTGTACGCTCCTCTAGCCCCCCTGAAAGTCACCGGATGGGGGAAGTAAAAAAGAAGAAAGTAATTTCACTTAGATTCCCTTCAGGCCCTACCCTTACTATCCTATTCTAGGGATCTGATGGCAAGGAGTAAGATTCCACATCGAGGGTGTTAGCCACACCTGGGATTAGAAATGGATATCGCCATCCGAATTTCCGTTCTCCCTCTTGGGAATGATTCTCTTATTATCGGTTGTAAATTTTCGCCCAGCATGGTTACTGTTGGCTGTTGGGTTGGGCGAAAGAAAAAACAACACGCGAATCACTCATCTTTCGTATTTTTCACTCTGTCTCATAATTCTCTCAATCCCCTTTCGTGTCAGGTTCAATTGTCGTTAATGACTGAGAAGGAAAAAATATTCCGATTTTTTTTTCATCTCGCCACACCCCTCCGAAGAATGATAACGTATTATTTTCATTTTGGGCACACTCTGGTTTTATTTTCGCGTCATGGTTTCTTGCGTCTGACTTTCGCTAATATTACAATCGATTTGAGAAACTTTGCTGAACTTCATTTTCACCGGGATGGAATTCAATTTATGTTCACTATTACCTATTGTTACCCATTTTATCTCTAAAATGCAAGCATCAAGTTTTTTGAGAGGACGGTATATAATACGAGACAGTAAAAAATTTTCAGAAATATTGGGATTAATTCGCTTGTGTTTGGTACCCTCGGTGACCCGAGTCCACAGAAGGTCTCAGGTTCGAGTCCTGACGAGGTTCTCTGCGAGTGTTCTATTATAAATTTAATCGAATCATCATTCATGACCACTTGAAATACAGACATTGTTTTTGGTTAGTATCAGTTTGTGTTACTTGAATTAATCTCCAAGAAATGTAGAAATTTATTCCACTTACATTATGTGCTCTTGTGAAGCGTGTTCGTCTTATTTCTGCTATTTTAAAACCGTCAGCTAATTATGCTCATCTCGTTAAGTTACAAGTAGAGGCCGGATCAGGTATCTACTTGTAACTTAAGTGCATTAAATACACTGCGCTTACCCATTTCTCGGAAATCGGCTTAAACTAGATAAAGGGTGCATAGCAGGCGCATTATTGTCCTCTGTAGTAGTGGTAGTAAATCGAGTTTAGGCGGGAGAACAGATTAAGATCAGATTCATATTATTGAAGAAAGTAGCACCGCGAACGTATCTTAGATAAGCATGGCTGAATATAGACAGGAAATACGCTTGGGATGCGTAATGCAAATAATCTCTAATATCCGGGACTATGAATCTTGTAATCCCGGAAATTCTGTACGGAAGAAAGGAAGAGGGATTCCAGAATCACAGCCCCTGGCCGGATTCTAAAAGCACTAAAACCTGACCAAACAGACAGCAAGAAGGCATTAATTTTATTTTTTAAAATAAAAAGACAAGATAATAGGCACTAAAGAATTTTAGAAAAGGGAAAATAAAAGTCACTAAAAATTACCAAAAAAACTACTAATAACTAGTAACATTATTAATAATGAAAAGCCTGCAATTCAAAATTTCCAACTTCCTTAACCACAACACTGGATCACGACAAAGGTCCCTCTAACTATTTCTCCCCACAACTACAAGCTCTATGAAAAATATTTTACTGAAGCTTCCAAGATCTTTGGAACAAGCTACGTCCTGAAATCCATTCATCTTCTGCAGTTGTAACGTTCAGAAACTGCTACAGCAACACTTGTTAAATAATTGGGTTGGGTGTACAGTCGTGCCCCCCATAAGACTACTGGTATGAGGGAAGTATATTTTTCCATGACTACATAGGAAGACGTACGAATATAACACGGCAATTGTATCATTTCTATTCTGTTAAAAATAATAATTACGGTGAATTATGGTTAACGTATGCCTTTTACACTATGTGTAAATGTAAATATGCTTGTGTGTCTGTATATTATCTTTCTTGTTATTGTTCTTTGCTTTGGGCCTCCCGATTGCGAAGTGGTAAGGTAGTCGCGTTGTAACAAAGGGGTGTCGGGTTCGATTCCCGGTGGAGGCAAGGAAAGTAACTTGAGGAGTCACAATCGAAAAGTTCTCCATCCCATAAAAACAGCATCCTAGATTATTTGCTAAATAAACGTTACATTTGCGAAATCAAAAAATTACTGTGTATTTCTTTGCTCATCATATCCCAGAAAGTTAACAAAACTTTAAGTTGAAAATTTTTATAAACCTGAAAATTTGGGGTGATGCAAGACACCTCCTTGCCTACAACAAGATACGATATGAGTGGAAGCACATAGTGCTTCTGATTCCACCTTAAACTGTAGGCCACGTCCCGATTAGCCCATTGTGTATAAAGTGTACTTAAATTTTACCTTACTTGCATTAGTATAAAGATGGAAAACGCCGACAAGAGATAGTTTCTGAAAAAAGTATTTTTAGCCGTAACTTAACCATGTAAATAAAGACTTAAATGCATAAACTTGATGTGGTTTCCTCCTGATAATCTCAAAAGGCATCCACCATGTCTTAGAAGCCCCTAAGCGATTACAAGAAGGGGAAACCCTTTCCTTTATAGGTATTACCAAGAAAGCATAAGGCCATCAAGATATTCCAATGTTGCCAGAACACGCTACGGAAATAACCCTACATTTCCAGGAAGATATTCCTCCGCCACTTTTTGCGTGTGCATCTCTCGAAGTGATCTTCGGGTAGGCATCGTAACGGATATAATCGATAAGTGCGGGTTCCCAAGGAGGGTGCTGGTTCTGCCTGCGTGGCTAATGACGCTTTTTTCAGGTGATTGCATTATTGCGTGACGTGTATTACGCCAATTCGGCCGAAGTTCTTGTCTGCCGTGACATTCTAAGTGGGTGACCATGTCACACTGCATCGCATGGAGGTGGTTGTGTGTCGTGGAAGTCGTCACAAGCTATGCAGTTGCATGTAATAGGGCGTGGAAAGCTGAAGGTATTTTTTGCGAGGATCAAGTATCAGAGCTCATAAATTTGTAACGGATGATTTCTTTTGTCTAAAAAAAACACTGTAAAGTGTACAGTGTCCGAGAAGTCCCCAGACCCCTAGATTGCCTTGCAAAGTACATACTACCCCTAGATTTATAACGACATATTTATTTACAATCCAACATGCTTGGTAACTACATTACGTTACAACAAGTACATATAGTCAAACGTCGTTAATCCTGACCCCGATAAGCATAAGCCTGACTTCGCTTAATCCAGACAGGCAAAAGGCAAAAAAAGCAGAATTCAAGGTTTTAAATGTAGCTAGAAGTCAACAAGAGAACTTCCCAAAGAAAAGGCAGTCAACCACTGACGAAATTCTGTTTCCCGCAGACTTTGTACTGTACTGTATAGTGTATTTAGGCCTATTCCCTTTAAATACACCATAATAAACGTGTTTTGTTGCTATAAACGGAGTTTCAATGCACTTTCTACTGTTCTTTTAGGTTATTTCAGTTAATCCGGACTTTCGTTAAACCGGTCAACCATTATTCCGGATTAACGAGGTTTTACTGTAGTTTGATCCGTAACGTACGTAACTATAGCTCTTGCCTAGTGTTGCAGCGGCCGGCCTACATGCTGATAAAGGAAGTGGAGAGGGGGAATACGCCGCAGACCAACCAGACAACAGCGGTGGCGCCGAGAGTTAGATCGTCGAGGGAGGAGGTGCTACGTGCACATCGTTCTATAGGCTGCTGTGTTTCTCATCGCGCTTGATTTGTCGCTTCCCTTTCCAGCATGTAAGCCGCCCGCTGTAAGACTAGACAAGCGCTATATAATGCTTCAGCACTGTAACTAAGGCCGCTCACATCAGCCATGGAGCAACAACTGGCATACAAATTCGAGAGGTTTCATGTGACCAGAGCAGGGATGATAACCAGGAAAACGAAATAATTCCCAAACAAACGAAAATCTGCCAATTTTCAACACGGCACGTGCAAGTAGGGATACGGTGTATTCTCGGAAACTGTATATTCCAACCTTCATTTGATGCATGTGTTCCTCCCAAAAGTATTGAGCAATCCTTTTCAAGGTGGAAAAACAATACAACAAATACATTCTGTGGAAAAATACTTACTGGACGCTTAACTAAGCCGACACCAAAAATCGAATCCGAAAATTGTTGGTCACATGATGGACACAAAGTGAGAGCATTCTAGTTCAAATATGTCCCATGTGTGTGACAGTTTCGCCCGAGCTAATGAATTATCATCTCTTTATTTCTGTAATCACTGTTAATATAAAAAAAACGTAGAAATATTTCTATTTCACAAAATCTATTAATGCTATCGTCTTGGTGGTACATTACATAGTGGTTCGGATTCCACTTTCAAGATCCATTCCAGATTAATATATCTGACCACAATTTAACAAAAAATGAATCCTTGTAACTGTATTGATGTGAATGCTGGAGGCTGGTTTTAATATATCTAAAAATCTGTATACACAAACTTACATGTTACAAACTTTCAGGGATGATGGAGGGAAGCAAAAGCATCATATGTCCGGAAACGCCTCGTTCAGAAGTTAAAAGCCAAAACCGTAGTGACAAGAAGGGTATGCCAGCACATTCGCGTCTATTTCCACTTTGATCCTTTTGTGGGATCACGTAAAAAGTATTGTGTTTGAGATACCTGTGGATAATAATGAAGAACTCCTGGCAAGAATCCTTGCTGTCTGTCATATCTCCAGAACGACTCCAGGAATGTTAGAGCTTATGCGACAGAAGTTAATGCGACGGTGTCATGCCTGCATCGAAGCTGGAGGATGGAATTCTAAACAACTGCTATGAATGCATTAATCTTAGCTAGTTATGCATGATGTAGTAATGGTAGGAAATAGTAATTTACTTATTAAAGCTACAGAGATCTTTCATTTTTCCACTTTCATAACCATCCCACATTTTGATTAAACTTTGGTTCTGTTGAGACTATTTTCTGCTCAGATGAACTAATCGGGGCTGAACATGCAGGTAAATTGGAACTGTGCTAAAGGATCCAGAAAGGATTGCGTAAAACCTTCTACCTTCCAACAGTGAGCGTTCTCGGACCAAGGTTCCTTATCTCTTATGTCCATATGCAAACACCATATCTGCTAGTTTCTGAAGGTCACGTTCCTTGTCCTTTTGTGGGATTCCCCTACAAGTTTGTGTCTTCTTGTCTTCTTGTCGCAATGGTACTGGAACCCTTAAAACTTCTGCACTAGGCGTTCTCATATTGATGCTCATGTTCCCATCATCCCTGAAAGTTTAGAACATGGCCACGGAAACACCCTGTATATCAATTTCTTGCTGGTAGTAATTCTTCCGGACATACTTTATAATATGGGGCCTGAATCGTAAGCATGTTCAGGTTTATAATTGTTGCCTTCTCTTTCCCCCAGGCCAACTTCACTCTCAACCTGACACCCATCGAGCCGTACGGAGAGCCAACGTACCCGAAGGAAGTGACGATTCCCGTGGCGGGGTACGCGTACATGCCGGTCACTAGGCCCAAGGAGCATGTGCTGCACCAGAAGTTCAACTTCTCCTTGGCGGACACGGAGCTGTTTGGGGTGACGAGGCAGCAGGGCATCGTGTACGTCGCCCGGAAGTACGCGTACGACCACGCGAACATCACG
Organism: Lepisma saccharinum; assembly: GCF_977018435.1. Lineage (NCBI taxonomy): Eukaryota > Metazoa > Arthropoda > Insecta > Zygentoma > Lepismatidae > Lepisma > Lepisma saccharinum. Next base: position 64,868,385 of record NC_139241.1, on the reverse strand, counting down.
TACACCTTGACTGTCCAGTGGACCTACCAGAGCCCCAACGACTCGCTCCTGCTCCACAACTCCAGCACGGTGCTGGTCAGGTTCACCAACGAAAGCTTCTGCGAGGCTGGGCCGAGGTTGGATCTCTGCGCGTCGAAGAGAACAAAGCACGACTGCAAGGCCACGTGTGGGTTCGGAGCTGCCCGCGGGTGCGCCTGGAGGAAAAATGGGCGGAAGAACGTCGTAGGACCCAGTAGCTCGTACTCCACGTGTACCACTAACCAGGACACGTGTCCAGATGACGTTTGTGATGAGCTGGAAGCCATTGAACCACAGCTGTGCCCTCAAGATTGCGCCCGTAAGTTGAAAATCTTATTTGATTCCGCCTGACCATAGATTTTTCTTTGTATAATATTCTTCGTTATTCTACAATAGACTTATTATTATTCTACAATAGACCTTTTATTAATGTATTGCAATACAGAGTGAGGCTACTGAACCTGACAGTTGTTAATCTCTAAATATATAAAATGGATGTATGTGTGTGGGTATGTATGTTTGTTTGTTCCGGCATAACTCTCGAACGCCTGGAGCAATTTCAACCAAACCTGGTACATATATCACTTGCAATCTGGAAATAATATTTTGGGGGGTAAGATACCCCTGGCACCCCTATGGGTGGGGTGGGAAGGGGTAACATGTAAAAATAATCCAAAACGACCGATATTAAATTCCGCACAAACAGACAGCCGTGACTCTATGCAATCCCGCACAACGATAGTGTTTCGCGGGTTTTCTAACATTCAGGCTGATATGACTATGTGTTGCGAAAATGGCCAATATTAGTGTGGAATCCATAGTTTACGTGGTCGCTAAGATGAATAGCGACACTCCCAATGCCATTCAACTCCAAGTTAATTTTGCGCAATAGTTAGAATTCATTATTTTCCTGTCTAATAGAAGACTGGGATAAATAAATACCGGGGCAACGCTAATAAAAACAAAACTCAAAGCCTTTTAGGAAGATAGCATGAGTGGCAGTTTCTTGACAAGACAGTTCATTTCTTGAGTGACTCCTCAAAACAAAGACTTGAAGTCGTTCGGTGTTTTCTGGATTTCGAACCTTATGGTGTCCACCAGGTGTTATTTTCATTGCTGATGCCGTCTCCTTAAAGTTCCTTACCAACAACAAAATAGAATTCCGACTGGGAACATGCAGATTACGATGGATGTGAAAGTGCCAACGGAAGGCACGCTACGTTGCCTCCACGCATTCATTGTGAAAAATGTCTCAACCATAAAAGCACGGCTATGTGCCTATTACTACTCCATGCTGACTGACATGCTTTGAGATAATTAACATCTGCATGTCAGGCAACTTCCGTTCAGTATTGATTCAAAAACCGTCACATTCAGTTGCCTCACCCTGTACATGTGTGGATTACAATTTTACAACAATCTTTCACTTTAATGGCTATACGTATGAGCATAACGTTCATTTAAGTCTCCACACATTTTGTCAAACCAGATTATCCAGTCCAATCAAGAATAATGTTGGGGAAAAAATTGAAATGGTTTAGTTTTAAGTCAAGTTTATGCACAGATAGGCTAATCGGGACTGGACCTACAGTTTAAAGTGGAATCCTCCACCGGATATCAAACCCCTTGATTAAAATGTGAAATGTGATTTATCTGTCCGTAAACCAGTGAAGAATAATTAACTTGGCTTTTTGTTCACGGTTTGGAATGATTTTACAAAATTCCCTAGCTCCTTTATTACCTTTCTCCTCCGAAGCTGATATCACTGGCTTTTCCAGGACAGCATTAGCGTCGGGATGAGAATCGAGCCGAACCGTTGATTCCCACCTCTATAAATTGGCATCGTCCATTTCAAGTTGCAAATAAAACATAGAAATAAAAAAAGTATAAACTTAGATCGGAAACATTTAGTATAAAATACAGGAATCTCTTTGTTTTCACATGTTACCACTTACTGCCAGGATTTTGATTGACTTTATTTTACTTCGCCTTTTGTGCCACTTTTGGCTAATTTGCGAAGATGATGATGAAATTGATGAACGGACACTCACAAACATCCATGCCCAGGCCAGGATCGAACCCTGTACCCCTGGCGTCGTAGCGCGATGCGCTAACCACTCCGCTCCAGGGGCTGGCACTTACTCCCAAGAATAAGTGGTTCCATGGTTTTCAAAATTCCAATTAGAGTTTTATGTGAGGGGATACACAACACCTAAATTTGCTCCTAACTTTTAGAGTTTCTTCAACGAGGTGTTCAAAAGTTAATAACAAAAAAGAATAACTAGACATTACAGTACAGTAACTGTATGAAATGTAAAAACAATAATGAGGAACTCATCTGGTGGATCGTCTAGAAGAGTCTTCCTAAGGTTATAATAATAATAAATTTGGTTTGTTTTTATTGGTTTATAATAGATATTTTTTTATCAATGGCCTGTCCTTGTACAAGATATCTAGCGACACCTATGAAAGTCAGTGAGAACCCTTAAATGCTTATGATTAAATAAATGTTTCTAAATATTCTGCTATGATGTTTTTTCGGCCTCATATTAATTTTTTATCTTCTCGTAAATAATTTTTCAAACTCTACCATGAGCACGTAAGACATTTAGCGCATTCACCGTGACACTAACACTCGAACTCTTTCTCTGACAGTCTTTAGCGGCCTCAAAGGCCACGACAGTTGCTGGTGCGATGACATGACGTCGTGCTCCTGCGGTCCTCAGCTGGCTCCAAGGGACGACCTGCCCTTGGAGGGTGCAGGGCTGGAGAGAAAGGCCAAGGGCTTGCAACAAGAACCAACAACGAAAGTGGATCCCATCATCAATCCAAAACCAAGTAAGTACTTTGAAAAATCATGAGCCAAGGGAGATTGATTTCGATTATTTCTTTATTTTCCTGAACTTTCATCTTTCTGTTTGTGTTCTCTGAGCAAAATCTAAGTTTTGACGCTAATAGTTTCGAAATGGGAGAATAAATCGGGACCTGGAACCTCACTTCGTAGCACCTTACTCTAGCCACTCCACTACGGACGTGGCACTACGTAGCCAGATGTTCCAGGTTTATTATTTAGGTTTTGTATACAGGGCGAAGTTAAGGCTTTAATTCATTCATATTCTTCCACTTAACCATCTACTTCGACATTATCTCACATCTATTTACTAATACAGAATATAAGAAAGAAAAAATAATTTTTAAAAAGGTGTCGTGTCGTTTGCACCGAGTCATTTGCGCCGAGGGTTCTTATCGGTTCATTTCCGTCGCGACATATGTCAAGACCTTCCTTGGTAGGTTTCTCACAATCCGGAGTGTCATTACCGCCGCGCGCACGTGTGTTTATGGGCATATGTGTTTTAGTGCATAAAGTGGACTTAAAACATAAAATCAAACGCGTGTTTATGACGATGCACAGCTGTGTTTACACTGAAATGTTAAACCTTTAACAGAGATCAAATATGACTTTTCTTTACTTATTTCAAAAGACGTTACACAGGATTATTTCTATCAATTTTATTCCACAACACAAAATACATAAATCAGTATCAGCCTATTAACTATTAATCATTTATCGTTAATCGTCAAAAAACATTGTAAATACAGTATTGTTAAAATATTGAAAGCATTCTACAAGTAAATGTACACTTTGGAAGCAACATAAATGTGCCAGTCTATTACACTTAATTATTATACACTACATAAAATCGTCAAAAACATTATAAATACAGTGTAATTTTTTGCAAACAATATATACGTAATAGCTACCTATATATAAACACAATATTTCGATACACTTGCACAACAACAATACAAACGTTATTTGAATCCTTGTAGGTATGCAAATGCTCGAAGGCATTGCACGCGGTGTTTCTATCATTCCCATATTCTCAGCCATCTTGTCGTCTCTCTCAAGTTTCAGTTTTACATAAATACTGAATATATACTTTCATCTTACATTCATTTACCAATCACCTTCCTTTTCAATCGAAGATAAACACAGCTGAGCTGGGCAACGTCATAAACACACCTGCTCGCGGCGGTAATGACACTCCGGATTGTGGGAAACACCACCAAGGAAGGTCTTGAAATCGATAAGAACCCTCGCGCAAATGACTCGGCGCAAACGACACGGACTCTTTAAAAATACAACAAAAATATACAGTTTATGTTCCGCACACATACATTCGTTCTTACTCACACGTGCGCGTATAAACCAATGCATAACATTACGCTTATACATAGTCTAAAACGGTTTACATTAATAACAATTCACCTAAAATATTATGTGTAATCATTTCTGTTCCTGTGTCTTACTTTCATGTCATTCTCTGCACCTGCTACTTAGTTTGGGAAGTCAAATTTTTAATTTTCATTATTTAATAGATGTACTTTTAACAGCTTTTTGAACGACACAATTGAGGAAGAGACATGAATTTCAGGTGGCAACTTGTTCCAAATGCCTGCTGAGGTAACAGTAAAAGAATTTGCATAAAAGTTGGTTATAACACCATTAAGCCTTGTTTCCATGATATGAAAAACTCAATGTGCTGACCAAGGCAGAAATTTATTTTATTTTAAAACATAAACTAAACGTAGCGTTTCAACCTTCTAGCAAGGTCTGCTTCAGACTCTGTACAGTACAAATTTGAGTTTTTCATAAAAGTTGGATTTGTGGAGACGAATGGACAGCAGAGACCATTCGCGCGATCTGTGTTGCGGCTGTGAAAGTCGGAAAGATGTTGAAATTGGTTATTGAGATTTTGTAGGCCTTTTAATTGGAGGATTTTGTACAGTACAATTAACTTGTAAAAATTACGTTTATCGTTTAGCGTCAAGTGTTTTGAATTTACAAGTTCATCATTCATCTTAGTCGTCGCGATGATTAGTATAAACGACAAACAAGAAGAGAAAGCCCTCAAAAAACGACATCCTTAACCTATGAAGTCAAAAGCACCTGTTTTTACATACGAGTACAACCATTCAATATATGCATACGTAATAATTGTAATACGTATTTACAACACTAAAGCTGCCCCACTTGGTTACCGGTGATGTGAAGAATCAAATAACATTTCAGAGATCCGAAAAAATATGGCGGAAGGCCGCTTGCAAACAGCCTCCCCTACGGTGCGGAGAACCGGTAACGTTAGCGTTTTCTGTGCCCCATAAAGAAGCTGTAGTTCAGATTTATGCCGATTAGTTTCTCCGTGGGAGGGCGTCCCCGTCGCTGCGAAATCACGACCAGCAGGGCGAGCCAACCACGTTAAAGGATTAATATATACAGGCATGCGTCTTGCAAGAACATACCGCCGCTTGTATTGTCAGTGTTGCCAACTCTCAAGTTGGCTACATCCCTAGATTTGACTCTCGGTATATAATCGCAGAAGACAAATCCTAAGAACGGAGATATATATATCTTACAGTGGTTAAAATGATTCTTGGTACACGGAAAAGACAGCGTCTTGCTAATAAACCATTTGACGCTGAATTCCAATATCCAATATGCAGTCGGAATTTTTCCACTGGTCGCAGTTTCTCTATGACAAAGCTTTCTTTATTTGGTATGCCGGTTTGGGCATGGATGTTCTTTATAAATATCAAATCATCATTTTCATCAAATCATCACTCATCTTCATGATTAGCCATAAGTGGCAGAAAAGCGAAGTGCAAAAAACCAAATCAATCATGGTGTCGTACAGCACCAAAAATATAAAATGCTCACAAAATGAAAGTCAGCTTACTATAAATATGTTTTACTCAAAAAATTCTTTGGATTTGTATCTTTCAGAATTATTTTCCTGTAGTTTACGGTTATTACAAGCATAAGAAAACAGTTTTTCGTTGTGACGTTTCAGGAGAACACACGCTCCCTTCATCCTTTAATGAATTCAAAATGAGAAACTCTCTACCAGATTGTGGAAACCACAGGAATATATAATATAAGTTGTTCATTTTCAAAGGATTATGTAGGACAAACAGCAAGGAAAATGGCAATAAGATGGCATGAACACGATTTGGACATTATAAATCTAAACCCAAGAACAGGTTTGTCAGCTCACATCCGAAGAGAAGCATTTGATTAAAAAGAAAAGGGTTTTAAAAAGATTGACGGGAAACATAGAGTTGAATGTCTGGGAAGCTTCGTTCATTGCAGAAGAACACTGGAATAAATTAAATAATGAAAATGGTAACATAGATCCAGTATGGAGTGTTCTTTTTCACAAGTGGAGTAAGCCACCATCTTTAAAATGTAAAGTAACAGGAAAAAAAAACATCAAGGGACTTTGTGAAAATAATGATGACTTTGAATTACCTGATGATATTGGGATTCACAATTCTAAATAAAAAATAATGTGATCAATTTTTTTTATCTGAAATAAAAATAAAACAGACTGCTTCCTTTCACAGTTAAGTTGGTATATTACAACAATGTAACATTGACAACATCCATTATATAACGGATTCTTTTTGTTTAAAAAATTGTTAACCATTGTTATAACTGTATCTTTAGTCAAAATGAAAATAAATGTCTGTGTTTTCCTGAAACGTCACAACGAAAAACTGTTTTCGTATGCTTGCAATAACCGTAAACTACAGGAAAATAATTCTACAATGCAATCAATGGGTACATACAAGAAACACTATTTGTATCTTTCGTATTTGACGTCGCCTTTCTGCAAGTTTAGGCCAATGCAACGCGGATGAGAACATTTTCAGCATAATCATGAGTCGACTACTCAACTTATTGGGCCACTGAGACGGCTACACAGATTTTCAAAGGAAAAAATATGTATTGCTATGTATGTTAGAAAACCGTACACCCCCTCAAAAAGAAAAAAGTTACTGGGCTTGGAGAGAAAACGGTCGAGTTGGCAACCATGGCTGTAAGCCACAGTTTTGCACAAAGGTCCTGTCGTGGGAAGCCTTCTCGGGCCTGTTTCAGCGCCACTTTATGGCGTCTTTAAGTGCGGCAGCCGCCGAAAGTCGTTCTTTGAGTGTCCGCCCGCGCCGTATATTGTGAAAAGAACGGAGGCTTCCGCTTGAAAACCAAGTTATTCCTCCGACATAATGGGTCTTAACTTTACCATAGTTCCTGCGCACGAATTTCCTCAACACTGCTAATATCTTAAGCCCTAATTAGTACAAGGTTCTCTCGCTGACCGCTAGATGGTGTCACTGGGTTTCGCTGAGGTGGAGTCTGCAATGTGTTACAGGCTCCCTTTCTAAAACACTGTAACAGTTCGGTCGATATGTACAGTCACCGGCAATAAGAATGGGACATCTAGATACTGAAATTCTAGCTTCCCTGCAAGGCATTATACGTGTTGCATAACTCGAAGTGGATTTTAATAGCAAATTTTCAATGTAGAGTTCGGCAGTACACATACAGTCCGGCCAAGAGAAACGAAACTAGCTGGAAAAGTACGATTCCAAACGCAAGAGGGGAAGCAGGTAGAACACTCACCAAACCACCCTGTGGCATTTTGCTTGTATGGGTTCGCTTGTTATGTTTATTACTGCTTGCTGTGTTGTGTTTGTGATTTCTCATATAATTCGTAACAAACCGTTTCGAAGTGGAACAAAGAAAACTGTGTCCTTTTGGTCCCTGTTGCACATTCTACAAAACACCCTCGATATAATACACAATGCCACAAACCATTCAGTTACTACATTTTCTTTATTATATTTATAATAGTTTACTATATATAATAATAGTAATACTATTATTAGTAAATACTATCCTGATTACTGTTGTGTACATTTGTGCTAATTATAATATTTACTAAGGAGATCAATTTAATTGAATGATCAAAAAAACGTTACTGGTTTACAAACAAGTTTATCTACTAATGTGACGTGATGAAGACTTTCCTGATATATTCTGCTTATATAGTATATGGATCGATATTTTTTCATTATGCACCCTTACATAATTCGTAAACATCTCTACGTATTTTGGAGGCGATGTTACTACGCTTGAAACTTCATTGTTGTTTCCACAGCATACCATTTTCACGGATTCCGCTTCTTGACCAAAGTCCCGTCACCCCTATTTTGCCAATGAACACGTCCAGTTGGCGCATGCGCACTTCCGTCCATGGTCTCAGCCAAGGCAGCCAGACAGTAACGCCTTGCAGGGAAGTGAGTATTTCATGACCTAGGTGACCCATTTCTATTGCCGGTGACTGTACAAAAGAATTAATGTAAAGAAGTACGTTAATCCGTAAAAATGAAGAACTGATCATTAGGGGGAGGATTTTGCCATATTTGCATTCTTTCTTGTGAAAATGCATGTGCTTTCAACGGATTTCAGTAGGTAATTCATTTCACTTTATTTTTGATACTCTGGTGAAGTTTTGAAATGCATATACGTAGCTTGCAAATGCATATTTGAGCTTAACGTGCGTATTACAATTGCATATATTGAAAGCAAATTTTTATGCAATCGTTCAGTCTCAAGCTTGCCTCATGAAGTTGAACATCTTCATATTTGACTTAGTTCTACTGGTAAACACTCAAGCCTCTCTTACTTAATGTAAATATCATTTTCGTATATTATACCTCTCACTACAATTTCACTAACTCTTTGCTCTTTATTCCATTTTGATTTGTTTGTTTTCTTTTCGCTTTATGCACAGAAAAGCTAATCTTGTGGCAGCATGCTTGGAAAGAATGAGGAACGAGGAAGTGTAAGTGTCAGCACGAGCTAGAATGAGGAATGGTGCGAGTGCAAGATGTGGTAAGGGTGTTGTCGTAGAGAGGTGAATGATCCTATTTTTGGTGGAAAAGGAAGAACGAGGTGGTAAGGGTGTTGTCGTAGAGAGGTGAATGATCGTAGTTTTTGGTGGAAAAGGAAGAACGAGGTGGTAAGGGTGTTGACGTAGAGAGGTGAATGATCGTAGTTTTGGTGGAAAAGGAAGAACGAGGTGGTAAGGGTGCTGTCGTAGAGAGGTGAATGATCGTAGTTTTTGGTGGAAAAGGAAGAACGAGATGGTAAGGGTGTTGTCGTAGAGAGGTGAATGATCGTAGTATTTGGTGGAAAAGGAAGAACGAGGTGGTAAGGATGTTGTCGTAGAGAGGTGAATGATCGTAGTTTATGGTGGGAAAGGAAGAACGAGGTGGTAAGGGTGTTGTCGTAGAGAGGTGAATGATCGTAGTATTTGGTGGAAAAGGAAGAACGAGGTGGTAAGGATGTTGTCGTAGAGAGGTGAATGATCGTAGTTTATGGTGGGAAAGGAAGAACGAGGTGGTAAGGGTGTTGTCGTAGAGAGGTGAATGATCGTAGTTTTGGTGGAAAAGGAAGAACGAGGGTAGGAGAGTTGAATTAGAGCCGGCAACGGAATAGCATCCATTCAGGAGGAGGTCCTCACACATCCCCAGATAAATCATACCAACCTAGCACCTAAATGTGAATCTGTCTGTCATTGTACAGTCAACGGCAAAGATAATGGTAGGCAAATTGTCCACCGCTATTTTCATTACTGTGTTGTTTTAAGGAATGAAACTATGTTGGTTCGAAGCAGGCATTGTTCTTTGCTTATTGAAGTCATTATTTCAATTCATTGTCATCATATCGTGCAATTGAGACCGAATGAAAATGGTGGTGGACAATTCGCCTACTGTTTCTTTCGCCGTTGGGTGTACAAGGCTGCGATCTGGACTGAACCTACAGTTTAAAATGGGATCCGAACCACCACCGTGTATCGAACCCGGAACCCAATGATATAGGCAAATGACGCTGCCACTACTACATCAGTAAATATATGTGTGTGTCAACGGTATTGCTTTCTGATTCTCATGTGTAAACTACTTTGCCTTAGAAATATCTTGAGACATAGTAAACGCATGGATATAATTCAAGTGACTTTAACGCCTGTTTTGCCTCCTTGCAGTGGATGCCAGCGTGTGCGGACAAAGGTGCGCCATCTTTTTGGTCCTCGGAGTCTTTGTGTTTCTGACACTCGGAGGAGTGGCCATGCTTTTCTGGAGAGCGAGGTACGTTGTTCAGTTTTAACTTGCGTGTAAAAATTATAAGGTCCGTGTCCTCAAATTTTCGTTACTGGGACATTCCAGCGTTACGTGTGTGACATTTCACACGTAAAATGTAAGAGTCTAGACATGAGATTGATTAAAATATTCATAATGAACTGATTTCATAGATTTATAAAGTACTTTGTGATGCCTGCTAACAAATGAAAAAAAATGAGTATGATGGAACAGCCTGAATGCATCAAAAGCATTGACGAAAATGTCTTACGTGTGTGACGCTTTAAAAATGTGGCAAATTTTGACTTCAATTGTCTGTGAAGCATATAGGATCCAGACGCTAATATTTTTTGTTAGTGAAATGTGCGAATTATATACATTCACAAACACCAAAACATTAATGCAGTTAAAAACAATAATAATTTTCAGATTAATTTATTTCGCAACTTACATGGAGTAGATCAATTTTTGTGAAATGTCCCTACTTCGTTTTATATCATGCATAAAACGAAAAAGTTTAATGTGGGTTTACCTTTAGTACAAGGAATAATATGATATATAATAATACAGAGAACTGTTGGCATATTTTATGTTGAGCGTGTCTCGGAACTGGTAGATTATGCTGAAAAATTAGGGGGGGTGTAAATATAAAACGGTTTGAGTAGCCACTTGTGACCTACATATTGACATACCCTCGTATAAATACGCATGATGATGATAAATCAGCAATGTACATAACTATGACAAATACATTTGTGAGTTGTAGATACTTAATATTGTTCTCTTTTTCCCCCGTAGGAAATTCGGGAAGGGAGGACGCAGGGACAGCAAGTACGTGGGAAGCATGATGTCCTTGTCCGCTACGCACTCCGACTACATAGACAGAGGTCAAGGCTCAGAGCAGCTGATGATATCCAGCCAGGTGCAGTCGGAGGATACCCTCCTCTCCATTGACACCAGCCCCCGCCCCCTCGTGAGTAAATTATTTTTTATTAGTGTTATGTTAAGTCATCTCGGTTGCGCGATGAGTTCTGGACTCACGATGTTGCCGCCGACGGTTCAGGGGTTGATCCCCGACATGGACACGAGTGGCCATTGCTAAATGTAATCTAATCGTTGCTCATCACCACCGTCGCGATTAGCCAAAAGTGGCAGAAAAGCGGTGAAAAAGAAAATGAATGGTGAGGCCCAGCCCGGAATTCGAACCCGGAATAGTGCCAATATCATGTATCGACATTTATCTCGCTTGGTCGCCGAGCTTTCGTATTTGTATTTTGTTCATTTATGTGGTTTTTAATACCTCGATAAGCTAATCGTTACGGTAAGGAGGGAATATAATTAGATTAAATACAAGGAAAAGCACAATTAAATTCCCACGGCAGTAGTATAAAATACCCTACTACTGGGACGAGAAAGGAAGAGCCCCCTCCAAGCAGGTTTGGCTATACTTAAAACAAGCTCAACATGCCCATATGAGCTTCTTGCTCTAGTGTGGAACCCTGCATAATCCAAGATTTTTGTAAAAAATCCCTCATGGACTCCATGAGAAAGGAAGAGCCCCCGGCAATTGATTTGCCTATACTTATAAAAGGCACTTCTGTGAGATTGTTGTCCATAAATTTGTTAAAAATATGCCCCTCTTGATATTATATGATATCTTAAGTGTAGTAACTGATACAGTGCCCTAGCAGGTATAGATTTCAAAATTCTGCCCGGGGCGGTTCTCAACTTGTCTGCACGGTGCTGGAAAATCAATTGCCGGGGGAGTTCCTCGCACGGTGCTGGGAAATATTATTGATCGGGCAATTCCTCGCACCGTGCTGGTTCACTTCTATTGCATCATGTGCTGATGTGGTGTTTTTTGATCGTCGGCTAAAGCAAGCAAGGTATTGAATGGTTCAAAAAGACTATATAAGGCAGGGCACAGTGCAGATTCTTCACCATTGCTGGATCGGCAGTGGAACCCACTAGTGGGGGGCAGAACCTGAACAGGCTCCACCAAAGTATAGGAGACTTGAAGCATATAATTTGGCGGAATAACCCAAGTAAGGTCATAGAAACAATAAATATTGATAGCATAAAAGCCAAATTTTTGGCAAAAAGAGGGAAAGAGGGGGGAAAAAGGATTTGTGCCACGGCCAGTTCCACTGTACGGATCAATATTTGAGGGAGTTCCTCAAATTCCCGCACCGAGGGGCTACGGTACGGCCAGTTCCCCGCTCGGGCAGTTTTATTCTCGCGTCGCGGAGTTGTGCGATCAATATTCGGGGCGGTTTCAGATTCTCGCCCCGCTGTGGGATTTAATATTCCCGCTCGGGAATCAAGAACTAATTGACATAGAGCTAAGCAGTTTTTTTTTGTCTGTACCGAACCCAACTTATCCAGGATTGAGATTTGACTTGATTCCCAAGAAATTGTATATAAATACCAAAGCCAAAAATATTAAGTGTAAACACACATACACTCATACACACACAAAGCACAGTACTGAAGCCAACTGATCCAGCATAAAGTTTTGAATTGAAACCCAGGAAATTGTATATAATAAACAACAACAAAAATGCCGAATCAAAAATATTGTAATCAATGCAATAAAAATATATTTAGCTCTAATTGGGCCAGACACCAAAGAAATTGTAACCCAAACAAATACAGAACTCCCACAAAAATATGCCCCAAATGCAAAAGAAAATATAACATGGAATATTTCAGATATAAACATAAAGATACTTGCTCTGCACAGTCATCAATATTGCCCCCACAACCATCCACATCTGGTCTGAAAAGGAATCATGAAGCACCTCTTGCTGCCAGAGCAGCAAAGCAGCCACGCTATGAACCCATCCATAGCAGTTTTAATGCCCAACTTAGGGATTATCGGTTTATATCAGAGCCAAAATGTGGCATTCAGAATTTTTTGAACAGTATAAATTCTGATCTGCAGGCAATTCTTAATGCACAAAATGGCTCTTATAAGCTGTCCCTCAAATTGTATACACAATATAAGAAACCAAATGGCACAAAATTTACGCAGCCCCACATAACAGAAACTGTACCGGTATATTCAAATGCAAATTCAGACAAGATAATAAGCAGTTTAATAGATCAATTGAATATTAAACACTCTGAATTTGCGGCAAAAGAGAGTGGATGGAGCCTATGCGGCTCTCCACACAAGTTATATGTTAATATTTCTGAATTCTGCCCATTACGAGGATCTACATATCTGCCTTTACCTGCCAATATTAAAAACAAACAAGCCGTGGTTAATATAAAAAATAATGATGAGAAATGCTTTTTGTGGTGTATTTTAGCTGCTTTGTATCCAGTTTTAGATCATCCAGAGAGAATAAGTTATTACAAACAGCATGAACATCTTTTTGACGATGCAATGAAGGGTTTGGAATATCCAATGTCTGTTCAGAATATTGATAAATTTGAAGAAAAGGCCAGGCATATCAATGGCAAACAATTATCTATTAATGTATTTATTTGTTCCACTGGCAATTGCTCGATAGAACCTCTCAGAATCAGTACATTTGATGATGATTCTGCTCTCCCGATTGATCTGCTCTTAATTGGAGGGGATGGCAAATATCATTACACTCTGATACGTAATCTTGAAGCCTTAGTCAGAACACAACTAGACAAATCTAAGACAATATTCAAGTTGTGCAGAAGATGTTTGACTGTATTTGATGGTCAAAAAATAATAAAAGGGGTTCGTGAAAAAAATGCCGAAATTGCTAAAAACAAGTTAATTGAGCATCTGAAATACTGTGGGAACCATAAACCTGTTCATATGGTGATGCCTAATCCAAGTGAAAAAGCAGGATTCAAAAAGTTTGAAGCCCGGTCGGAACACCCAGCATATATTTTCTGTGATTTTGAATCGAACCTCAAACCTCTTGCATTCTGCAATCCAGATCCTGAAGAATCCTCATTTACACCATACCAGCTACATGAGCCTTCCAGCTTTTGTTATGTGGTTGTACAGGGTGGTGTTGTTACTAAAGAAGATTCATACTTGGGACCAGATGCCATCAAAATATTTGCACATAGAATAGAAAATGAGTGCCGTGACATAGCATCTAACATCTTATTAAAATCAAAGCCCATGTTGCCTTTAACAGAGAAGCAGATTGAGGATTTCAACAATGCAGAAAAATGCCCGGTATGTGATTCTGAATTTTCAGATACAAATATCAAGGTACATCATCATTCTCATACAGATGGTAAATTTTTAATGGCCCTGTGTAATAGCTGTAATATTAAGATCAAGAGACCAAGATTTGTCCCCATATTTTGCCATGGAGCATCCAATTATGATTTTCATCATCTGATCAGGTACGAGGGGTTTGAGAAGCAGAATTTAAATATTCTAGCTGAAAATGATGAGAAATATATATCTATTAGCAAGATAATTAAAGTTAATGGTGTTTCTTTTCACATAAGATTTCTTGATTCTTACAGATTTTTACCTGCTAGCCTGGGTACACTTGCCAATCAATTACCTGATGATCAATTCAAAATCACACGTGCATTGTTTCCAAATCAGGACCTGAAATTAATTAGGCGGAAGGGTGTATATCCATATGATTATGTTACAGATTTTTCTAAATTTGATGAGTGTTCTCTGCCACCACAAGAAGAGTTTTACAGCAAAATCAGAGGATCTGGAATCACTGATGAAGATTATCGCCATGCCCAGTTGATGTGGAACAATTTAAAATGCCGGACATTTCGTGATTATCACATGAGATATTTGAAACTTGATGTCACTCTCTTAGCTGATATAATGCAGGCATTCAGAAAATCTTCTATGCAAAATTATGGACTGGACCCTGTGTATTTTTTCAGTGCCCCGGGGCTAGCATGGTCTGCAATGTTTTTAAACACCAAAAAGCCATTGGATCTGATCCAAGATCAAGATAAGTACTTGTTTATGGAGCAATGTATAAGAGGAGGCATGGTGCAATGTTCTCAGAGATATGCCAGAGCAAATAACAAATATAAGCCTGATTATAATCCAGAATTGCCATCAAATTATATACTGTATGTGGATGCAAACAGCCTCTATGGACACGCCATGATGGATAAACTGCCATATGCAGAGCTTGAGTGGGTCGAAGATTTTAATATTGAAGATCTTCAGGACTTTGATGACAGTGATTATGGCCTATTCTTAGAGGTTGATCTGACAATTCCTGATGATTTGCACAACAAATTTTCTGATCTGCCCCCAATTCCCGAGGTTCAGTGCTCACCTGGCTCTAAACAGAAGAAGCTCATGATGACACTGGAACCAAAACAGGGTTATGTCATATATTACAAAAACCTCCAGTTCCTGATGCATCATGGTGTTCAAGTAACCAAAGTTGGAAAAGTCTTGAGATTCAGGCACTCAAGATGGTTGAAACCATATATTGATACAAACACGGATCTTCGAACATCTGCAAAGAGCCAATTTGATAAGGGCTTGTTTAAATTGATGGTGAATTCAGTGTATGGCAAAACAATTGAAAATGTCAGAAAACATACCGACGTTAAAATAATTACTGACCCCAGCCTGAGCAAAAAATTGGTTGCAAAGCCTAATTTCAATTACAGAAGAATTTATGATGAAAATATGGCACTTTTCAACATGAAGAAAACAAAGATCAAGTTTGATAAACCTATTTATGTAGGGGCTGTGATATTGGAATTGGCCAAATTACATATGTTAACATTGTATTATGATGTGTTGAAACCTTTTTATGGTGATAGTGTAAAATTGATGTACATGGACACGGATAGTTTTGTTCTTGATATTCAAACAGAAGATGTTTATCAAGATATGTCCCAGCCTGAATTGTTTCAATACTTTGACACCAGTGAACATACAAGGATTCAACCCCACAACAAAAAGGTGCCTGGCAAGTTAAAAGATGAAACACTTGGTGATGTTATTGTGGAATTTGCTGGGTTAAGTGCCAAGATGTACAGTTTTAAAACATGTAGTGCTGTTGTCAAAAAGGCCAAGGGCATTGGCAGAGTAACTGTGGAAAAAGAGCTCCAATTTGAAGATTATAAAAATTGCATCAAATCATGTAGCACCACTAGAACATCAGAAAATAGAATTCAGAGTAAAGATCACTTCCTGACTAGCAATATTGTAAGAAAAGTGGCTCTGGACCCACATGATGATAAGAGATGTGTTTTATCATGTGGCATACATACTCTACCATGGGGTCATTGTGATTTGAAAAATGGGAATCAATGCCCAATTACAGAGCATGATTTGGAATAAATAAACATGCCTATGAACTTATTTGGGTTCAAAAAACAAGGTATTATGGAGCTGCCAACACCACAAGCCTCTCCTGATATGCTGTCTAAACTGAGTGCTTTGTTAATTATTCATCTGAACAGCATACTTACAGATATTGATGATAAAACAGGCAAAACATTGTACATATTTAACAATAATTTAAATCATTACCAATTACCTGTAGGTGGGCAATTGCAATTTATTACAACCCCTGAGGGTAATGTCAAGATTTCAGTAGGGAAAAATATTTACAGAATTAAGCACTCAAACATGATTTCTGGCACTGTTTATACTGTTTCTGCTGGTGACTGCTTATATATTGAGGTCCCAGGATCCTATGACAAACTTATACCTTTTTTTATAGAATTAAGAATCAGATACTCTATAATAAATAACCAATAAATCAAAATGCCTAATGATATATTTGGCCATACAAGGCATGAAGATCACAGTGATGAGATTCTGATGCTTGATGTCAGAGTCAAGAAATTAAGAAGTGATTTACAAGCTTTACAAACAACACTCAATGCCAGTCTTCAATTAGAAATTACAAATTTGCAATCACAATGCATGGACCCTCTTCTTAAAATTGATTCTGAACTCAAATTGTTGCTTCAGAAATATACTGACCTTGCCACATTAGATAATTTTCAAAGTTTAGAAGAAGCTGTAGCAGCTCTTCAAGCCAAATTTAAAACCCAGGCCACCAACTCTGAGCAATTGAAACAACAATTGGAAGAGCAGATAAATAATGTCCAGGCACAGCTCCAAACAATTGTCAAAAGCATAAAATCACAAGAAGATTTTGATCTTGTGATTTCCACTCTAAAAGAACAGATTCAGTCACTCCAGATACCTAATCTGGACCCTCTGAACAATGCCATAGCCGAGGTTAAAGAAAAAATTGAGACACTTGAAAATTTTATGAACAACTTGCCATCTTCTGATGCTTTGAATGCAATAACTCGGAGTGTTGCAAATATTAAGCTGCAACTTGAAACATATGAAGATTTTGGAAAAATTCAAAGTTCCATAACCCATCTTGAAGGTACAATAGCAGCAGTGCAAAGTGATTTGGCAAATGTACTAGAATCCCGATTGCCTGGGATTGTAGATACCCTTGTTAGTGTCCAGCAACAAATCACAAAGCTTGAAAACCTCAACACTGAATCTGAACTATCTCATTTTCATCACTTGATTGATGATATTCAAACAAAACTTGAAATTTTACAACAATCCACACCCTCTCAGGCAGATATAGCCCTGCTCCAAAATGCTATGCAAAATGTGGCTCATGCTTCTGAATTAAATGATGTGAAATTGGCACTTGAATCTTTGCAAAATACAGTGTCAAATTTGCCTACATCACAGGAACTTAAAAATATAAAGAGGGCAGTGAATCGCATATTGAAATCAGAAGATATCAAGAATATCCAAGCAGAGATCAAACAACTCACTCAGACAGTGGCCACTCTACCAACTAATCAACATATTAATGAACTGCATGCCCTGTTTGAGGATATCAGAAGACAGGTCCATGATCTTACTGCTCAAAATTCAAAATTGGCAGTTGTTGAAAATTTACAACAAATTGTAGCTAATATCAAGCAACAGCTAGGGACCATGGAATCTAATCAAGCAAATGCCCTGTCTGTTTTTGCCACCCAGCTACAAGAAATTGTGCAACAATACAAGAGACTTGTTGTGGACATAAAAATCAAGCCAGGCCATGATGATGTTGTTAGAACCATCAATGAGCACCTTGAATCTGTAACAAGCAGATTGCTCACAGCAGAAAAGGAAATAACAGGCATAATCGAGAATCCAAAACATACAGTAATTCTTGAATTGTACAGCATCCCCAACAGAGAATATGATTCTCCATTTACACCAGGTGGCAAAATATATATGCTGTCCCCTGCACAATTTTATTACCAGTTTTTTGTTGGGGGCACATTGAGACCAATCAAGATCAAATATTGGCATCAGCCACAGGCACACCACTACCCTACATTATCAATAACAAATGCTGAGAACAAAGTGAAAATCACCAGTGTAGAATTAGAGGATTTTACAGACCCCAATACATTAGAAACAGCCTATACTGAAGATGATGGCTCTCTGGAATTTAAAATACAAATTGGAGACAAATTATATTTAGAAAATCCTTCAGTCTCAGCTGCTGAATACCCCATAGTTGCAATATTCTTGTTTACATATTATGTCTAGAAAAATTATTGTTGATGAATTACACAGACAAGCCAGACGTAATTATAAGAGACTGCCAGTAGTTACAAAGGGCATAGATGATTTATGGCAGTGCGACTTGATTGAAATGGCAAGTGGACAGTTGAAAAACTTAGACAAAATCAACAAGGGCTACAAGTATCTACTCACTGTGATAGACACATTTTCAAAATTTGCCTGGGCTGTGCCACTCAAATCCAAAACTGGAAAATGTGTTACAGAAGCCCTCAGGACAATCATCAATCAGAGTGGAAGATCCCCGCGCTATTTGCAAACAGATAATGGCAAAGAATTTTATAATTCAGTGTTTCAACAATTTATTAAAAGCCAGGCAATAAAACATTATTCGAGTTACAGTGATCTCAAAGCCTCAATTGTAGAGAGATTCAACAGAACCTTAAAAAATCTTATGTATAAACAATTTACACTTCAAGGTAATTATAAATGGATTAATATTCTTCCAGAACTTCTACATAAATATAACAACTCGGTCCATTCCACAATCAACATGAAACCCTCTGAAGTAACTTCATCTGATGAGCAAAAATTGATCAGCACTGTTTATTATCCTAAATATCAGCCAACAACAAGAAAAGCCAAATACAGGGTGGGTGATCAAGTAAGAATAAGCAAATATAAGCACTTATTCAAGAGAGGCTTTACAAGAAACTGGAGCAGTGAATTATTTACAGTGGTTCAGGTTAAACCCGGGACCCTTAACACATATATAATAAAGGATCACCGAGGAGAAATTCTCAAAGGCAGGTTCTATGAACAAGAGCTCAGCAAAACTAAACAGCCTGACACATATCTCATAGAAAAAATTATCCGCAGAAAAGGCAACAAGTTATTTGTCAAATGGCTGGGTCATCCGGAAAACAGCTGGATCGATGCAAACAAAATAATAATATGAACACCTGGGATGTTATAAAAAGGCTGCCAGAGCCTGAACAGCAGAATAAGAGAAATGGGAACTTGCTGCCTGATAATATTAGGTGTCTTATTGTTGGGCCATCTGCTTGTGGTAAAACTACACTAATGGTTGATAATTTTTTATTGGCACCCAACTGGTTAGACTGGAAAAACAGGCACTTGTATGTCTTCTCTAAGAGCTTGGAACAATTAAAATATCAGCAACTGATGAGGCTATATGATGGATTGGATATAGCCACTTTTGAACCAGATGTTAAGCCACTTCATGACTGTCTCGATAATTCTGTTGTTGTGTTTGATGATATTATACTGGATAATCAAAACAAGGTTAGAAATTTCTTTACACAGGGCCGACACAAAAACATTGACTGCTTCTACCTGGCACAGACTTTTTCAAAAATACCGAAGCAACTGATCCGAGACAACAGCAATTTTATATGTGTGTTTCATCAAGACCATACCAACCTCAAACACATACATGATGAATATGTAGGTGGGGACCTGAGCTACAATGATTTTTCCAAGTTTTGCAGTATGTGCTGGAACCAGGATAGTTATGGGTTTGTCACAATTGATATGACAAGAACACCTAATACTGGCAAATATAGAAATAAAATCAACAATTTTCTAGACGTTGAGACGTATATAAATAACCATGAAAAGGCCAATTATTGATGATCTTAAGTTAAGAGATTATCTTGTAAAAAGATTTAAGGGATGGAAATCAGAGAACCGAGGAATTTATGAAAAACACAAACAAACAGAACAGCCTGTAATTGATGCTATTAATAATTTAGGTAAAAATATCAAAACTGTTACAGAGCAAAATCAAGATTTGATCACAGAGCTTGTACCTGTAGCTGCTAGGAACATATTAGATTATCCATTCACCCCACTTTCCAGTATTCATACACCTAGTCCTATTGCTCCTCGAAGAATTGAAGCTACTCAGGATCCTATTGAATTGGGTCTTCTTGCTCAAAAATATTTAACCACACCTAAAGACAACAAAGATGAGGTGTTTGGCTTATATGCTGACACAGAGCTTGATGGCAGCATCATACATAGAATTGGCAATTTCAGAGTAACATTTATGGGAGATGATCTGATTGTTTATTCAGAATCTCGTCTCGGAGAAAAAGGTGCTTTTGTTAAGTACCCCGGAACACCTGGATTGTGGGAACTGATGACTCGGAAAAGGCCTGGCAGCTATACAGATCAAGATTATGAATATTACAAAGAAATATTAATAAAATCAGATGCTCTATACCAGAACAATGATCCCACACAAAAAAGAGTCAAGTCGAGCAGTGGAGCAAAATACAACAATTTAATCAAGCCCATATGGTCACAAATTAAGACTGGCAGTGGGATCAAACAATACAACACCCTGCCTAAAGAATTTGTGTGGGTTGATGATGTCAGGAAACTTGTAGATAGGTTATTGGTAATTGCTGGGGAGGAAAATGCTGGGAACCACAATTTTTACAATGAAAAGGTTGGAATTATGGACATGATAAGCACAAAATTGTCTAATTTTATAGTGAATGACACTAAGGGGATTGGATATCTCATAAAAATTATTAATACTCTACCACCTAAATTTTGGAATATTTCTGAGGGTCGGGGGCTTGTTAATGATATTATAAACAAGCTGCCATTTGAACTACACATTCCAGGCTATCAGTATTGTGGTCCAGGCACAAAATTGGATCATAGATTAAACAGAGGGGATCCTGGTGTTAATCCTTTAGATGCTGCTTGTAGAGACCATGACATAGCATACAACACACATTCTGATCTTGACAAGAGACATGTTGCAGACAAGAAATTAGAAGAGGCTGCATTTGGCAGGTTTGTAAGCAAAGATGCATCTTTGAGTGAAAAAATAGCAGCATTGGGAACCACCATAGCTATGAGCACCAAACAAAAACTGGGGTGGGGGTTGTGAATATGTATATAATAAACCTACAATGAAGGCCAAGGGTGTTATGTATCAAATACCTTATGCAGGTCTCAAATCTCTTGGGCCTATTGACAGTCTTTTAACCAAAAAGCAGCGCAAGAAGAAAAGCTCTTGTATTGCCAAGGGTCATGGGATGAAATTGTTGCTTAGTACCCCCCAATTAAAAAAATTACAGCAATCAAGAAAAAAATCACATGTGGGGGGATTCATATTTACCATCCCTGCCATCTTAGCAGCTCTCGGGGCTGTTGGGAGCTTGGCTGGGGGATCGGCTGCCATAGCAAAAACAGTAATAGATGCCAAGAAAAATAGGGCAGAATTAGATGAGCAGAGGCGCCATAACCTGGCCATGGAGAAACAAGGCAAAGGTGTTAAGAGAACCATGAATACGTTTAAAAAAAACAAGAGCCACTTACGAACCAAGATATTGAAGCTTTAATCAAGCCATTGGGCATCAAACATTTTAGAGGTGTGTACATGTCTGATTCTTTACCGGAACAACCACTCAACAAAGAGTGTGGCATTGTTAATTTGGATAAGTACAAAAATCAGGGCACTCACTGGATCTGTTATCTTAAATATTTAAAAAATGAGGCATTTGTGTTTGATTCATTTGGAGGTGTTCCGCCTGAAAATTTAGTAAAATATCTAAAATCAGCTAATCTTTATTACAATAATGCCCGTGTTCAAAACTTCAAAGATGTTAATTGTGGACATTTGTGTTTATCTGTTCTTAGATACATGTCTCAAATAAATAAACCATCAATTGAAGATTTTCAAAAGGCCTTGTGGTATCTGAAACATCATGGGAGTATTCCATCTCACCAGCCAAAATTCAATATTGAAACTCAAATTGCATGATGACATAGTGTATCCCAAAACAATAGCTCTCAGAGCATTTTACGGCATGTACCTGATCCCCAATATTACACACCACAACAACACAATTGCAGTAGGGGATGAAAAAATTGTCATCACTCCAGGGCAGTATAATCTCTCCACTCTAAATGCTCAATTACCCAGAGGTGTAGTGTTAAGTCAAAATTCTGTCACTCACAGAGTAGAGATTGTATCTGCTACAGAAACAGTGGATCTGGGTACTATAGGAGAGCTGTTAGGCTTTGAGAACAACACAAAACTTGAAGCGGCCATCAAACACACTGCTATGAATATACCTAAATTCTTAGCCATAGAGACTCTGAATATTCACTGTAATGTGGCCGAGGGTATGATCACCAAATCAAAAGGCATAGGCACTCACAAACAAACAGGCATCATTGCAACATTCAAACCTAATTCAGAATTCATGGAGCCAATCATCTACAATCCATCACCAACACTATATTTTCCTGTGTGTCATAATAGAATAGATTACATTGAATTGATGGTCACTAATGAAAAAGAAGAATTAGTTGATTTTGCTGGAGCCACAACAACTGCAATCATAGAGATTAATATTTAAATAAAAATACATACAAGAAGAAAATGGAAAATATTGAGAGTTATGAGCTACAGTCATTCCCTCCAAACAGGAGGACATTTGCAAATTTAAATCAACCCAACACAGAGGTTGAGGTTGATCTTGATGTAGGGGATGGATTTATACACCCCCACAGAGCAGATTTATACATCAAATTTGATGTTGTAAAGCTCGATGGTAGCGATTATCCGGCAAATTCAAATATAAGACTTGTAGACAATTTTGTGCCACATCTATTCTCTGAAATTGAGATCAGAAAGCATGGCGTTGTTATAAACAGAGTGGATTATCCCGGCATTACCTCCACAGCTTTGGCTACATTAAAATTATCCAAAACCGAGGCTTCATACTACAAAATAGGTGGATTTGAGGCTGGTGATA
The DNA here is from genome assembly GCF_977018435.1 of Lepisma saccharinum. Lineage (NCBI taxonomy): Eukaryota > Metazoa > Arthropoda > Insecta > Zygentoma > Lepismatidae > Lepisma > Lepisma saccharinum. Next base: position 64,845,066 of record NC_139241.1, on the reverse strand, counting down.
AGATATTATCTAAGAACCACACAGTGCTGTTCCCCATGCGCCTATTGCCAGGATTCTTCTCGGATTACAAAGATATTATGTGGAAGGGTGGTTTAAGAATTACATTTAGAAGAGCTGCAAATGATAACAATGCTCTGATGAGGTACAGTACATTAAACCCTACAGGGGAAGCTCTGCCTAATACCCTACCAGATGCAGGCAAGTGCCTTATTCAGACTATGGAGTTAAGAATCCCTGTTGTTGAGTATGAGGCCAGCTATGCTCTTAAATACAAAGCTGATATAATAAAAAATCCACAGGTTCCTCTGCAATTTTATACATATCAATGTGTACAGAAGCCCGCATCTGGTACATATTATGAGTTTGATGCTACAAATTCATTCTCCAGTATTCAATACGACATGCCTGATTTTGTGGTGGTACTGTTTCAGACTGGAAGACACAACAATCAGGAAAAAAATTCAAGTAAATTTGATAACTGCAACATCAAGAACATATATCTTAAAAATGGCAGAAATGAGGTCTTTCCTAGAGAAAATTACAATTTAGACATGTCCAAGAATGATTTCCTCAAATTATATGAAGCCTTTTCGGCTTTCAAGAGGGTCACTACAGGCAATACTGACATGTATTACACTCCAGATGAATTCAAAGCACAGAGACCCATGTTTGTAATTAACACTTCAAAAAGAAAACAGGTTGTGGTGAATGACAGAACAAACATTAAAATTATCTGTGAATTCCATGAGGCATTACCTGATGATACCATATGTAGTGTTATTCTCATAGGTGAAAAATCATATGTTTATGATGTAAGAAATAAGAGAGTCACGGAGCAATTCTAGAGGGTCTCTGCATATTACATTGTTTTAATATACAATTTGAACCTGGTATCCAATTAAACTTAAACCAGAAGTAAATATGTGTGTGTGTGTGTGGGTGTAGGTGTATCATGGCCTAGTTTTAAGTGTGGCCAAAAAAAATATCAAGAGGGGCATATTTTTAACAAATTTATGGACAATAAACTCACAGAAGTAGCTTTTATAAGTATGGGCAAATCAATCTGAGGGGGGCTCTTCCTTTCTCATGGAGTCCATGAGGGATTTTTTACAAAAATCTTGGATTATGCAGGGTTCCACACTAGAGCAAGAAGCTCATATGGGCATGTTGAGCTTGTTTTAAGTATAACCAAACCTGCTTGGAGGGGGCTCTTCCTTTCTCGTCCCAGTAGTAGGGTATTTTATACTACTCACGGCCTGGCCTGGATATAGCACATACACGGACGTTTAGAGAAAACGCGATCGGGTAAGGTCACGGGCGAGTGAGCTCCGCGATTTGTGTCGATTCGTACCCATCCGGACCCCGTGGCGAAAGTGGTTAGCACATTGCGCTACGTCGGCATGGGGTCCCGGGTTCGAATCCCGGACTGAGCATGGATGTTTGTGAGTGTTCATTCATCAATTTTATCATGTCATCACTCATACCCATCTTTGCAAATTAGTCAAAATTGGCACAAAAAGGCGATGTAAAATAAAGCATAAAAATTATTAAATCAATCGATTCGCACCTATATATTTTGAATATATGAGCGTGTTATATGACGCGTGTGAATGAGCGACAGATAAGAGGCCAGAACCTTACAGTTCAGGACATAAATGGTAAGTAATATTACACCGCTTTTCATGAAAGCATTCGGTGCTAAGTGAGCTCCCACCTTCCATGTTTTCGCTGTGAGACCGTAAGAGCTTATTTTTCTCTTTCCGACTCAAGCATGTCTCTTTGATCTTTGAGAATGAAAATAGACATTGAATATCACAGTGAGTGACCAAAAACAGCATATGCCCCTAGAGGGGGCGCCGTAATGGTCAAAGATAGAAGAAAAAGATCTCCCGAAACGATGGAACATCCTAGAAAAAAGAAGAACCGACTCCGGGGAGACGGCACTAACCCTCTCCAACAGAACATGGAACCAACAGAAAGGACTGAGAACTCCATCATGAACATGGACCTAGAAAACCTGCCGAACAAGTGAAATCCACCTGGGACTTTTTGTAAAGCTCGCCCTTAAATTGAACACATTAGTGTATAAGGATAAAAATATATCTGCAGACAAACCCGCAACTATTTCTGAAATTGTAGCGAAGATGAGCCAGGTCCATTAGAAAGCAGTTAGTGAAAATAAATCTTTAAGCATTGATTGCAAAATACTCAAAGAGCCAACCAAGGCCACCCACAACCCCAAACCTACCTACGCATAAAAGGCGGAGCGCTTCAGAATGCGAACAACGGAAAAACAGGGCAAATTCAAAAAGCTGCCGTTAACAGTGAATACACTGTGTTCATTTCTGACATGGAGAAAAATAAGGATGCAAAGCAAACACAGAAAACTTTTACAAACACAACTAACCCTTTCAGAAAAGGCATACACATTCGCCCCATCAATAAAATGTTAATAGTTGAAACTACGTCTCAAGAAGAGGCGAAAAAAATACTACAAAAATCAAGACTTGGAAAAACAAAAGATCAAAACGGAGCTCCCTAGGAAGCACAATCCATTAATGATCTTATGCGACGTTCTTGCAAATAAAGAGAAAACGAGTGTGTTCGAATAGATCTACATGTTAAACCTTGAAGACAAAATCACATGGGAGGATTACATAAAGCAATTCAACCTCAAATTTAAAACAGGTCCAAGGAACAAAGCATGGTTCAAATGGGTCTTCGAAGTAGAGGTAGCTACAAGATTTCGCGTCTTAACTATCACGAACAGCTACCACAATACGGATGGGTGGATGTTCCGGGGTCTTGAGCATTCGAAATTTGATACTCGGTGCAGCCGCGAAACCAGGAAGTTTACAAGGACTTCTCCTCGCCTTAACGATATTAAGGTAAGCGTCTTAGAGTTTGCTCCTTCCTTTCCTGTCCCGAATACCAAAACTCTCTGCAGACGGTGGCGGGAGGATTCTAAGACAAGCGCTCCCAGACTTCTGTAACAAATCGAATTCCGCACGAGCGACTCCTCCAGGGATATGTGTGGGAGATGCCTGAGTTTCCTGATCAGTCTTGGAATTCCGGTCACCTTGAGACAAGTTTTAGTCAACTTGAACAGGTTTAGCGAAACAGGCGGCAAGAGTCCGACACAGGCCTGCACTGGAAACATGTGCAAAGACTAGAAAATGCATCTGATGACGTCACAGATAACGAGAAAAGTCCATTTACATAAATTCTCTGCAGGTCTACTTCGTATTTTGTTTCTCTATTTGACATCCTTTTCTACCTCTTTAATGGAGTGATTTGATTTTGATTTGCTTTATTTTACTTCGCTTTTGTGCCACTTTTGGCTAATTTCGACGATGGGGATGAGTGATGATATGATGAAATTGATGTAAGGACACTCACAAACATCCATACCCAGGCCGGGATTCGAACTTGGGACCCTGGCGTAGTAGCCCGATGTGATAACCACTCGCCACGGGGATCTGCTCTTTAATGGATTGGTTTGGTTTATTTTACTTCGCATTTCTGACATATTTGGCTAATCGCGACGATGACGATGAGTTATGATATGATGAAGAGACACTCAGAATGAACGGCTATGAACAGGCCGGGATTCGAACCCGGAACCTCTAGCGCCGTAGCGTGCTGTGTTAACCGACCATAAGATAAATGATGATTAACTGAAATTACCGAAAGGATTGTCCAGGCTAGTTCTCGAATCCGAAACCTTCGTAAACTTCTTGTGTCACTTATACGTACATAGGAATAATTTTAATCTGTTCCTGAGCCTGGTACAAAAATACAAAACATTGTAAAAAAATTGCAGGGAATATCAAAAGACCAATATTGGAATGCTAGGAATTAATTAATTTATAAGATACAGAAAATACCTACATAATCACCATGATTTTCACACCTATCCAATCGTGATATCGTGTATCACTGGGAACCTAGCAACACTGCTTTTCCTGTCAAGTGAGAACTTTTCGTACTACGTAATATCGCTTTATGGTCTCTCATGTTATTATTTTTCATAAAGGGTTAAATTTTTTTCACATAATTCTGGGACACCTTGTATATTCATTGTAGTCACAAATAAGGGTGGTTTTACGTGAAGGAAGGGTATTCCGCTGCGAGAATTTTCTGGGAACAGAAAGGAATCATTTTGAAGGTTTCCTGAAACATATGCAACCCAATGTACTTTGTATTTGGTTGGGTTGTATAAGACCCAGGATGAAATGGGATTTCGGTGATTGTCATTTGAAGTCTACACGCAACCACAGATAAGGGTGTGACGCAACTGTGGATGTAAACTTTATATGATTTTGATTGGTGTTTTAAGTTCACTTTATGCACAGTAAGGCTAATCAGGACTGCAACTACAGTATAAAGTGGGATCCGAACCACTATGTACCCACACAGGGTATCGAACTAAACTTCATATGAGAATGAGAAGTACTGTAAAATATTTAATTTTCTTTTACCACTCAAGGCAGAATAATGTAATAGCAAAATAATAAAGGGCAATAGTTTGACACAATTAAGTGAATCATATTACAGAGGAGTCTATAACTGTCCAAATTCCGATTAAATTGAACGCATCATTTGACCAGAGAAAAATGAATCAGAGACGATTTAACTGTACGAATTGTTTGACAGGAGAATCATGGATCAAATATCGATGCAATTGAACGAATCGTTTGAGAAGATCCATAAATCACAGATCTAAGGAATCAATTTACTAAGATTCAACAACAGCTTGACTCACTTTACGCAATGTTTGTCTTAAAGAGAACCGTTTATAAAACAGCTAATCCTAAATCTTCTGTCTTTTAGCCTGACAAGAAGTGGGAGTTCCCTCGAAGCCGCCTGGTGATAGACCAAACCCTTGGGGAAGGGGAGTTCGGGAGAGTCCTCAAAGCCACTGCCCTAGACATCGCAGGGACGCCTGGTAAGTACAAGATATTCTCTGCTATCCTTAGGGATTCAATCGATCATGTCTATAAATGGTTCTATTCTCTTTCCACAGCAAAAGTTTCTGATGTGTACAGTCAGCCGCAATAAAACTGAGAACCTAGATATCTAAATGGCATTATGTGTGCTGTTTTGTGTGTTATAATTAGGGCTTTTTTTCCCTAGTGTCCGAAGACGAGGCCCAACATAATATATCTTCATTTTGGGTCATTGTAGGCCAGAAAAAGGTGGGTTTTATTTGTCCTTTTTTAGCATTTTTTAGTTCTTAACGGCTTTTTTTGCAACTTCACCTTCTTTCGACTACGTTTTTACTGCCCATTCTCAATACGAATCATCATCGGTTCATCACCTCTTAAACATCCTTTCTGTAGTAAAAAAATAAAAAAAGAAAGAAAGAATTATATTTGAACCATCCCTGAAAAAAGAGGAAAACATTTTTGGACGACTGAAGCAGGTACGGTACAAGGTCCTCTAACCGTCTGGAAGGTTGCGCTGTAAGTGGCAACTTTCCCTTGTTTTGAAGCTTTCAGTTTCTTTCGCACTGTGTGTTCCATACCACCAGAATTTTGAATTTTTTTATTCATTAAATATGTAATTAAAACTGAAGTTATTAATTAATTTGGATCACATTTATACGTCCTTTTTTCCGTTTTTAGGTCCTTTTTTGGATATTTTTAGGACTTTTTTTTGGCAATTTATAGGTCTTCAACTTCCAAGCCATGGTTATAATCAATAGCGGATACAGGCTGATTCACAATTGAGGATTGTCTAGTTGATATGGGTGCATGAAAAGGGACGAACTGGTAAAAGGAATTAAGAAATGAGAAAAAATACTTCTTTTGATCGCTTCAATAAAAACAAGTCACCTCGGAAACCGAACACACGAGCAGCGCACGCCGCCACAACGTGGCTTTAACTGTAGCATTCGGACGGACCTCTATCGAAAAGACTAACTCCTAACCACAGTATTGGGATTGACTGGCCTCTATTGCAAAACAGGCGAATCGTACCACAATATGCGTGTGAAGAGGATAACCATTCCTCTCAACCTGTGACAACTTTTTATGTCAATTTCCCTTGTTATTCTTACCATAAATAACATTCGATCGTTACTTTTGTATAAATGTGATTAGTGACAGAAAGCTCAAGAGGGAATCAAAATATTAAATGTTTAAAATTTCCTATAATTTTTACTTAAAAACCAGACTGACTGATTGAAATACATTTTTGGGTGCGTCGCCACTTCGGTTATTTGCACCTGTAACATTATATAGAGCCGCGCCCATTACCATAACTAAAGTCAGCACACGTTTCTGAGGAATAGCATCTCCTCACAGAGGGAAAAGGCTGTAAAGGGACACTCAGCACATACAAGAGGAAAAGACACGGAACAACACGCATTCATAGAGGAATATACTGGTCGCAGGCCCAGACGCCAGAGCCTCCTTGGCCGAAAATATTGCAGTTACCGGGCTATACTACGTGGAAATGAGGATGGCATTTTGGTGCCTTTTCCAAAGATCAACCCTAAAAAATGCAGAGCTGTTTTAAATGATTATCGAGCAATGTGAGTTCTTGAAACGTTGAACATAAACTTGCAATCAACCTCGTTCTGGGCTTCGGTGATCATGTTATAATACGGGAAAAGTGAATAAAACCACCCGGATGCCTTCGTTCAATATGGCGTGGGCGCTGAGTGCAAAACTGAATTACTGAATATTCCAACTCGGAAAGAAGACAAAAGTAGACTGGAAATATCCTCCTCGCTAACTTCCTCCACCAAAATGAGCACCTCGTCCCACCCTCTCCCCCCAACCGCCATTTAAAGTGGCGGAAACGCGCAGAACGCGGTCTCCCAATTTTCGCGTCCCCTTACTCCAGACCAAGGATAATGAGAGCATCTGAAATGCCTTAGAGAGAGAGAAGGATGCTGGGAAACTCATCTTCCGCGAGATGAACTTGTTGTTATGCGCTGAAAGATTTCCCTTCCTCGATGTGCAAGGTTGGAAGGGACGCATTGCCCTATATACTCACGGGGGCAAAAGGTGCTGTGAAAGATTCCAGACTTTTAACCTTCTAGATTAATCCCCTAGTAGTCATCATCAGAAGATAAAGACGCGAAGAACTGGCAAATCGGAAAACCACTTTTAAGGCTCAGCGGGGCCTTTAGCTGACGCGGGCAGCTCTTTTCTAATGTTTCCCTCCTTTTCAAAAACGGCTTCCAAAATCTGAAAAATTACATATGTTTAGAATTCATTCTAGATTTTTCACGCGAATCTTCGTACGGTATGCTTCCGACCTTGCCTAGGTATTCTCAATAGTTTCGTAACAACGTAAGTCTATTAAACTATTGATAATAGACAACAGCAGAAGCAAACCACACGAGAATCCACATGAATACTCTGGAACAGTGGTTCTCAAACTGTGGTACGCGTACCCCCAGGAGTACACGAACGTCTTGAAGGGGGTACGCGATCAGCTCGGCAGAGATCAACAATACTTTTGCAGCAGGTGCGTAGAGCAGACTTCATTGTTTCAGACTTCATATCTTTAACACTCAACAGAACAAATAAGGCTGATTTTTTCTTTCACTGACACTCTTATCTTTGTTTCGCATGTTTTGAAATAAAATACTCGTTCGAAATCTATAACAACACTAAATTTGGAGCCGAACCTTCCCTTCAAAGTTCCAAGTGCACAACCAGACATCAAGAAACTATGTCAGGCCTATGCAGGTACATCCTTGTCACTAGAAACTCTGAGAATTTACAATAAAAACTCACAAATTGTACTTGACAGTTTGTTCACAAACTTATTTTTGATCTTTACTATCTTTTCAAAAACTGTGGAAAAAATATATGAAAATTAAAGTTTTCTATGTACTTCTTAGCATACATGTGTTTCTCATTTTTATTCTTGTTACGATTCATAAAGATTGTAAACGTAGGAACATCCAATAAAATAATTAACGTGGGATTCTAATGTTTATTTCTTTACCATCTCTCCACCGAATGCCATTTTGCTCTATTGCTGATACACACCTCCAACATATAAAAAACGCAAAAAAAAAAGAAAAAATCCCCAATAATCCTACACATTTTGGAACATTCGAAAACAGGTGTCTGACGTCGGTGAAACTTAAAACTCAAATATGTGTTACTTAAGGAACGAGCCTCATATGATTCTCAGAACATCACTTACGCTGCAATGTATCTTTTCTTATTCAAACTTCTTAAGAATAAAATAGGTTACGTAACAGACCTTGGAGCTCAATTTTCTGCTGCGTGGCAAAATATGCCTACGTAACATAATTCTCCTTGTTTGTTTGTTTGATTGATTTGTTTTTAGGTTCCCTTGATGCACAGGAAAGCTAATCGGAACCTGGGCCTACATTTTGAAGTGAGATCCGCACCCCTTTGTATTTCCACCGGGGACTCCGTGATAACAAGACGATGCTCATTGTAAGAATGTAATCAGAAACAGACCACTGAAGATTCCAGGTTCGACCTTGACCTCAATGCACAGTGCGCTACAACGTCAGGGGTCTCTCAGGTTCGAATCCCTGCCTGAGCACGGGTGTTCTTTGCGAGTGCCCCTACATCATAGCATCATTCTCGTCGTCGCGGTTAACCAAAAGTAGAAGTAAAGCGACGCTAAATAACAAAAAAATCAATGAAAGCTTACATTTGTGAGTGTTCCCTCATCAAACTCAACTAATCATCATTCATCATCGTCATGATTATCTAAAATCATCGAAAATAAAAGAAATAGAAACAAATACTATCAATATTTATTAGCATACAATCTCTCCATCCCAAATTTCGATCGAGAAAATAGCTTTTTCCAATCCCAGCATCCGCAGATTTAGATATTCATTCCGCAAATACAGAATATACGTAAATGCAGTATAATTGAACACCTTACAAAGAAATTGTAAATACTGAATCTATATTCTCCAAATAACATTGCAAAAGTATTGCGCGCAATAAAAGAATCGTTGCCTGTTGTGTACTAACGCATTAATAACAAAAGCCTTTGAAATATCGTGCGTGATTGAGGAACGATGGTGAGGTCAAGAGGTGTAAACTACCAATTTTGAGAGGGCGATAACGTCCGTATATTTACAACTCTTGGGGCGCTTTTATGACAGCTTGGTAACTTGAAAGGTCTGGTATTGAATGTAAGCAAAATCGATCAACGCATTCCAAGAGAGCTGAAGCAAATCATATCTTCGCTGTGGTGAGGGCACTCCAAACTTTGCCGATGTTTTCAGCTTAGTGCATATAGGCATTTAAAGATAAAGACGCGAAGAACTGGCAAATCGGAAAACCATCTTTAAGGCTCAGCTGGCCCTTTGGCTGACGCCAGGGCAGCTCTTTTCTAATGTTTCTCTCCTTTTCAAAAACTGCTTCCAAAATCTGAAAAATTACATATGTTTAGAATTCATTCTAGATTTTTCACGCGAATCTTCGTGCGGTTTGCTTCCGCCATTGCCTAGATATTCTCAATAGTTTCGTAACAACGTAAGTCTATTAAACTATTGATCATATCTAGAGAACAGCGGAAGCAAACCACACGAGGATCCACGTGAATATTCTAGAACAGTGGTTTCAAACTGTGGTACGCGTACCCTGAGGAGTACACGAACGACTTGAAGGGGGTACGCGATCAGCTCGGCAGAGATCGACAATGCGTTTGCAGTAGGTGCGTAGAGAAGACTTAATTGTTTCAGACTTCATAGCTTTAACACTCAACAGAAAAACTAAGGCTGATTTTTTTTTCACTGACACTCTTATCTTTGTTTCGCATGTTTTGAAATAAAATACTCTTTCGAAAGCTATAACAAGAGTAAACTTGAGTTGCCCTTGACAAAGAAAAAACTGAAATTCATTGCGTGGTTGAGGAAACAAGAGGGGAAAAGGCTTCAATGATCTGACCACGCTAACTCCTATGACAATAGAGATGTTGAATTGGAAACTTCACTTCTCCAGTTGCCGTCAAGGAGTGCTCTGGTGTTGCATTTGAGGGAAATCGGTCAACGCGTTTCAAGATGGTGGACTTTAAACCAAATGTAAGAAACTGGAAAATATATTTGACGCCCAAATATTCTTTGTATTTGTTGTTTGACTTTTTTGTACTGTTTTGTACGGAAAACACGATCGGGTGTATGTTGGTTTTATTTAACTTTGCTTTTCTGCCACTTTTGGCTACCCGCGACGATGAGTATGAATGATGATATGAAGAAACTGATGAAGAGACACACAACTGGGATTAGAACCAGAGACCCCTGGAGTTGTAGCGCGATGTGCTAACCTTTCCGCCAAGGAGGTAATGTCAGGAAGCATCGGTGGTTCTCTTTATAACTAATACCCCAGCATTCGCTTGATATGACTAAAGGTTTCACCATAACATCTCTAGAATACAAGTTAAACACGCATCTATTTCGATCCGTGACTTAACCAGACTGAAGTTGCCTTTACATTGAGTACCCAGTTGGATACTAAACAGACATTGTGATGATTAAACTCTCGTATATGATGCGCATCTGTGTTGCGTCAAATTTTATCACGACAAGCCAAACGGAATCATTCGCGCACCAAAAGACTGGAATTTTACTCATTTTTACTAAATCAATTTTCTTTATTAAAACAGTATCTAGGTCTACACATAGATCCCGATAATAATCTCACATTAGGACTTTCTCACGAATTTTCTTTAAATGAAAATACAATTATGTTGTACGCAATTAGCTAAGCTACATGGGAAGATCGAAGGAAAGTTGTAAAATGCCGTGCAGTCACCTATAAATTTAGTTCCCCATTGTCCTCGTAAAACAGTTGGAGTCCATTGCGCTTCCTTTCTAAGTGTTGCCAACCTGCTACCCTATATTCTCTCCAGAGGGTAGAGAGAATCTGGTTCTCGAGTTTCGTGGTATTCCGATGCAATAAAAAATTACACAATGGTCGTGCGTTTGCGTTCACTCTGTGTACATTTCGTTACTGCAGAAAGAAGAAAATCGTAGGTTAAAAAGACTGCCTGAACTATATCGATATCATAGGAGCGTAGGTTCGTGTGGAGCTCCTGCGTAGGCTTCTGATGTGAGTGGTTCTGCGTTCGTATCCCGGTCGAATAGGTGTTGGTAGTGTGCTCCGGTGTAGAAAGCCTTTTAACAGCGACGATGGAACTGGAGCCTGCAAGATTCGTTTATGTACTGGCCATGCATTTCTAAATAAAAAACCGCTTAGCAAGCTTTGACTCCAAAAGCGCTACTGTGCGACGGAGCTTAGTTTTTCTTTATAACAGATACATGTTATGGCGTGCTTGGGCATCTAACATACAATCGTGAAGTCCAGCGAGCGCTCCGTGCGGCAAGAGCCTCTCGACTGTACACTGCATCTCAAGTCCAGCAAGCAACACAGCAGTGGAGAGCTACTTGCGTAGAGAAGTAAAAAATATTTCCGGGGAAGGTGAGGAACCTTTTCACGGGACCATCTTCCGTTTCTTCTGCCATTATTAAAATGCCACACCACACTGTTACAAAACGAGAGATTTCTCACGGCATTAACGCGACCGACGAAGCCTCCTGTCTCCCTCCTTTCCGCCTTCTTACACTCAGAAATACGAAGGAACTGAATTGAAAAGACTGCAACAACTATTGATATCATAGGAGCATAGATTTTTGTGGAGCTCCTGCGTAGTGACACAGTCCCGCTTCTCGCTCTGCATTCGTGAGCTCGAATGTTCGATTATGTTCAAGTACATGTTACACTAGGAACATCAAATTTACGTAACTATAGTTGAAAAAAGGTGATGGTAAGTACAGTGGGATGCATAAGTATTGCCAGGCATATTGTCCATCGCTATTTTCAATCATACTTTCTTTACACCTTATGTGTTTTTGAGAAATGGAATTGAGGGGTTCGTAACAAATACCAATGTTCGAGGTCCCTACATATATTTTCAATGTGTGAATGGCAAAACTTTCTTCCTTTTAGTTATAGAAGATGGAAAAACAGTTGAGTATGTATAAGTCTAACCTTACCCTCAACAACAAATAATAATAACATTATTATTATTAATAATGATAATAATTAGCTGTCACTGCACATAAGGCTGAATTAATATACAATTCGTGATATTTTCGATGATCTAATCCCAATTCCTTGTGCTACATATGAACCTTAACTACAACTTATTCGTGTTGCTGCTTCAGTTTAATTTAAACATTTGTATCGTTGGAATCAGCCAAAAATGGCAGACAAGCTACTTGATATATGAATCCATACTTCGCCATAAACTAAAAATTTCCTCCATTATCGAAGTTTGAGCTCAGTTTTCAACAAAAAAAGATTAAAAAATCGCTCATAGCATGGGAAATGTCTCTCTTGGTTTGCAACACTGCATCCGACAGCAAAAACCTTGGCAGGCGTTTACGAGGGACTCTTCTCCAGATCTTTGTTTGGCAATGGCGTGGCATGACATCCAGCCGTTCGCGTGCTTAGCTCTTAATCTCCCCTAACCCCCCTCTCCCCTAAAGGTAAGGCAGGAGAAAGCGTAAATCAATAGAGGTCACTTGGAGGAGGGCTTGATTACGCTACACTTACGGAACGAAGAATGGGCTCCGTGGATTTATGGTCCAAAACACTTGCTCCGAGGTGGGAAGGAAAGGAAACCAAGATTTCCATATTGCTTGAGATCGAAACCGAGCATCGATCGAAAAAAACATTGTTCGAAGACGAATTTTCAAACTGAATCTACTGGTCGAGGGAAAAAAACATTTGTTAATCGAAACTTCTAGAAAACAAATCTTTTAATTTATCCACATTCCCCTTATAGTCAAGGGGTCTCGGGCATAGGCGTAGCTTCGGGGTGTGCCTAGGTACACCCTAATGGGCTGCTTTATCAAAGAGAATTAAATACAGATATTTCAATAAGAGCGGCAGTTTGTAAGAAGTTGAAAATGTCATTACTTGGTACAAACGTGTGCATTATCGCTGATGAAACGAGTGTCTATAGATTTTCGATTTTTTGATGTCATTGGAGAAAGAAGATATTTACTGCATTCTACTCTGTACTACAGCGCTTTTCTTCTATACCTGTCACAAGCTGCACGTGTGAGAGAGCTTTCTCCAAGCTTTCCCAAGTTAAAACTAAATTAAGAGCAACTCAGAAGCAGGATAGATTGGAAGCCCTGCTTTTGCTACTTGTGGAACAGAGCTTAGTCTATTGATGTAAATGAAGTTATTGATGAGTTGAAGAACATTGTACCTTTTTGACAGACGTATCTTGTTATAGATGACATGTATTTTGATGTATTTGTTTGTAACATTTATGAACATTTTGTGTGTGTGTGAGTAATTTCTATGCAATTTGATTTGTTCAGAAATTTTCAACACTGTCAGTTAGTGAACTTATATATATTCCTTTACAAACATCAGTCCAGTTAAAGAGCCAAGTGATTGTGTTGCAAAATATGCTATTAAAAAGTTACAAGACCTCATATACAGTTCTAGCTACACCTATGGTCTCGGGATCGTAAGCGGTGGAGGCACATTGTGGTTCTAATCCCAATTTATACCGTAGGCCGAGTCCCAATTAGCCTACCTGTGTACAAATGATTCAAACTTACTCTTATCCGCATTCATGGTACTCCTTGGAAGTATTTTACATACGCGTATTTATACAGCCCAACACGCCGAGCGCAATTAGTCATGGTGTGCACTGAAATGTACCCTCAGTTTGACTTCAAAAGGTAATCATGGTACACAGAAAATAAATGGTCACATGACTCGCTTTTGGATCGCTTAACCACCATATTGGATTCAAAATGGCGGAAATCATATTTTTAAATCGCTTGTTTCTCGGCTATTTCTCAACAGATTCCAATTTTTCTCTTTTTGTTTGAATGGTCTAAATAATACCTTCAACTGTTATTCTTAACATTTTTTTCGTTAAATTAACGATGCTGCTAGAAAATTTAAAATAAAAATTGTGTAGAAAATTTACAGTAATATAGCTTTTGGGAGAAATTTACCTCTTATGTCAGGCCTATGCAGGTACATCCTTGTCACTAGAAACTCTGAGAATTTACAATAAAAACTCACAAATTGTACTTGACAGTTTGTTCACAAACTTATTTTTGATCTTTACTATCTTTTCAAAAACTGTGGAAAAAATATATGAAAATTAAAGTTTTCTATGTACTTCTTAGCATACATGTGTTTCTCATTTTTATTCTTGTTACGATTCATAAAGATTGTAAACGTAGGAACATCCAATAAAATAATTAACGTGGGATTCTAATGTTTATTTCTTTACCATCTCTCCACCGAATGCCATTTTGCTCTATTGCTGATACACCTCTCCAACATATAAAAAACGCAAAAAAAAGAAAAAATCCCCAATAATCCTACACATTTTGGAACATTCGAAAACAGGTGTCTGACGTCGGTGAAACTTAAAACTCAAATATGTGTTACTTAAGGAACGAGCCTCATATGATTCTCAGAACATCACTTACGCTGCAATGTATCTTTTCTTATTCAAACTTCTTAAGAATAAAATAGGTTACGTAACAGACCTTGGAGCTCAATTTTCTGCTGCGTGGCAAAATATGCCTACGTAACATAATTCTCCTTGTTTGTTTGTTTGATTGATTTGTTTTTAGGTTCCCTTTATGCACAGGAAAGCTAATCGGAACCTGGGCCTACATTTTCAAGTGAGATCCGCACTCCTTTGTATTTCCACCGGGGACTCCGTGATAACAAGACGATGCTCATTGTAAGAATGTAATCAGCAACAGACCACTGAAGATTCCAGGTTCGACATGGACCATACTGCACAGTGCGCTACAACGTCAGGGGTTTCGGGTTCGAATCCCGGCCTGAGCATGGGTGTTCCTTGCGAGTGCCCCTACATCATAGCATCATTCTCGTCGTCGCGGTTAACCAAAAGTAGAAGTAAAGCGACGCTAAATAACAAAAAAATCAATGAAAGCTTACATTTGTGAGTGTTCCCTCATCAAACTCAACTAATCATCATTCATCATCGTCATGATTATCTAAAATCATCGAAAATAAAAGAAATAGAAACAAATACTATCAATATTTATTAGCATACAATCTCTCCATCCCAAATTTCGATCGAGAAAATAGCTTTTTCCAATCCCAGCATCCGCAGATTTAGATATTCATTCCGCAAATACAGAATATACGTAAATGCAGTATAATTGAACACCTTACAAAGAAATTGTAAATACTGAATCTATATTATCCAAATAACATTGCAAAAGTATTGCGCGCAATAAAAGAATCGTTGCCTGTTGTGTACTAACGCATTAATAACAAAAGCCTTTGAAATATCGTGCGTGATTGAGGAACGATGGTGAGGTCAAGAGGTGTAAACTACCAATTTTGAGAGGGCGATAACGTCCGTATATTTACAACTCTTGGGGCGCTTTTATGACAGCTTGGTAACTTGAAAGGTCTCGTATTGAATGTAAGCAAAATCGATCAACGCATTCCAAGAGAGCTGAAGCAAATCATATCTTCGCTGTGGTGAGGGCACTCCAAACTTTGCCGATGTTTTCAGCTTAGTGCATATAGGCATTTAAAGATAAAGACGCGAAGAACTGGCAAATCGGAAAACCATCTTTAAGGCTCAGCTGGCCCTTTGGCTGACGCCAGGGCAGCTCTTTTCTAATGTTTCTCTCCTTTTCAAAAACTGCTTCCAAAATCTGAAAAATTACATATGTTTAGAATTCATTCTAGATTTTTCACGCGAATCTTCGTGCGGTTTGCTTCCGCCATTGCCTAGATATTCTCAATAGTTTCGTAACAACGTAAGTCTATTAAACTATTGATCATATCTAGAGAACAGCGGAAGCAAACCACACGAGGATCCACGTGAATATTCTAGAACAGTGGTTTCAAACTGTGGTACGCGTACCCTGAGGAGTACACGAACGACTTGAAGGGGGTACGCGATCAGCTCGGCAGAGATCGACAATGCGTTTGCAGTAGGTGCGTAGAGAAGACTTAATTGTTTCAGACTTCATAGCTTTAACACTCAACAGAAAAACTAAGGCTGATTTTTTTTTCACTGACACTCTTATCTTTGTTTCGCATGTTTTGAAATAAAATACTCTTTCGAAAGCTATAACAAGAGTAAACTTGAGTTGCCCTTGACAAAGAAAAAACTGAAATTCATTGCGTGGTTGAGGAAACAAGAGGGGAAAAGGCTTCAATGATCTGACCACGCTAACTCCTATGACAATAGAGATGTTGAATTGGAAACTTCACTTCTCCAGTTGCCGTCAAGGAGTGCTCTGGTGTTGCATTTGAGGGAAATCGGTCAACGCGTTTCAAGATGGTGGACTTTAAACCAAATGTAAGAAACTGGAAAATATATTTGACGCCCAAATATTCTTTGTATTTGTTGTTTGACTTTTTTGTACTGTTTTGTACGGAAAACACGATCGGGTGTATGTTGGTTTTATTTAACTTTGCTTTTCTGCCACTTTTGGCTACCCGCGACGATGAGTATGAATGATGATATGAAGAAACTGATGAAGAGACACACAACTGGGATTAGAACCAGAGACCCCTGGAGTTGTAGCGCGATGTGCTAACCTTTCCGCCAAGGAGGTAATGTCAGGAAGCATCGGTGGTTCTCTTTATAACTAATACCCCAGCATTCGCTTGATATGACTAAAGGTTTCACCATAACATCTCTAGAATACAAGTTAAACACGCATCTATTTCGATCCGTGACTTAACCAGACTGAAGTTGCCTTTACATTGAGTACCCAGTTGGATACTAAACAGACATTGTGATGATTAAACTCTCGTATATGATGCGCATCTGTGTTGCGTCAAATTTTATCACGACAAGCCAAACGGAATCATTCGCGCACCAAAAGACTGGAATTTTACTCATTTTTACTAAATCAATTTTCTTTATTAAAACAGTATCTAGGTCTACACATAGATCCCGATAATAATCTCACATTAGGACTTTCTCACGAATTTTCTTTAAATGAAAATACAATTATGTTGTACGCAATTAGCTAAGCTACATGGGAAGATCGAAGGAAAGTTGTAAAATGCCGTGCAGTCACCTATAAATTTAGTTCCCCATTGTCCTCGTAAAACAGTTGGAGTCCATTGCGCTTCCTTTCTAAGTGTTGCCAACCTGCTACCCTATATTCTCTCCAGAGGGTAGAGAGAATCTGGTTCTCGAGTTTCGTGGTATTCCGATGCAATAAAAAATTACACAATGGTCGTGCGTTTGCGTTCACTCTGTGTACATTTCGTTACTGCAGAAAGAAGAAAATCGTAGGTTAAAAAGACTGCCTGAACTATATCGATATCATAGGAGCGTAGGTTCGTGTGGAGCTCCTGCGTAGGCTTCTGATGTGAGTGGTTCTGCGTTCGTATCCCGGTCGAATAGGTGTTGGTAGTGTGCTCCGGTGTAGAAAGCCTTTTAACAGCGACGATGGAACTGGAGCCTGCAAGATTCGTTTATGTACTGGCCATGCATTTCTAAATAAAAAACCGCTTAGCAAGCTTTGACTCCAAAAGCGCTACTGTGCGACGGAGCTTAGTTTTTCTTTATAACAGATACATGTTATGGCGTGCTTGGGCATCTAACATACAATCGTGAAGTCCAGCGAGCGCTCCGTGCGGCAAGAGCCTCTCGACTGTACACTGCATCTCAAGTCCAGCAAGCAACACAGCAGTGGAGAGCTACTTGCGTAGAGAAGTAAAAAATATTTCCGGGGAAGGTGAGGAACCTTTTCACGGGACCATCTTCCGTTTCTTCTGCCATTATTAAAATGCCACACCACACTGTTACAAAACGAGAGATTTCTCACGGCATTAACGCGACCGACGAAGCCTCCTGTCTCCCTCCTTTCCGCCTTCTTACACTCAGAAATACGAAGGAACTGAATTGAAAAGACTGCAACAACTATTGATATCATAGGAGCATAGATTTTTGTGGAGCTCCTGCGTAGTGACACAGTCCCGCTTCTCGCTCTGCATTCGTGAGCTCGAATGTTCGATTATGTTCAAGTACATGTTACACTAGGAACATCAAATTTACGTAACTATAGTTGAAAAAAGGTGATGGTAAGTACAGTGGGATGCATAAGTATTGCCAGGCATATTGTCCATCGCTATTTTCAATCATACTTTCTTTACACCTTATGTGTTTTTGAGAAATGGAATTGAGGGGTTCGTAACAAATACCAATGTTCGAGGTCCCTACATATATTTTCAATGTGTGAATGGCAAAACTTTCTTCCTTTTAGTTATAGAAGATGGAAAAACAGTTGAGTATGTATAAGTCTAACCTT
Organism: Lepisma saccharinum; assembly: GCF_977018435.1. Classification (NCBI taxonomy): domain Eukaryota; kingdom Metazoa; phylum Arthropoda; class Insecta; order Zygentoma; family Lepismatidae; genus Lepisma; species Lepisma saccharinum. The sequence goes on along the minus strand of NC_139241.1, from coordinate 64,826,738 downwards.
ACCCTCAACAACAAATAATAATAACATTATTATTATTAATAATGATAATAATTAGCTGTCACTGCACATAAGGCTGAATTAATATACAATTCGTGATATTTTCGATGATCTAATCCCAATTCCTTGTGCTACATATGAACCTTAACTACAACGTATTCGTGTTGCTGCTTCAGTTTAATTTAAACATTTGTATCGTTGGAATCAGCCAAAAATGGCAGACAAGCTACTTGATATATGAATCCATACTTCGCCATAAACTAAAAATTTCCTCCATTATCGAAGTTTGAGCTCAGTTTTCAACAAAAAAAGATTAAAAAATCGCTCATAGCATGGGAAATGTCTCTCTTGGTTTGCAACACTGCATCCGACAGCAAAAACCTTGGCAGGCGTTTACGAGGGACTCTTCTCCAGATCTTTGTTTGGCAATGGCGTGGCATGACATCCAGCCGTTCGCGTGCTTAGCTCTTAATCTCCCCTAACCCCCCTCTCCCCTAAAGGTAAGGCAGGAGAAAGCGTAAATCAATAGAGGTCACTTGGAGGAGGGCTTGATTACGCTACACTTACGGAACGAAGAATGGGCTCCGTGGATTTATGGTCCAAAACACTTGCTCCGAGGTGGGAAGGAAAGGAAACCAAGATTTCCATATTGCTTGAGATCGAAACCGAGCATCGATCGAAAAAAACATTGTTCGAAGACGAATTTTCAAACTGAATCTACTGGTCGAGGGAAAAAAACATTTGTTAATCGAAACTTCTAGAAAACAAATCTTTTAATTTATCCACATTCCCCTTATAGTCAAGGGGTCTCGGGCATAGGCGTAGCTTCGGGGTGTGCCTAGGTACACCCTAATGGGCTGCTTTATCAAAGAGAATTAAATACAGATATTTCAATAAGAGCGGCAGTTTGTAAGAAGTTGAAAATGTCATTACTTGGTACAAACGTGTGCATTATCGCTGATGAAACGAGTGTCTATAGATTTTCGATTTTTTGATGTCATTGGAGAAAGAAGATATTTACTGCATTCTACTCTGTACTACAGCGCTTTTCTTCTATACCTGTCACAAGCTGCACGTGTGAGAGAGCTTTCTCCAAGCTTTCCCAAGTTAAAACTAAATTAAGAGCAACTCAGAAGCAGGATAGATTGGAAGCCCTGCTTTTGCTACTTGTGGAACAGAGCTTAGTCTATTGATGTAAATGAAGTTATTGATGAGTTGAAGAACATTGTACCTTTTTGACAGACGTATCTTGTTATAGATGACATGTATTTTGATGTATTTGTTTGTAACATTTATGAACATTTTGTGTGTGTGTGAGTAATTTCTATGCAATTTGATTTGTTCAGAAATTTTCAACACTGTCAGTTAGTGAACTTATATATATTCCTTTACAAACATCAGTCCAGTTAAAGAGCCAAGTGATTGTGTTGCAAAATATGCTATTAAAAAGTTACAAGACCTCATATACAGTTCTAGCTACACCTATGGTCTCGGGATCGTAAGCGGTGGAGGCACATTGTGGTTCTAATCCCAATTTATACCGTAGGCCGAGTCCCAATTAGCCTACCTGTGTACAAATGATTCAAACTTACTCTTATCCGCATTCATGGTACTCCTTGGAAGTATTTTACATACGCGTATTTATACAGCCCAACACGCCGAGCGCAATTAGTCATGGTGTGCACTGAAATGTACCCTCAGTTTGACTTCAAAAGGTAATCATGGTACACAGAAAATAAATGGTCACATGACTCGCTTTTGGATCGCTTAACCACCATATTGGATTCAAAATGGCGGAAATCATATTTTTAAATCGCTTGTTTCTCGGCTATTTCTCAACAGATTCCAATTTTTCTCTTTTTGTTTGAATGGTCTAAATAATACCTTCAACTGTTATTCTTAACATTTTTTTCGTTAAATTAACGATGCTGCTAGAAAATTTAAAATAAAAATTGTGTAGAAAATTTACAGTAATATAGCTTTTGGGAGAAATTTACCTCTTATGTCAGGCCTATGCAGGTACATCCTTGTCACTAGAAACTCTGAGAATTTACAATAAAAACTCACAAATTGTACTTGACAGTTTGTTCACAAACTTATTTTTGATCTTTACTATCTTTTCAAAAACTGTGGAAAAAATATATGAAAATTAAAGTTTTCTATGTACTTCTTAGCATACATGTGTTTCTCATTTTTATTCTTGTTACGATTCATAAAGATTGTAAACGTAGGAACATCCAATAAAATAATTAACGTGGGATTCTAATGTTTATTTCTTTACCATCTCTCCACCGAATGCCATTTTGCTCTATTGCTGATACACCTCTCCAACATATAAAAAACGCAAAAAAAAGAAAAAATCCCCAATAATCCTACACATTTTGGAACATTCGAAAACAGGTGTCTGACGTCGGTGAAACTTAAAACTCAAATATGTGTTACTTAAGGAACGAGCCTCATATGATTCTCAGAACATCACTTACGCTGCAATGTATCTTTTCTTATTCAAACTTCTTAAGAATAAAATAGGTTACGTAACAGACCTTGGAGCTCAATTTTCTGCTGCGTGGCAAAATATGCCTACGTAACATAATTCTCCTTGTTTGTTTGTTTGATTGATTTGTTTTTAGGTTCCCTTTATGCACAGGAAAGCTAATCGGAACCTGGGCCTACATTTTCAAGTGAGATCCGCACTCCTTTGTATTTCCACCGGGGACTCCGTGATAACAAGACGATGCTCATTGTAAGAATGTAATCAGCAACAGACCACTGAAGATTCCAGGTTCGACATGGACCATACTGCACAGTGCGCTACAACGTCAGGGGTTTCGGGTTCGAATCCCGGCCTGAGCATGGGTGTTCCTTGCGAGTGCCCCTACATCATAGCATCATTCTCGTCGTCGCGGTTAACCAAAAGTAGAAGTAAAGCGACGCTAAATAACAAAAAAATCAATGAAAGCTTACATTTGTGAGTGTTCCCTCATCAAACTCAACTAATCATCATTCATCATCGTCATGATTATCTAAAATCATCGAAAATAAAAGAAATAGAAACAAATACTATCAATATTTATTAGCATACAATCTCTCCATCCCAAATTTCGATCGAGAAAATAGCTTTTTCCAATCCCAGCATCCGCAGATTTAGATATTCATTCCGCAAATACAGAATATACGTAAATGCAGTATAATTGAACACCTTACAAAGAAATTGTAAATACTGAATCTATATTCTCCAAATAACATTGCAAAAGTATTGCGCGCAATAAAAGAATCGTTGCCTGTTGTGTACTAACGCATTAATAACAAAAGCCTTTGAAATATCGTGCGTGATTGAGGAACGATGGTGAGGTCAAGAGGTGTAAACTACCAATTTTGAGAGGGCGATAACGTCCGTATATTTACAACTCTTGGGGCGCTTTTATGACAGCTTGGTAACTTGAAAGGTCTGGTATTGAATGTAAGCAAAATCGATCAACGCATTCCAAGAGAGCTGAAGCAAATCATATCTTCGCTGTGGTGAGGGCACTCCAAACTTTGCCGATGTTTTCAGCTTAGTGCATATAGGCATTTAAAGATAAAGACGCGAAGAACTGGCAAATCGGAAAACCATCTTTAAGGCTCAGCTGGCCCTTTGGCTGACGCCAGGGCAGCTCTTTTCTAATGTTTCTCTCCTTTTCAAAAACTGCTTCCAAAATCTGAAAAATTACATATGTTTAGAATTCATTCTAGATTTTTCACGCGAATCTTCGTGCGGTTTGCTTCCGCCATTGCCTAGATATTCTCAATAGTTTCGTAACAACGTAAGTCTATTAAACTATTGATCATATCTAGAGAACAGCGGAAGCAAACCACACGAGGATCCACGTGAATATTCTAGAACAGTGGTTTCAAACTGTGGTACGCGTACCCTGAGGAGTACACGAACGACTTGAAGGGGGTACGCGATCAGCTCGGCAGAGATCGACAATGCGTTTGCAGTAGGTGCGTAGAGAAGACTTAATTGTTTCAGACTTCATAGCTTTAACACTCAACAGAAAAACTAAGGCTGATTTTTTTTTCACTGACACTCTTATCTTTGTTTCGCATGTTTTGAAATAAAATACTCTTTCGAAAGCTATAACAAGAGTAAACTTGAGTTGCCCTTGACAAAGAAAAAACTGAAATTCATTGCGTGGTTGAGGAAACAAGAGGGGAAAAGGCTTCAATGATCTGACCACGCTAACTCCTATGACAATAGAGATGTTGAATTGGAAACTTCACTTCTCCAGTTGCCGTCAAGGAGTGCTCTGGTGTTGCATTTGAGGGAAATCGGTCAACGCGTTTCAAGATGGTGGACTTTAAACCAAATGTAAGAAACTGGAAAATATATTTGACGCCCAAATATTCTTTGTATTTGTTGTTTGACTTTTTTGTACTGTTTTGTACGGAAAACACGATCGGGTGTATGTTGGTTTTATTTAACTTTGCTTTTCTGCCACTTTTGGCTACCCGCGACGATGAGTATGAATGATGATATGAAGAAACTGATGAAGAGACACACAACTGGGATTAGAACCAGAGACCCCTGGAGTTGTAGCGCGATGTGCTAACCTTTCCGCCAAGGAGGTAATGTCAGGAAGCATCGGTGGTTCTCTTTATAACTAATACCCCAGCATTCGCTTGATATGACTAAAGGTTTCACCATAACATCTCTAGAATACAAGTTAAACACGCATCTATTTCGATCCGTGACTTAACCAGACTGAAGTTGCCTTTACATTGAGTACCCAGTTGGATACTAAACAGACATTGTGATGATTAAACTCTCGTATATGATGCGCATCTGTGTTGCGTCAAATTTTATCACGACAAGCCAAACGGAATCATTCGCGCACCAAAAGACTGGAATTTTACTCATTTTTACTAAATCAATTTTCTTTATTAAAACAGTATCTAGGTCTACACATAGATCCCGATAATAATCTCACATTAGGACTTTCTCACGAATTTTCTTTAAATGAAAATACAATTATGTTGTACGCAATTAGCTAAGCTACATGGGAAGATCGAAGGAAAGTTGTAAAATGCCGTGCAGTCACCTATAAATTTAGTTCCCCATTGTCCTCGTAAAACAGTTGGAGTCCATTGCGCTTCCTTTCTAAGTGTTGCCAACCTGCTACCCTATATTCTCTCCAGAGGGTAGAGAGAATCTGGTTCTCGAGTTTCGTGGTATTCCGATGCAATAAAAAATTACACAATGGTCGTGCGTTTGCGTTCACTCTGTGTACATTTCGTTACTGCAGAAAGAAGAAAATCGTAGGTTAAAAAGACTGCCTGAACTATATCGATATCATAGGAGCGTAGGTTCGTGTGGAGCTCCTGCGTAGGCTTCTGATGTGAGTGGTTCTGCGTTCGTATCCCGGTCGAATAGGTGTTGGTAGTGTGCTCCGGTGTAGAAAGCCTTTTAACAGCGACGATGGAACTGGAGCCTGCAAGATTCGTTTATGTACTGGCCATGCATTTCTAAATAAAAAACCGCTTAGCAAGCTTTGACTCCAAAAGCGCTACTGTGCGACGGAGCTTAGTTTTTCTTTTTAACAGATACATGTTATGGCGTGCTTGGGCATCTAACATACAATCGTGAAGTCCAGCGAGCGCTCCGTGCGGCAAGAGCCTCTCGACTGTACACTGCATCTCAAGTCCAGCAAGCAACACAGCAGTGGAGAGCTACTTGCGTAGAGAAGTAAAAAATATTTCCGGGGAAGGTGAGGAACCTTTTCACGGGACCATCTTCCGTTTCTTCTGCCATTATTAAAATGCCACACCACACTGTTACAAAACGAGAGATTTCTCACGGCATTAACGCAACCGACGAAGCCTCCTGCCTCCCTCCTTTCCGCCTGCTTACACTCAGAAATACGAAGGAACCGAATTGAAAAGACTGCAACAACTATTGATATCATAGGAGCATAGATTTGTGTGATGCTCCTGCGTAGTGACACAGTCCCGCTTCTCGCTCTGCATTCGTGAGCTCGAATGTTCGATTATGTTCAGGTACATGTTACACTAGGAACATCAAATTTACGTAACTATACTTGAAAAAAGGTGACGGCAAGTACAGTGGGATGCATTAGTATTGCCAGGCATATTGTCCATCGCTATTTTCAATCATACTTCCTTTATACCTTACGTGTTTTTGAGAAATGGAATTGAGGGGTTCGTAACAAAAACCAATGTGCGAGGTCCCTACATATATTTTCAATATGTGACTGGCAAAACTTTCTTCCTTTTAGTTATAAAAGATGGAAAAACAGTTGCGTATGTATAAGTCTAACCTTACCCTCAAAAACAAATAATAATAATAATAATAATAATAATCGTTTATTTTAAGTGTTGAGCACAGTATGAAACCTAATACAGCACTAAGTCAAATACAAAAGTACAAAGTTACACGAATAAAATACATAAGCTGTAGAATAACATAACATAACAAGTTAGCATATTTACACTTCAAGTTACAGTTTTCAACGAGATCTATTATATCTCTGATACTAATAATTGTTTATTGTTATATAATATTGTGCAATTAAATGTGTATTGTTCTAATAATAATAATAATCATATTTATTGAAGTGATGATAACGATTAAACAACCACTATGTTATACAAAATTAAAAAATTGAATACATTATTATAAAATATAAGAGTGGATCCTACAATCTTATACATCAACATAAATTCAAATTATAGGTTTCAACAAGATCAGCTACTAAACCTCTTGCCTTGTTTAGGCATGTGAGAATTGAGATATACCTATGGGAATATCTGGGAATTTTATAAGCTATATTATTCAAAAAGTATTCACTGTCAACTTGGAAATTTAATATCTTCTCTACAAAATTTATCCTTATAATATAATAACATTATTATTAATAATGATAATAATTAGCTGTCACTGCACATAAGGCTGAATTAATATACAATTCGTGATATTTTCGATGATCTAATCCCAATTACTTGTGCTACATATGAACCTTACCTACAACGTATTCGTGTTGCTGCTTCAGTTTCATTTAAACATTGTTATCGTTACAATCAGCCAAAAATGGCAGATAAGCTACTTGATATATGAATCCATACTTCGCCATAAACTAAAACTTTTCTCTAATATCAAAGTTTGAGCTCAGTTTTCAACAAGAAAAGATTAAAAAATCGCTCATAGCATGGGAAATGTCTCTCTTGGTTTGCAACACTGCATCCGACAGCAGAAACCTTGGCAGGCGTTTACGAGGGACTCTTCTCCAGATCTTTGTTTGGCAATGGCGTGGCATGACATCCAGCCGTTCGCGTGCTTAGCTCTTAATCTCCCCTAACCCCCCTCTCCCCTAAAGGTAAGGCAGGAGAAAGCGTAAATCAATAGAGGTCACTTGGAGGAGGGCTTGATTACGCTACACTTACGGAACGAAGAATGGGCTCCGTGGATTTATGGTCCAAAACACTTGCTCCGAGGTGGGAAGGAAAGGAAACTAAGATTTCCATATTGCTTGAGATCGAAACCGAGCATCGATCGAAAAAAACATTGTTCGAAGACGAATTTTCAAACTGAATCTACTGGTCGAGGGAAAAAAACATTTGTTAATCGAAACTTCTAGAAAACAAATCTTTTAATTTATCCACATTCCCCTTATAGTCAAGGGGTCTCGGGCATAGGCGTAGCTTCGGGGTGTGCCTAGGTACACCCTAATGGGCTGCTTTATCAAAGAGAATTAAATACAGATATTTCAATAAGAGCGGCAGTTTGTAAGAAGTTGAAAATGTCATTACTTGGTACAAACGTGTGCATTATCGCTGATGAAACGGGTGTCTATAGATTTTCCATTTTTTGATGTCATTGGAGAAAGAAGATATTTACTGCATTCTACTCTGTACCGCAGCGCCCTTCTTCTATACCTGTCACAAGCTGCACGTGTGAGAGAGCTTTCTCCAAGCTTTCCCAAGTTAAAACTAAATTAAGAGCAACTCAGAAGCAGGATAGATTGGAAGCCCTGCTTTTGCTACTTGTGGAACAGAGCTTAGTCTATTGATGTAAATGAAGTTATTGATGAGTTGAAGAACATTGTACCTTTTGACAGACGTATCTTGTTATAGATGACATGTATTTTGATGTATTTGTTTGTAACATTTATGAACATTTTGTGTGTGTGTGTAATTTCTATGCAATTTGATTTGTTCAGAAATTTTCAACACTGTCAGTTAGTGAACTTATATATATTCCTTTACAAACATCAGTCCAGTTAAAGAGCCAAGTGATTGTGTTGCAAAATATGCTATTAAAAAGTTACAAGACCTCATATACAGTACTAGCTACACCTATGGTCTCGGGATCGTAAGCGGTGGAGGCACATTGTGGTTCTAATCCCAATTTATACCGTAGGCCAAGTCCCAATTAGCCTACCTGTGTACAAATGATTCAAACTTACTCTTATTCATGGTACTCCTTGGAAGTATTTTACATACGCGTATTTATACAGCCCAACACGCCGAGCGCAATTAGTCATGGTGTGCACTGAAATGTACCCACAGTTTGACTTCGAAAGGTAATCGTGGTACACAGAAAATAAATGGTCACATGACTCGCTTTTGGATCGCTTAACCACCATATTGGATTCAAAATGGCGGAAATCATATTTTTAAATCGCTTGTTTCTCGGCTATTTCTCAACAGATTCCAATTTTTCTCTTTTTGTTTGAATGGTCTAAATAATACCTTCAACTGTTATTCTTAACATTTTTTTCGTTAAATTAACGATGCTGCTAGAAAATTTAAAATAAAAATTGTGTAGAAAATTTACAGTAATATAGCTTTTGGGAGAAATTTACCTCTTATGCAAGGTTATCTGGATCAGAAAAATGATTTTTGGTCCGATTTTACTCTGGGGGAAGAGACCGTCTATGGTGCAGGGTGCCTTGAAAGTAGCACGATCAGGTACCAGATCTGTGGATTCGGTGGTACCGATGACGAAATCGGGTGCTTTCAGTTCACACACAAGGGTTAAAATGTAAAATCACCACCATTATCCATTTTACTCATTTCTATAAGCCAACTTCCTTGGCGGAGTGGTTAGCTACAACGTCAGGGGTCTCGGGTATGAATCCCGACCTGGGTATCTTTATGAGTGTCCCTTCCATAAATTTCATCGTATAATCACTCATCCTGATGGTCGTGAGTAGTCAAAACTGGCAGAAAAGCGACGCTAAAGAACAAAAATTAAATCACTTCTATACATTTTGGCTGTTCGAGGGAAAACGTAATTGTCAAAAAATGCAATTTTACATTATGTAGTTACTTATGTCTTTTCATGCAATATCAAACATTGCAGACATGATATGCATGTTGAATCATCACTGTTTAGAACCTTTACACGTGCACAATATAAAATTATACTTCTGATATTTTATTTAATTGATTCAATGTAACTAAAATGAAAGCAATAGAAAATCTCCGTTTGTGACTTAAGTACTTTTCCCAAACACCCTACAAATGTACTCCTAAACAGCAACTTCATCTGCAACGGTCGGTTGTATTCCTGTTCATTTTCGTTATTTCCTTCATGACGTTGGTGTTAAGGAACCTTACTTTCCGACCGTCCCTCGTATATATATATTACCGGACAACAAACCTTTTGATCACGCTATGATGCATGAAAGAGGGGCCTCTTCAAGGCCACATTCGTGATGAAGTATGAAGAATGTTGGAAAGTGGGATTTGGGAAATTGATGAACCGGGTCGGTCTCATGTGACACCCTCTACCTACAGCATCCCTTTCCAATCTAAATGGAAATCTTGGGAGGTGCAAATGGGAGACGCTTATGTGACACGAGGGGGAAGGGGTCATATTAGGACATCGCAAACTGTGTTAAAGGCAGCGGAAGTAACTCGAAACGTCACTGATGGATGACCCATTGAGATACAGTCGTTCTTGAACCGAGCTCGATCCGTATTAAAAGCAAATGATTTCTTGGGAATTACTCCCTCTGTCCCATAATTATTGTCCGGTACACTTTTGTTTGTTGTTCCATAATAATTGTCCGATATTCAAACTGTGACACTGGTGTATACAGAAGAAGAAAATGAAACACGGGAATGAGTCATGCAACGTTATTACTCAAGGATCAGTACAAATTGGCTGATCAAGTATCCAAAAGAACATAAATAAAAAGTTACCATTTTGGCATAGCGGACTATAATTATGACACAGAGGGAGTATTTACTTGTCAACAGCCATAAGATTAAGTCAGAAAATTAATTGATTCTCATAAATTTGAGAAATTCCGTTAGTGCACTGTAAGGCAGCTTTCACACTGAAGCGATAGGCGAGAAGAGACGTGTGTTGCTTGCAAGCGAACCCTCAGTGATCAATAGGGTTAGGATTTCCATGACTTAGCATATTTCTTTGGTAAGGGTGATGTGTTTCCTAAACATATATACATTCATATTATGAAGAAACTAATTAAATTAAGGTGATTTTTAAGGGCATATTTTGGCATATTTGCCCACTTCTGCGTGATAGATCATATTTTGATGGATTTTCCGTTATATTCAACATATTTTTGCTTCTTCAAAAAAATATACAGTCATTTTCGAAGTGGGTTCGTTCTTACTCCCATACTTACTCGAGTCTTTTTTTTTTTTTGGACTGTAGCAAAATCTTTTTCATTTTTATTTGAAAATTTAGAGAAAGTATTCATTGTGCATTGCAACTCAGGGCCTATAAAGTGAACTAAAAATAGTGAAAATATCTCAACATTTAGATATTGATGTTTGAATCAGTCCAGTTATAAGGGCATATTTTTCAAATTATAGTGCATATTTTGTAAGTCATAAGAGCATATTTTATTTTGCATATTTCGGTGATTTTCAAGTCATAAAAATCCTAGCTCTGGTGATCAATGCAACCTTTGCAATGGAAGTGACACGTCACTTTTCAGGGTGATCACCAAAATAACAAATCCAAAAATCTTGGCATTTTCATGACTTTTGTGGACCTTGTTTTAGTTTTTCTAAACCTTACTTATTAAACCCCTCCTTAGGTAAAGTTGAAAATTAGTAATTAAGAAAATCCATTTTTTTATTTAATGAAGTACAGTTACCAAAAAGGCTAGTTGAGATGAATTAGACTTCCTTTATCTATTAATGCATCCTGGACTGCATTTGGTAGACTAGTGAGGCCGTGGCATCTGGAATCTCAGCCAATATAATCTTGTGTATAGGGTTAATGTTGTCGTCCCTTCATTCATATCATCTTGCAACCATTCATCATCTTCACGATTCGCGAAAAGGGGCAGAAAAGCGAAGTACAATTAACTAAATCAATCAGCCAACCATTGTGACAGCACAAATTCTTGACCACAATATAATTTCTTGACTTCTTGACCTACTTGTTGATTTCTTTACTTTTTCTTAATTGATTGATTGATTTGGTTTATTTTACTTCCCATTTCTGCCACTTTGGCTAATCGCGAAGATGAGTGATGATGCGATGAAATTGATGAAGGAAGACTCACAAGTAGGGAGCGGAAGTTTATGAAATGTCATCTTTTTTTCTGACATCTCGAACACGATGCCCATTAAATATACACAATATTACACTTCGTCTAGAACCCAAAAAAGGTAATTTTAAAGTTTTTTAACTTTGTTTTGCCAATTTTCAGGTTTTAGGTCATTTTCCCCGATTTTTTGCATTTTCCCGTCATTTTTCGCTATATTCGGTCTATTGTTTCGTCATATTTTATCACTTCTTTCATTTTGGTAATATTCTTGAGTCTTTTCACCAAGGTGAACATAGGCCTATGTACATCTCGCAAGATTGCAATTTACAAGCACAGATGCGGGAAATTAATGCATTTTACACCAATTCATTCAGTGTATACGACTTTTTCATTAAATTGTTTAAAAAGTATTCGGTTGTTTGCATTGGAAATCCTCGTTGCATATTTTGATTGAATGTGCATGTGGTATCATTTGGTGCCTTTTTTTAAAAAAACAAGATTGCATTTTGTTTAATTTCCTTTTCATTTCAATTTTTAACCTGAAACTAACAAATTTAATGGTCATTTTTGCATTTTTTCCGTCATTTTTTCCCATTTTTTAGGACATTCTATAAGTCATGTACCTATATTTTTTAGATCATCAACTTCCGCTCCCTACTCACAAACAACAATTCCCAGATCGGGATTCAAACCCGGGACCCCTGGCGTCGCAGCGCGCTGTGCTAACCACTCCGCCACACCACTCCGTGACTTTCATGACTGGTTGACACCCTGCTTTCGTGTCGCTCGGACTGGGTCGTTTTCTCAATGGCGTGCTTCGTGTCGCGTCGGTCTGTTGCTCACGCACGCGCGGTGAATGCTTGCTCAAGTAATATAAACACCCTTCGGCTTGAATATATTATCTGCAGATTTTGGGACACCAGCAATGCCTTCTCTTCCAAAATACAAATAAATTAAATGCAATGTGGTTGCTGGCCTGCGAAACGAGACGAAATAAAAGACATCGCTCACTTCTTGCAGAGGAACAAGAATAAAAGCCAGTCAGTCGGGCGGTTTATTGAATTTTTCCGGCTCATTCACCTGCAACACTGCTTCCCCTCCGAACGAGGGAGCGCCCGGTGGAGCGTTCAGGGGGAAAACAATGCCTTTGCGACGTCCTTTCGTAGAGGACCTCATTGGTTTGCTCTTTCAAAGGTTCTGCTCTGAAGGAAGACCTATTGTATGCATTGGGATTCTATTTGGTACATTTCCCGTTAGTTGGGACAACATTCATATGGGCAAAAAAGATGATCCATCCGAGTATATCCGAATAAAATGGGAAAATGTCCAATGAAAGATACAACTAAAATGAAAATATAGTTATATTTACAATGAAGTAAAATTGAAAAATATTCAATCAAATATACACTAAAAAAAAACAGAAAAATATTCAGTCAATTACGTAATTAATTGACTTCGCGAAATGTTTTTAAATGGACTACAAGGATAAACAGTGAAAATGCACTTAATCTGATGAAAAAATATTCAGTCACACAAGCGCTTGATATTGTAAAACTGTTATCAAATAGACTGGTAAGATATTGATGTAGTAAAAATATATAGTTGGGTTTCATGTGACGTCAGGATTCGCACCGCCGCCATGTTTGCGGCGAGGTTGCTTGTCGTCTGCAAGGAAATACCCACCACGTAGCGTTCGTTACACCTGCGCCAACTGTACGTTTGTCAGTACTGTGTAAAATGTTGGTAACATTGCGTAAAATTAATGACAATGTCGTGTCATCTGGGAATAGCGGTAACTCTTTGCGCAATCGACAGAAAAAGATATGGAGAAGAAGCGAAGTTTTGCGGTGTAGATCCACATGAACTTTACAATAAGGACAGGATGCCTAAACCTTTGCCCAACTAGGTCACGCGTGTTTATTTACTTGACCCAGCTACCTGGAATCAATTTGTTTTCATATTTATTACTGGTTAGGATTCTGCTTGAAACATTTACATCCAGTAAAGATTAACTCTAAAATCCAAGGCTCCGCCATTGTCGTCTCTGTTTCATTTTAAGTTTTGTTAAAGCGCTGTAATGTAAAATGTTGAGGTGCTCGAAAACAGTAATTTCACTCCTTGCATTAACAATTTCGGATATACCGGCCTCCGTGGCAGAGTTGCTAACACAGCGCGCTACGATGCCAGGGGTCTCGGGTTCGAATCCCATCCTGAGCGTGGGTGTTCTTTGTGAGTTTCGCTTTATCAGTTTCAACATATCATCACTCAGCCTCGTCTTCACGATTAGCCAAAACTGCCATAAAAGCGATGTAAAATAAACCAAACCAATCAATCGATTTGGGATACTTTGATAGCAGTGTTTTTTTTTCTGACAGTACGCAAAGCCTACTAGCGGCACCTTTTCTCATGGATCGAATAACAATTAATAACAGTTCGTGTCAAGGAACAAAATAATAATACATAACCAAGTACAAACGTACAATTATCAAGATGAATTAAACTTTGAAAATTATCATTTTTATCGTCAGTATCGGAAGTATCAGCACCTTTCTGCCAAAAAGCAAGGAAACACTATTGCAAGTATGATTAAGCACATCAGTTCGATCCATTTGTACTAATCCAACCAAACGATGCGGTGGTATCTTCTGATGAACAATTATCGCACCTTCTGTTTTTTTCTCGGAAAATTCGAGGATAAACGTGAGTTTCTGTTAAACGACCGGAAACTACACAGTACTATTGTAAACAAGATTGAAATCTCCCGCCCGACCGCTTGGATTCCGTATGTTTACAAGAACCGGCCTCAATCATGGCTGCTTGATCCCACAATGCAACAGTTTGTGACGTAGTTGAAACACACATATACAGTCAAATACGTACTTTTAATGCAAAATTTGCATTAATCGCTATAATATACATTTATATGCATTGCAAAACTTTATCGATGCGGCCCAACAACGAAATTAGGTTTTCTTTCAATTCAGGGCAATGACTGAGTTGCGTCCCAGGAAAGATAAAAAAGATAAGTAGAGAAAGAGGTGCATAAAGGAAAGAGAAATGAAAAGATAGGTGGGGAGAAACAAAAGATAGGAGGAAACAAAAGAGAAAGAGAGAATGAAAGAAAAGACGAATATAGATTAAGATATGAAGAAAAAATGGATAGGTAGAGAAATACAGATAGAGAAGGAAAGAGAAAAGAAGAAAGAGATAAAGACAAGAAGAAACAAAGAAAAGAAAGATATATAAAGAAGAAGAAACAAAAGAGATAACAAAAGAGGGAAAGGGAACAAACAAAAGAGAAATAGACAGGAAAGAGAAAGAATGAAATACATCGGAAAAAAAGGGTTAAAGAAAACAACATATTGAAAGAAAAGCGAGAGAATAGAATACATAGATAAAGAAGAAAACAGAGATACGTAGAGAAGTAAGAAAGAGGAAAAGGGAAGAGAAAGAACAAGAAAGAAATGAAAAAGGCATAAGTAAAAAAGCGAGACAGAAAGAAAGGAGAAAAACAAGGTAGGTAGTGAAAGACAGGAGGGGATACATAGAGAAAGAAAAAGGAAGAGAAAAGTGACGAAGGAAGAGAAAAGGACGAAAGAGATACACAGAGAAAGATAAGAAACAGACGAAGAAAGAAAGGCACATGCAAAAAGTAGGGCGATGTCGTTACGTTAACTTCTCGATCGCACTGAAGTTCCATGGCTATACAAATTCTCCTGTCTCTGAGGGATGAACACGCACATCTTGTTAAAAAAAAGAAAAAGTGGAGGGAGGTTTCCATGTCGTTTGCAGGGTCCCTGAAAATAAATTAGATCGCAGCCATTTCGTGGCCGCTTTAATATGAGCGACGGCAGTAAAAACATTTTACGACTTTCTGCCCTTAGCAATGTCAGCCGGACGACTTCGGAGATAAACAGTGGTCTCCACCGCGTGAGGAACTTGTCCGCTTGGATGTCTTGCTGACTGACGGAAAGTATACTCCGGTCAAACTTACAGCACAGCATGTACAGAGTGTCCGTAAAGTCACTGTACAGTGAAATAAAACGCCACGTTGCATTACATTTCTTCCTGAAGCCCATGTTCGAAATGGCTCTCATTGGCCTCAAGACACGTCTGACACACTTGTTGAAGGGTTTCACTTTCAGCACACACTATTCAGTTTCGCCCCGCCCTTCGACTTGCGACATCATAAAAATTTCAGTGTGTTGATGCTAAAAGCCCTTATCCTAACATGCCTAACCTAACCAGGAATGCATTTACCTTGACGTCAGAACACGGAGGTGCAGGGTTTATGTTGGATAAGGTGTCGAAGACCTTCCTCAGGGTATCGGGTAATATCTCTTCAGCTCATCAGTGTTTACAGGTGTCTCGGATTTCAAGTGACGGTCCCTTATTTAAGAAATATGTCAGAAACACATGTGTCGAAGACTTTTTGCAGGATAGAATAGAATATAGGTTTATTTCAGTATAAGCCTTTGCGGCTGTACACACATTTCCATACATCGATTAAGTTGGGTTTTTTTTTCCTTCTTCTTTCTTCCACCCATAACCTCTCTCCTTATGCCCTCACATGTTCAACTTTACCTTTCCTACTAATTGAAGGTTCTCTCACTACAATCTACCAACCTGTTCTCATAATTTTACACTTATAGCACTAGTTATTATATTGTCAAAAAGAAGCTTTCTGCACACCGCTCTCGGGCACTTTCACTCCCGTCCCTCAACTTATTCGCTCTCTTTGACCAGACGTAATGTAGGAAGGTTCCCAGGTCCCTTATTTGGGTTTCGTCGCCTTTCCTCCCCGTAATGGCCCTAATTAGCCCCTCCATTTTAGATTCGTTCATGTCCCTTATGTATTTCAGTCTAGCCCCTGCTGTTTCTTTGCACTGGAGGAGAATGTGGAATTTCTTCTCGTCTTCCCACACATTGGACATTCTGCACTCCCGTCCCCTCTCGCGGGCTTGAATTGTGTCCACTCCCTAGACTGAACCATGCCAAACCCGACATGCCACTCGCGCCACACACGTCTATGTATTTTCGCCTTCCCCATTGCCTATCCCCATCCACGATTTGTGCCGCAATTAAAGATACTTTCTCCGCACATTCTGCCAAAATGTTTTGTTTGCTGATGTCCTCCAATCTGTCCCGTGTGATTCACATTTCCTGCATGCCCGCCCTCCCCTCGACGCCTTCTTCCCAAATCCACCTCAGCCCTATGGCGTACAGTTCTTTCTTTATCCTTGTTACCCATTGGCGTTGCTTTGGGATCATTGTTCTGCGCTTGTATCGCGAGTTTTTTTAGATTTCCATCCTCCATATTTAGCAGTGTTGCCCAATATTTGAAACCTCTCATTTTTGCTTCTACTTCCTCCCTATAATTTCCCATTTCCCTAAGAACTCCGCACATTGCCGTACCCCTTCCCACCCCCTGAACTTGTTTTAGAAAGTTTGCTTGTACGCAGTTTACCATTCCTGTTGCCCCCAGACCCACAGTTCGACACCATAGAATAATGTGGCCTTGACTGTAGCTTCGAGTGTTCTGGTTGGTATATTAGAAACTTTGTACTTTATTTTTTTAGTTTTACCCAGCGCGTACCTATCATTTGCTTTGCTTCTTTATGCCTGCCTTGTCCACTTACCCGACATTGTTACGAGTGTCCCCCCATATTCCCATTGCTCGTCCCTACCGAATACGTACCCATTTTTAAACACCATGACTTTCGTTTTCGTAATATTAACTCGGAGAGCCCATTTCTCGCAGTACATATGCAGCCCATCTAACCCTTCCTGTAGCCCTTCTATTGTGCTAGAAATTACCACCAGTATCCACATACAGTAATAGTGGTATTTTTGCGACCGCGATCGACGGAGATTGCGTGTCCTTCTGTGATAGTTCCCCTACCATATCATTAATAAACAGAATGAATAGAAGTGGGGAGAGTACGCAGCCTTGTTTCACCCCCAGTACCGATGCATTTGATCCCGTCACTTCCCCATTCCCACATTTAACGCAAAACTCTACCTTTTCATCGGCGGCCTGGAGAGCCTTTAGCATTTTGGCAGACACACCCACCCCTTACAACATTTTCCTGTTCACTGTGTCAAAGGCCTTTTCAAAATCTACATAATAATATAATTTCCCTCTCTTTTCTCCCAGCTTTTGCTGTATTAATGTTTGTAACAGAAGTATATTATCAATGGTCTGAAAATTTTTCCTGAATCCTGCTTGCATGGGTGAAATAAAATCAAAAATTTCACACCAATTTTGTAGACGCCGGTACAGAATTTGGCAGTATACTTTGCTCATTGCCGACAACAATAGCTGTTTGGATTTCCTTTATCCCCTTTCCCTTTGTAAATTGCGCAGATTATTGTCTTCGCCCGTTTGTCCGGTAAGAGTCCCTTCTGGAATAGCCCGTTCGTTATATCCCTGACTATTTTGCCATTTGTGGGTTTCTTTTCACGGCCTTTATGATCTCCGGACTTAAACCGTCCCCTCCCGCAGCTTTTCTGTTCTTTGGTGTGCTTACTGCCGAAGCGTACTCATTTTCCGTTACATCCCCGTCTAAAACTGGGATAAATGTGCCCACAAAACTGGCTCCTCCCTCGAGTAAGTTCCTCGGGCACTTTTTCCCTCCCATAATTTCCTTGAAATGTTGTTCCCACGCTCTGGGTGAGATTTTTGAATCGTTATATTCTCTACCCTGCAGGTTACGAATTATTTTCCATAGTAGTCCTGTATTTTTCTGCTGTACAGCCTCTTTTATCATATTCACCCTTTCTTCCCCCCCCCCCCCATTTTTCCCTCTCGCTTTGTAGTGTTGCAGCATATAGCTTGCGTTCTGCCACGTAAGTTAATCTATTTGCTAAGTTGCTGCTTCCTTTGAATTTTTTCAGTGCTTGCGTCCTTTTCTTTTTCTGCAGTTTACATGCTTCGTTCTACCACCCTTTGTTGTTTGTTTTCCCCCTCCTTTCCCGTCAACTATCACGTGTCTAGACGCCCTCTCCGTACATTATAGTTAGGGGCATGCATATTTCGTTTTTGACGAAAAAACGAAATTTGAAAAAACACATTGTAGTGTTAATTTTTCATGTTTTTGAAAGGTGTGAGAGATGCATTTTGTGACCATGTTTTGTCACGAAATAATGCGAAATGAACTGCAAAAAGCGAAATTAACTCTTAAACACGAAATTTAGGGTTTATTCACCGACGCGACACCTTCTGAGGTCTGAATTATCCTGAGAGTTATGCAATTCCCGGAAAATTGATTAATTCTGCTGTTAATATTGGATAAGCAAAAATGGACTCCTTTACACAGAAATAAACTTAATACTCTGATAACTACATAAATGTGCTATTAGAAGTGATATGTTAATTCTGTGGAATAAGTGTATTTTTAAATCAAATGTAGGATTATATTCACAATTTTAAAACCAAAATGTATTTTTATATACCACTTTTCATCCAATTTTTCACCGCTATAACACCGATATTTTATTTTATTTACCGCTTTTGAACCCGAAATTGACTCAGTTTTTGTACCGAAATTTTGCTTTTTTATTTACCAAAAATATGTGCCTCTAATTATAGTATAATTTTACGCCCTCGTGTATGTCCCTCTGTGATAATAATTCAAACATTTCACTTTTCATCAAATCCGATATCCCGTCTGATAAAATCTCGGAAAATTGTTGCGAACATTCATCCTTCCACCTGATTGCGAGGGCAGTTGTCCTCCCGCTCCCTCCCAGTTCATATGTTGTCCCCCCTCCATCCGTTACCCCACTAAGATTTATTCTAGCCACCAGAGGAAAGTGTTTACTCTCCGTCCTAATATCTACCTGAAAATCCGTTATATTTTGGGTAACATCCCTGGATACTAGAAAGTATAATGCTTGCGTCATTTTGAGCAACGTAGGTGAAATTTCTCTCTCTGTTCCCCGTACATTTTCTCTGTAGGAGAACCAGGTTAAATACCCCCAGAATCCAGCAATTTCTTCCCCTCGGCGTTTACGAAAGAATCTATACTTTGCCTGGTGTTATGCACCCACTCAGTGCTGAAGATTCCCCCCTCCCCCTATCCTCGTTTCCTCCAACTATATCGTCCGCCCCTATTCTTGCGTTGAAATCCCCCGCTATAATGATGCTTGTCTTCCACATCGTGCAAAAATATTGAGAGATTTTCAAAGAAGTTTTCATCCCTGTATTTCGATCCCACGGGTTGGTTGATGCAAAGCATCCGTCTAGGATACCATCGTGCCTTGATTCTAGATTTGTCGCCCACCCCTCTCATTCTGCTCGACAAAGAATCATCAAACCCCCACGATACGCCCTCGTTTTCCTTCTTTCTTCGTAAATTTTGTGAATCCCTTGTGAGTAAGATTCTCCGGAGTGTCTCCTGCCCCCTTTCATGTTTCCTGGAGTACCACAATGTCAAACACTGCAAATAGATTCTGAAATCTTCCGAGCACATTTTCCTTTTTAAACCTTCTACATTCCAGCCCATTATGCGTATTGTGCTCCCCGCCCTTGCTTGCGAGATCTCTTCAGCTCATCAGGGTTGCCAGATGCCAAGACTCTTAAGGGACAGTCCCTTATTTAAGTAAGACATGTCGGACACACTTGTAAGGCTAATCGGGACTGGACCTACAGTTTAAAGTGGGATCCGAACCACTATGTGCCTCCACCGGGTATCTAAAGCGCCCTTGATACAAGGCGACGACGTTATCACTACGCCATTGGGGAAGCCCAGTAAAACGCCGTACAACAAAAATATGCGATATATTTATAATAACAACGTTGACATTATTGTTACTATAAATTTCTATTTCAGAGGAAGATAGGTTAAAAGTGCCCGCAAAAAAGAAATTTGACATCTGATGAAGCAGCGGTTCTCATCATTTTGCACACCGCGGAGCCCTTTTCATCCGAAGACGAGGTCACAGAGACCCGTCAGAGCAAAATCGTATTTTTATAGCGAATGAGAATTTGGGAATTATGTTCGTAAGAAGTATTGGTTTAAGCTAATATCATACGTGCACATTTAGCGTTTCTTAATATGGTGTCGAAGAAAATGATCGTTTAACTATTTGATTTTGATTTGATTTTGATTTGATTTAGTTTATTTTACTTCGCGTTTTGTGCCTCTTGGCTAATTTGCGAAGATGGGGATGAGTGATGAAATGATGAAATTGATGAATGAACATTCACAAACAACCAAGCCCGACCGGGATTCGAACCCGGGACCCTTGGGTTTAACTATTTGAACTACCGACGTCAATGTGATGAGTGCGTTTGTTTCTTTTCCAAATCCGACTCTATGGAAGAGAGTTGCAGTCTCATGTCACTGTACTAAAATTCACCCAAAACTAGTTCATGAAACATGGTCTTTTCATAAGTGTGAGATGCCAGATCAATAAGATTTTCATATTCACGTGCAGTCAGGTTGCAAGGCTTGTCTTTAATTGCAAACTGAGCTTTTACCCATGCATAATTTTCTAGATTCTCATGCATTTCATTTGAGATGTGCTTCAAGAGTGCATCCCTTATTTCTTACACATGAAAAGTGAATTCGTCAAAAATCTGGTCAGATTCGCTGAATGCTTCCTTCGAGCTCTTCCATGAAGCCCTTGACTGTTGGGAAACTAACTATCAAGCTCACGGTTTCGAAAACATTGAAAGCACGCATTTTGTTATATGGCATAAAAACAGTAGCATGCTTTCCTTGCATACCTAGGTTAAATTCCTTCATTCCTGTGAATTTGTAGTCTAAATAGGCAAGTTTGATTATTCACGGAAATCGTCACGGAGCCCGAAGGCTCTGAGGATCACACTTTGATATAACCTGTGCTAAAGAAAATTTCTGCTCTCAGATGGTGGCAACAGTGAATTAGCCTGCAATACTGCAGTCCCTCTCGCTTAGAAAGACAGTGGTTAAGACTTGAGAGAGCACTTTTCCATGAATTCACATACATTTGCAACGTGCCATCCATCACTCGTAACTCCAGGGTATGGAGATCCGAATTGGCAACACACCGCTCCTTGCTCCGGCTGGTCAGTTGGAAGTACCAGTTCTCACCCAGGGATCGGGATTTAGACGATCCACCCTTCCTCCAGGAAGGAAACCACCGAATTGCTACACTTGACAGTAAATGCAATTCAAATACTTTATAATTAAAATGTCCAAAATCTTTAATCACGAATCGCGCGCGTACATACTGATTCGCACAAGTTAAAAGTTATATTTTGTTGGGTCATGCACGCTCGCAGGCAGTGATAAGCAACTTATTTAACACGAGAGTCCGCGCACCGCCTTCACAGTTAATAGCAAGACCTCAACTGCCAACCTCAAGCGCGAGGCGCAGCATAACAGATTGTTCTATCTTACAATAATGAAAACTCATAACATAAAATAACACAAGAAAAGCTGATAATTTATATAACACATCAATGTTAATTAGCGATAGTAAGCTAAAGTTCAGGTTGGCAACAATTAAAAATGCCAACGTGGAAGTTTTTACATCGCCAAAAACACGTAGCGTTGTTCCTCCACTCCTAATATAAACAGCCAATAGGAAAACGATATTTTATTGAAAACGAGGGAGAAATATTTTGCTACAATATTACAATGTTAAACTATATAGAAATAACTAAACTGATTTTATCAAATAAATCATATTTGCCCTTGCACATAAAAATGATTAAATAAAGATTTAGTTTATAACGAAGACAAATTACTTCAATCTTGTACATTGTTGAACAAAAATCGATATTAAGAAGAGGTGTATTTAACTTCTGCTTAAACAACAAAATTTGCATGAAAGATAGAAATAACCCTAGCCATTTTGGATTTGGAAAACAATGAAAAAATTGCATATATCATTTGAGATAATTATTAAATGAATTTATCTTCAGAAATCAAGCAGCGATTAGTTGAAACACTCATATATCCATTTCTCGACTACTGTGACGTAGTATACTCTGGTAGAATAAATAAAACTTTACAAGCAAAAATTCAAAAATGCCAAAATGCGTGCATGCGGTTCATATTTTGCATCCCCAGGCGTGAACATATTTTACCTTCCATAAATAATAAGAATATCCTCAATATGTACCGTAGGCGGCTACTGCATACATATTGCCTTACACATAAAATTATTACATTTGGAAAGCCGTCGTATCTGGCAGACATGTTGATCCCTCGCACCAGTATTCACAGCCACCATACAGAAACAACTTCAAATTTAACCTTCCACTCTGCAACACACAGGCATATCAGTCGTCGTTTTCATATTTTGCAGCAAAAATATGGAGTGCCCTACCTAAGACCATGTCGAGCATATGTAAAATAGAATCTTTTCGAAATGAAGTAAAGAATTTTCTTTTGGCAGAGCAGAGATTGTGTTCAAATACTATGATGTAACTTGTATGTTTATGTTATGTATTTTGTCTACATATTTTTTTATTTATTTTTTATTCATTTTATTTATTTTTATATAGTTGTCTTTTCACAATTTTTGTATCATTTTATTCATACATTTATTACAATTACTTTATCAATAGATTTTGTAACTAAATCATGCAGTTTATTGTACACTGTATTAATATTGTAATAACATAAGAAATGTAAATTTAAATGTAATCGATGACACGGGTTAGGTGGCAGAACAGCCTCAGGCTGAACCTCGCCCACGTAAATAAAGAATTTGAATTTGAATTTGAATTTAAATAAATAATTTAATCCAAGTTCTTAACTTGAAAGTATACGAATAAGATAAATGCCAATATACGACTGAAATCTGCCTAGCATGGCGGTCGTTACACATTGTGGTTTTCATCTTCACAGAAGACGTAGGTGACGTACAAGAAGGAAAAACGAAGAAGATAAAACGACAGTGGTTCCAAAAGGGCGCACAACAACGTTTTGAGGGCTAATGGGTAGGTTTATATTATCATCACTCTTCGAACAGCCTTCTTGGTTGACGCTTACTATAGTACCGTGTGTAATTGCAGCTATCTATAAGGCACTGAATCGCTTCCCAAAGTTTCCATAAATATCCAACAAGTGAATAACGCCACGTATGTTTCCAGACAAAAGAACGGAAAACCATCTTGGCCTGCTGCCTGAAACGATAATCCAAGCGAGTTTCTGGAACGGATTTCCTTACTCTACGCACTGCAACATCGCCAAAGAACTCCCTCTTGAGCAACGAAACGGACGCCATTACTCACGGAAGTTCTCGCGAGGGAAAATATGGAGGTCGGCTCTTGTATGGCAATATCCTGCAGTAATCTCACTATCATAAAGTGACGGTGCAATGGATTCTGAATGCCTAACACTGCATTAAGATATAGTTTACGAGAACGTCTGTTAGGGAAGGAAATTCTTGTATTTCCTTATTTTCTCTCTGCAGTTAAGATTCCCTCCAGATAACTTGAAGGTTGTCTTCCGTCATTTTCCTACGCTGATTTCTTTTCGGATATTCTTGGGAAACAAAGCACAGGGGAGAAGGGAAGATTTGAATTCATTTTTCACTCTGTTTCTTGCTCTTTTTAGCGCCAGAAGCGAGCTGCAAGACGCAATTTGCTTATGAGGCTGTGACTTAGCAACAGAGAAGAGCCCAAAAAACATTATAAGTGGGGGGAGGGAGCTCAACAATGTATGAAATGAAATGAAAAGACTAGGTTGGTTTCATTACATTAGGCATAATAATGGTATGCAAATTAATGAACCATGATTTCATTGTGCGTGTTTCTATCTTATTACATAACTTCTACATCATGATAAAAAAAAGTAAAGTGCTCCCTTGTGCATAGCACCACGCCATGAAGTCGTATAGGGGGTGTGGGGGTAACGCCCCACACTTTCTTGATCCGGTCGTGAGTGGGGGTGATGTGATCAGCATCACGCCCCTGACCGCCTTTACCCCCCAGGGTTTCCCCCAGGTACCCATGTTATTCGACGCTGGGTGGGCGCCGGGGCCGCTTCCATCGTTAGAAAAGTTCCCGGATTTGAACCGGCCGGGGATCGAACCCGGGACTTTTGGCATGGTAATCAGACGCGTTACCGACTTTTTTTTTTCTTTTTAAATTTTCTTTATTGAAATTAGCTACTACTTACACAGATTTTACATTTGGACGTCAATTTCAAAGTATCACATGTAGGAAATTTGCATACAAGGCTTTACAAGTTATCTGATCATTGTGATAATATTGTTCACTGGCATAGAATTTGAATGACAGTTTTTGTACATGAGGTTGGTTGCCAAGCACATAATAGACGTAATGTCCTATCAGAAATTGCACTGCACGTGTTCTTGTGAGAGGAAAATAGTGAAACTCTGGAGTTAATAAATGGTTCACCGTGAAGTCGTTCGGGGAGCGGCGGCATATGATTCCAAGTAAGTTCTTAAGGTGTTTCCAATTTTCCACGACTGTCACACATGTCGTCAGTCGATGCACTAAGGTGTCGTCCTGTGCACATTTGGTACAATGGGAGTTGTCTGCCATAAGGTATCTCTGCAATCGTACTCTAGTGCGATAGCATCGTGTACAGTTAAGTACCATATGGAGCGCACTCGATTGGGGAGGTGGGTCGCCGATATGTTTCTCCACACGATGTTCCAGCGCACACTGGGGAATAATGGGACAATACGCGGAATATGTTTCATCCGGTTTTGCAGCATTATTGATAGAGATTTGACTGTTATATCAGAAGGATCCACGCTTGGAAGGAGCATCAACATGTAACAAATTTCCACTATGGTTGTTCGTAAATAGAGAAATTTAGTGGGTATAACACCTGGGTAAATTGGGGCACATAGTTCCACTTCATCCAGCATGGAGCGTAGCACACGAGCCGTAATGCTATCTTGATGCTGGACTATCATGGTGATATGGCGGTGCAAAAATAAGGCTTGCGCTTGTCGGTCGATACTCAGCAGGTTTAGTCCTCCAAGGCGAGTTGGTAGGCATAGTGTGTTATGACTTATGAGCTACATGGAACAGGTGACCGTGCCAGAGAAAGCGTGTGATCATTCTCCGGATTCTCGCAGCCGTTTGGGTAGGCACGGGTAGTATTTGCGCCACATACCATAGTTTCGAGAGTGCATAAGTGTTGACATATTTGATTCTAGCGCTTAGTGACAGTTGGCGGAGTCGGTTGAAATGTAATACTGCTTGTATTTTGGGCACTATCGTTTGAAACGTCCGTCACGGTCATTGGGACAGATTCTGTCCAGTTCCTTGCCATTCTCCCCAAGGGTAGTATTTTTGATTTTCTCAGGTTGAGACACAAGCCTGTATTTACTCGTAATTGTTCCAAGATTTCCATTAGGTTAACATAATCCTGATGATCACGCACCACCACCGTGACATCGTCGGCGTATGCAAAAACTCGGTAGGTCTTGCCATACGCTTGTATTCCTTGTAGTCGTTGATTTATTTGGTGTAGGAAGGGAGTAAGAGCTGTACAGAAGGCAAGGAGTGAAAAGGGGCAACCTTGCCTAACAGAGCGCTGAAGAACAAACGGCGAGGATAATGTTCCATTTACACACAAATGTACCCGAGCCTGGGTGTATAGGCTCTTTATCGCTTCTACGAAGGATTCTCCGCATCCAACGTGAGTTAAATGCCGAAATAGATAATGATGATACAATGAGTCAAATGCTCCTTTGAAGTCCAGGGCTACTAGAGCTGCTTCCGAGTCAGGGGCTTCATTCATTACAGTAACGATGTCTCGTATGCTAGTGAGAACGGTTGTTATATTGCCATTAGTTCCGTGCACAAATTGATGAGGGCCTAGTAGGGTAGCTGCATGGTGTTGTAGTCGGCGCGTTAATATTCGTGCCAATATTTTATAATCGGCACATAACAAAGTGATGGGGCGATAATGTTCAGGTGTTAAGGGATGTATCACTTTCGGGATTAAGACCATGACCCCTGTCGAACTTGTACGACCTAACTTCTTCTGCGCAAAACAGGCATTGAGCCACCGCATAAGCAGGTCTGCCATGGTAGGCCAAAATGTTTGAAATAATTCAATCGGTAGTCCGTCTATGCCCGGGGTTTTTCCTTTTTGAGCTTGTTGGATGGCCGCTTCCACTTCTTCCTTAGTGAACGTTTGGTTTAAGATGGCTTCATCTTCCCCTGATAGCGTGGGGATTGAGCCACCGCGGCCTCATGAAATGTGCTAATTTATTTGGTTTATTTTACTTCGCTTTTCAGCCACTTTTTGGCTAATTAAGAAGATGAGGATGAATGATGAAAGGACACTCACAAAGAACACCTATGCCGAGGCAGTGATTCGAACCCTGGATCCCTGGCATCTTAGTGCGCTGTGCTAACCAATCCGCCATGGAAGTCGGCAGTATGAAATATAATTTACGCACATAACTTGAAAACATATTTTTCTTTTATGATGGCCTTGTTGTTGATATGATGCATACTTATGGAACTTTCAAAGCAAAGCGACAACCTTCAGAAATAAATGAAACTTTTCGAACAGAGGCAACACAAGCTGTACGTGTCGCTTGTCGCTTGCCTGTCGCTCGGACTGGGGCGTTTTCTGAGATTTATTAAACGTGATTTACATGTGTCCGTAATCGGGAAGATCTTTGTAATAACCCTGTATTCACACTCTAGTGAACTTGAATATAATTTGTCAAATTTTGATACTTTTCAAAGAAATTTCCTTCTCCTTTTCACCTGAAAAAAATCTAGCCTGATTTCCCTACACAGAGAGAAATGTCCTTTCAGAGGGAATTTTTCATACATATGGCAACACTGCTTTCGATGTGGTTCAATACCCCAAAAAAATGTAATTCTAGCGGGAGATCTTGGCGTGCATCAAAATGTAATGAAGAAAAATGGCGATATTATTCCTCTTTTGAAGAACGCGTCTCTCCTCTAAAAAGATTTTCCGATCAGAACGAAAATAGAAGGTGTCATGATTAGTTGCGACAAAGAAGGAAGAAGCGCTAGAACAAGCTCTTCTTGGAATACAAGATGAAGGCGTTCCTTTTGTGGATGGAGATTGGGAAAGACGTCGCAGTTCCATTGTGAGGTTGTCGCTCCGGTATTATGGTTTGAAATGTCAAGAAATTTAACTCCGCTCTTCTGAATACAAAGAGGAACCCAGCTGTGGTTCCGAGTAAAGAAAAAACATTCTCTTCAATCTTCTCGGTGACATACATAGCAAACATCATTATTTACATCTCGTGTGGGAAATTCTCCCCAGCATCCCTTGTAACTAGGCGCCTCTGGCATCATTTGGCTCTAATGCAGGATAACAGAGCTGTGGTGATGTCTTTTAGAGTAAAAGTCTCCTTCTGTTCGTCTGTGGATGTCTCGGGAACTGATAGGTCTATGAAGATGAGCCTTGGTGGAATGATAGCTCAAGGTAAACGTAACGCAGTACCGTGTCAAAAGATAGTTAATCTTGCGATCCCCGTTGTGGCGTGTTTAGCAGAGCGCATTATGACGCCAGGGGTCACGAGTTTCAATCTGGCCTGAGCATGGGTGTTATTTGTGAGTCTCCCTTCGTCAATTTCATCATCCACATCGTCGCGATTAGCCGAAAGTGGCAGAATAGGAACGCGAAATAACAAGGATCAAATTAAGCTAATCAGAATTTGGCCTACAGTTTAAAGTGTGATCCGAACCACTGCGAGGATCGAACCCGGGGTCTCTTGATTAGAAGGCGATATCGTTACCACCACGACATTGTGGAGGTCTCGTTGCACCTTACCACGGAGGCACATGGGGGATTCTCCATCTCGGTCATATTGGAGATGATGTGATAAGCATCATGCTCCGACCACCTTCACTCTCGGGTGCCCATTGATTAGAGTCTGAGTGGACCCCAGAGCAGTTTTGCGCAGGGACATTGCCGAAGGATACTCACTTGATGTCGCTCAATCGGGAATCGAACCCGGGTCTTCCGTGTGGAAGTCAGACGAATAACCTGTTGTAACAGTATATTTTCAATACTTTTTCTCCTTTTTGTCGGTGATTGGACCTTGCGAATTACAACGGATCGAGTGCTCTATCCACTACTCTACCGCTGCCTATCCGATAGCGTAGTGGTCAACACTACAATTATGTTATTAATGGCTCCCGGTGGAGATACGTGCGCACGCGCAGTCCACTTTAAACCGTAGATTTATACAAAATTTTATTTTCTCAAGAGTAGTCTTTCAGAAACTCCGACCAGAGAAACTCAAGTCTCTCCAAATGTCCTGTAGTGGAATATGTATCCCAGCATATGACCCGTGTGTCCAGGAGTAATATAAACTAAATTTAACAACTTTAAATAATAAGACAAATATACATGACAAACTCAAAGTTAGTCAAAGGCAAATAACTACCAGGCCAAATAGGCCACAACGTAACTATATCAACATACAGTATATTGATTCTGTGTGTCTCGATCCCAAATCGACAAGGTTTTGCCAACCAAATACTTCGCCCGTACAGCTTGGAAACCTAGCCAATGACGGGGCTCTGTTTAGTCATCTGATATTATCCACATACAACTTGATGTCATTATCAGAACTTTGCGTCAGATTACAAGAACCAATATTTTTTGCAACTTCCATTCACAATAAAAAATGAATTAGCACTTACCAACACGTTTTCGCCATGGCATTTTTCTCCAATTTGGACAAACTTCCAGAAATTCACGATGGGTAGATAGTACTTGGAATTTTTCCCGGTAACCTCTGAAATAAATTAGGAACAGAGGTTTAAACATACGATATATGTACAGGGTGTGCAAAAATAACTTCAACAACGGTTGGATGCTGCTAGACAAAACCAAGTAACTTTTCCTTACAAATATTACCTAGAAAGCGATTGTTTCGGCGCTATAAGCGCAGAAAATCTAACCTCTATGTATGCAACCCAACAAAGCAAACGATCACTCTGGCGTAACTTCCGGAGATGCGTGCCCGTGTTGCCACTGGCGTCCCAGAGACTACTTGGACACAACTTGGAAGTCTTGCCCGAGCAAAATTCAAAAGAATAGTGATACTTGCGATGTTGTAAGAAGACAGCACATTTACAAACAGACCAACACAAAAGAGTTTGCAATAAATGCGGAGTGAAACTCAAAACTGTTCATTCTAAAATGTCTCCATGGTGTTTGGAGTGTCATGCAATATCAATGATCACACGAGACACGTGCGACAGATGTTGATGATTGATTGATTGATTTGGTGTTTTAGGTCCACTTTATGCACAGGAAGGCAAATCGGGGACTGGATCTACAGTTTAAAGTGGGATCCGAACTACTCGGTATCGAACCCGAGACCCCTTTATTGCAAAGCGACAACGCTACCACTGCGCCATCGTGGAGGCCCTACAGATGTTGATGAAATCGACGAAAGAACAAATGCAAACATAATGTGTTCGTCGCCTCGTTTCGAACAAGTAAGCTGTAATTGTTTAACTATTTATTTGAAAATTATACCTAGGTATGTTAGCAAAATTGCTAATCGAGTCCGTCACGCAATACCGGGGGGGGGGGGGCAAACCCCGTACTGAAAAGAAAAATGCAATACAATGAAAAACGTTAATTAAGTCAAACGGGATAACTTCGTCTTTGAGGGTA
The DNA here is from genome assembly GCF_977018435.1 of Lepisma saccharinum. Lineage (NCBI taxonomy): Eukaryota > Metazoa > Arthropoda > Insecta > Zygentoma > Lepismatidae > Lepisma > Lepisma saccharinum. Next base: position 64,796,599 of record NC_139241.1, on the reverse strand, counting down.
ACTTCGTCACGAAACCGATAGATGTCAGTAGGAATCACATGCTGGTGGAACAAAGGGAGTGTGAAGCCACACACGTGCAGTTGTCGAGCGGACATCAAGGGAGGAAGTGTGTTGTGTGCAAGTGCTTTGTAAGATTTCAATGTTTAAAAACCAATTAAAGAATAAAATAAAATTAGAATAAAAGACACACTAACGTCACTACTTTGACAAGAGGATATATTTTGCAATTCATACATTTTGCGTGACGCTCTTACCTCTTCGTGGAGGTAATTTTGACCTGCTAGGAACGTAAGCAGAGATGACGAAGTTACCCCATTTTCTGGGGTAACTTCGTCACGAAAATTCTGACGTATTTGCCCCCCCCCCCATAATATTTTAGAATTTCTTTGCTATTCCTTCAGTATATTTGTAAAGGACAAAGTGTTCGTATAATTTTCGTGTTGTCACTCGCCACAGATTTTGCCGGGCACATTAGAATATGCCAAAATCTGTACGAAGAAACCCCGTGTGATTTTATTTCCTCAATGAGGGTCATATTGCTGACAAGCATTTAGTTTTTACAAAACTAGAGTAAAATTGATTACTCTGTAATTGACACGTACTTTCAACCTAAGCTTGTACAGTCACGGACACTTCTGGGTTGTAATGATCCCATTGATTGTTACAACACAGAAATATCTGTGACTGTGCGAGTGCTGTACTCACTACACCACGCGCTTTCTGCAATTTCGACCTTCACAAGCTCTTCCACCACGCGTACCTTTGCCGTACCGTTTCCAAGCCCAACGGCGATGCTTGATATTCCAATGGAGGAAGAGGATATCCACAGGTGCTTTGGTGGGGAGCATATGAAGCTGCACGTAACCTTATCACGTCTGCGGCATCGGGACGCCATTACACGACCAGACTCATAAATGTAAATGCGCTCTCCCGAGAAGCCAAGACAGTGAGCCAATGTGTTTTGTAAAAATACATTTTATAATTTTCTTTCTTTTTCGGTTATTCTACTTCGCTTTTCTATCTCTTGGATTAATCGCGACCATGAGGATCATCTGATAAAATGCATGATGGGACAAGCACTATGATACGGGATACCCGCAATGTGTTGCTTCTGTTCCCATTGGCAGCACTGCCGTTTATTCCCATTCGTCACTAATACCAGTGCCGTTGTAATTTCCGGCGTGAGGCTTCTCCGCACCTGGTTAGGCCTTGGGACCATATACAGGGTGATTCAGAAGTAATGGTGTAAAATAAAATCTTATTTATTCCGATATGAAATGACACACCGCAACCATATTGACATGAAATAAAAATACAATTATCCAAGTTTCTTACCTTGTCGTTACAAGTGCATCAATTCTACTTGCACTCGTTTCTTTCTCTTCCACTTCGAAGCTGAACAAGATCCACTTCCTCGACAATGATTTATTTCTAGTTCTTTATGAAAAAAAAAGTTCCTTCTTGGCTACTGCGTCTCAAATGAATGCATCAATTCGCCCAAAACACTGAAGCATTCAGCGTGATGTTCTATTTTTGCATGCAACGAAGCCTTGACATGAAAATGCTTTCACCTTAGCATCCAGAGATGGCATAGTTGGAAACAAAATTGCCAAATTTAGCTCATCTTCCCCATGTTATAAATTTTCAAGTTAACAATTTAAGTGTTGAAAGTAACTATTGCAAAAGTAACTCTACAGCTGCTTACTTTTAAAAGTTGCTAGTTACAGTTAGAATTGCTAAAAAAAAAGTAACTAGTTACTTCCAAACACTGATTTGCAGTACTGTACAATATCAATGGTAGATGCTAATGAGACTCTTTGTTTGCTCACCAGGGTACACCACAGTCGCGGTGAAGACGCTGAAGGAAGGTGCGAGTCCCGCAGAGCTAGCGGACTTGCTATCTGAGTACCAGCTGCTGAAGGACGTAAACCATCCGAACGTCATACGGTTACTGGGTGCTTGCACCAGCCCGGGGGAGCCTGTCTACCTCATCATTGAGTATGCCGAGTTGGGGTCCTTGAGGTGAGTAGCAGTGGGTAGACATGTCTCTCTCGTTGTTTTGCTATTGCAGTGGCCATTAATGTAGCGAATGCCAAAGTGATCTACAGGGTGAGGCAAAAGTCATGTCACGTAGGTGAATGGCCACCACGGTCGCCAGACCTAACATCTCTGGCTCTGTATTTGTGGGGACACGTAAAGGCAATCGCGTTGGCTAAGATAACTAAGAGCCTGGAGCACCTCAAAGGATCACAGGTGCCATCTCCCTAATCACCCCACCACATTAGCAGACGTATTGCACAATAATTTATAAATGTTCCTTCTTGTGGTGCAGGAGTATTGACTGCACTATCAAATCGAATTGGTGATGCATTTATTTTGTTATCTATTGCTTCAATATTAAATTATGGTAGATGGCATTATATTTGTCGAATTGAAGCATGCATACACCAAGATGGTGCACATGTTTAGCATGTACTGTAAATGCAATCATTACATATCAATCGTGTCTATATCTGTATGTACGTATTTGATTTCCTATGTAATTTGACTTTTGGCTCACCCTGTATTACAACAAGACCACTGTATTTTCTTTAAGCCACGTTCGTACTTCAATATTATAACTATTGCTACTATTTGATTGATAGTGAACTCTTATTTGCGCTCTGACGACGCCAGAAGGGGCGGACACCCCCTTCCGTACTGCCCTGCCAAGTGAACAGAGCATTAATGTATGTTTATCTGTCCGGTTGCCATGGCAATTCTACATGTTTTGAGTAAATTAGGCTGGTTAGGCTGTCTTAGTATTTCCTTCCCTTCACTTCCTTTATAACGTCGTCAATCGAACATGGTTGTTGACGCTGATGGAGGCCAGCCGACCGCGAAAGAGGATTAACACACCCAAACTAGTCTGTATGAGAAGTCAAACAATGTCATTTGGATTAATCGTTTGGAGCACAGGGAAAAACATGGAAGAGAGATATTGATAGATAAAGAAACTGAGAATGTACCAGCAATAAAGGGAAGGACAAAAAATATGTGCAAAATGAGCACAGTAAAAGGCGGGAAAGATATAGAAATGAAGAAAGAACAAGAAAGAAAAGGAGAGAGGGGGAATAACGTAAAGAGTACTACCAGCAAAGCTGAAAATTTCATTGGGTGCCACCCACACGTTGGTAACAGAAAAATTACACATGTGACGTTTGTGTGGTGGGGTCCAAGACTGCTCAAGTTTGCTCGCAGTTGAAGATGATGTTATAGGAAGGTGAGGAGTTTCCTGCAAAGGTAATCACAGCAGATGAAAATTGGCTACATCATTTTGATCCGGAGAGCAAACAGCAAATGCCTTCGCCGGAACCATTTCCCATCATCAGAACCAGTAGTGAAGGCTGTGGAGGCGATTCTGAAGGACCTATCAGAAAATGCTTCGAGAATGTCTTTGAAGACTGGCCAAAACACTGAGACAAGCGCATCTCATCCAATCAAAATTGTGGAAATGAGTAAAGGTATGTTGTCAAAAAACATTAATGACCATTCTTTATTGAACAGCCCTCGTATAATGGCATTTAACCTACTATAATTGATGTAATTTTTTGTACACATCTGTAAAGCATAATCATTTATGCATTATAAAATATACAAATTTAAATTTAAAAAACGGTATTTTAACGCTAGAAGTTGTAATTCCATACTTACAACTTGGTGAAGATTGTAAATAGTATTGCTTTCCGCTCCTCATTTGTTTTTATTTTACTCCCGCTGGGAGCTTCTTGCAAGAACGCGGAATTCTGGGAGTGTGATATTCTAACACAGCGGCATGGTGCATGTCGGCTCGCGGCAGCGGGAAGGACATTTTTTTCAGCTAGCCTATCGGATGTAGGCTTTTGTGTATTTTATCAGTGTGTAGACGTATTTAATTACTGTATAATGCCAAGTGAATTAAAGTACCGGTATGATTTACACGTTGGTTGTTGTATCCGTTGTTCCAGCCCTATGGTAAGGTATTCAATATGGCGTCATCCCCAGAGATGCTAGTTTCTTTCATGGTGCTACCTGGAATGAATCTACAAACACAACTTAACTACTTTCTCTTCCAGTACTGGAGTGCTGGATTGGAATAAGTGTGTAACTTGATCGACGAAACGGTACTCTATCACATTAAGCGCAACGAATTGAAATCCTCCATGTTGCCACTAATAGTGAAGGATAGCAGGCTAGTGCCACATTTGCGTGGGACTTCAAGTTTTGGCCTTATCAATCAACTTGATTGCACAAGTTTTGCCAATTCAATGTTGAACTTACAGGCTGCTCATATGATGTATTTGAAGCCCACGTCTAATGAACTTCAGAACTTATCACTCAACTGAGTGTACCTAAGTTCGAGAGGACATTGGTACAACCTAAGTGGGAAACTTTCGACCCCAAACTTAAACTTAAGAGCTGATGTTATCCACCTTAAAGGGCTAGGTTCATAGCTCCGCTAACAGAAACTTTGAATTTGCTTGCTCCGGATTTAATGAGGTCGGATTATGCATCACTGCATCTCATCCGTGGGTTTCGATAATGTTTTATTTTCGGTCGGCAGGGTTGCCACTATTCTTGTATTTTCAGGGAGAATCAGAAAAAAAATATCAGAACATCAATGATTGGAGTAATGAGCGCTAGTCGACTCATATTTTTGCCGCCAAAAATTCTGCGTCGACTTCATCTTCTCATCATTATCGACTCGATTAATCCATAGGGATGTAAAAGACAATAAAAGGACAGCAGGTAGATTTCCGAGAAGGGTGAATTCATGATTTTGCGACTATCATCACACCAACCCCACTTACTGGGGATAGAGAATGTGTGAACATGAGCGTCGGGAGGAAGCGTTGGGTAGGGGGGAACCGTTCATTCCACAAATCGATGTCAAGCATAACGATGTTGACGAGCAGATTCCGGTTTCGAATCCTGGCCTGCACAGACAACCTTTATCGCTTTCATCTAACCCAGGGGTTTCCAACTGGCGGCCCGCGGGCCGCATGCGGCCCCCGTTGCCTTTATCTGCGGCCCGCGAAGCCAGTTTGCAAAATTCATTAATTTTATTTATTTTTATTAAAATACGTTCTTTTTTTACTGAAGGAACGGATGCTCTGTGAAGAAAGACAATATCACAGGTAGAATTGATTTTGCAGTCAATAATGATAATCAGAAGAATCTAAAGTGACGTAACTTTCTCTTCACACCATGCATTCCATCCCTTCGCTATGTGGAATGAACTCGTCTGCTTCCGCGAAGGCTTCACTCTTTGTGTTCAGAAACAAAATCCAGAGCGGCGCCATAGAAATCTGTTTTACTACGCACGAATTACGAAGAGATTTCCAGTGTTCCAACTCGGATTGTACTGTGACTGATTGTTAAAGTTTGTGCAAATATCGAAATGAGCAATATCTCCAAAAAACGTAAGATTGAAAATTAAAATAGCTTCCCTCCAACTTGAATTGTGTGATTTGCAAGGCGATGTGTTCCTTCAAACTAGGCAAGAAAAGGGGCCAGAGTTTTTCAAATACCTTTCAAAAGAACGCTTTACAAACCTTCGTAGTTTCGGGCAAAGAATGACATCGATGTTCGGCAGCACATACACGTGTGAAAGTGTTTTTTCTTCAATTAAGTTCATCAAGAACCGCTACAGAAGCAGACTGGCAGATTCCTCACTGCTTCACCTTCTGAGACATTCAAATACAGAAATTCAAATACAACTTTAATAAAAGAAGCAGATCGGGCTCAATTTTCACATTGAACACTTACTATGAAGGATTCTTATTTGTATGGGGTGAATTTCATTTCTTTCAATTCATCAATAAGTATTGGGTTTTTGTGAAATAAATTGTAATTATACAATTGATTTGTAATTCCATTGTTTTATTGCCTCATTTTAGAAATTTAGGTCATGCGAAAGTACTACATTTTCAGTTTAATACTTACAATTTTTGTAATTTTTAATCACCCCCCCCCCCCAAAAATGCGGCCCGCCTATGAACTGTTGGATATAATTTTGGCCCTCGGACCTTTTGAAGTTGGAAACCACTGATCTAACCATCAGCCACCGTCGCGAATTGCCGAAAATGACAGAAAAGCGACGCTAAATAACAATATTACGAATAAAGTGTCGAGCTTGTCTACCCTTGAGCACAGCTAATGGCGTGCAAGTTCTTGGCATTGCTGCGCGATCGTCACTTGTTCGTGAAACAAACCTCACACTTCTCATAGGAAGGAACGTTACGTAAGCGCCCTCACGCGAGAATATTTTTAGCAGAGGAAAGTTTTGTGGTATAATAAGCACAGGATAAAAGCAATAATTTAAATGCTGAAAGGTAGATGTAATCTGTGGCCCCTTTCGTTTCCTTCTTTCGTTGGAAAAAAATGGGAGAAAAACTAACTCTTTGGAAGTTCTTTGAGGAAAAGAAACAAGTTTTCTAGGCTATGGTATCAGATGTGGAGCGTGAACAATGCTTACTGGGGGGCCTGTTTCAGTTTTACTAATCATTGACGTCACACACATTGTCAACCAATGATTTCTCACGAGCGGAGAAACTTAGGAACGCGATTGTTTCTCAAGAACCGGGTTAGATTCTCAAGATTGCTCTTTCCTATGCTTAGATCGTAAAAATGGTATCTTGGAGTAAGTTTTTAGATCGATTGTCCGTTTCAAGTTGTGTGGGAAGTGTTGAGTCTTGCTCTTGTGGCTTCGTAAATTTGTAAAATGTTTGCCCTTCTTTCTTTACCGTGTCGAATCTAGATATTGGCTGTTGAACTTTGTTGAACACAGTTTACTCCCTAACGTCCTAGAAACAGATGCCTCGCCACCAAGGGGGCACGGTGGGCGCTAACCCACCATGATTAGCCTCTCAAATAGCATACATGAGAAATTTTCAAACAGCTTTAAATATTTTAACACAACCATTAATTGTTTATGAGAGAGGCATACACTAGGAATGGTACAGGGACAGTCCTGTAAAAATCGAGACAAGAACGAGACTTCTCGAGGCAAGGCTGATCTCTGTAAATTCAAGACGAGCCCGAGACTTTTGTTCACTACAATGTACTATATTTGAAAACTAAAACGACTTCACTTCACATTCAAACATACCACGCGAATATCTAAGTTATTTGTTTATTATATTGTTTTCATTTAAAAGAAAATTTATTCATTGTTAGCAACTGTAAGCCCGTGATGTAAGGTTGCATAGAATCAGGATAAGATCACTTTTTTTTCAACGGAATCTTAGTATCGAAAAGAAGTGTCAAACAGAAAAACTCCTATAAAGAAAAGTTGCTTTCCGTAACGATCTCTACACACTGGTAAAGTTTGGGAGGTGACATTTATATGTTGCTTACACATTTTGACACTCCAGACCAAACCGAGACTTGCACTTCGAGAACGAGACAGATATTTATAAATCGAGACGAGACCGAGACTGGCATTTGCAACTCGATACATATTATTTCTATCTGATGTGGTTGTTTTCTCATTCCCAAGAGAACGATGGACTTTAAATACAGTACGATTTGAAATTTCCCGACTTTCGCGAAAATAGAAATTATTTTCCGAGGTTGTTTCTTTTTCGATCCCGGGCGTTGCTGGCGTTTCAGGATTGCTCACACCCCTAATTGAAACATGGTAACTGTCTATAACATGTTGTGATAAGGGATATGGATGTAGGAATCGCAGGAATTCACAACTCTGCCGAATGGGGAGGTGGTGTGACCAACACCACACTCCGGCTGCCAAGTTATTAGAAGCTGAATGAACGCCAGAGTCACTTCATGCAGGGACATTGCTGGAAATAAGCTCACTTGAAATCATTCACCACGGGAATCTAAGCCGGGTCACCTGCGCGGAAGTCAGATGCCCTACTGACCGAACTACAGTCGCTCTGAGAGAGATAGAGCGAGAGATACTTACTTACTGTCTAGCATTCTTAAACCCAAAGGTTTATGCCTGCAGCAACACAAGCCTTCCATCTGTCCCTAACCTGGGCAAGATCAATCCAATATTTTCCATCCTTACCGATTAGCTTCATCTCAACGTTATACCTCCATTTCTCGTCTTGACTTTCCTACAGGTCTCTTACCATCAGGTTTCCCAACAATAATAATGTAAACTCTTATTTCCTCTCCCATTCGGGCCACATTGCCTGCCCATCTAAGAGTTCTTGATTTAATTATTCTAATAATATCTGGACATGAGTACATTATGTAACCTTCTCCACTCACCTGTCTCCTCATCCCTTTTAGGTCCAGAGATAGAGAAAATCTTGGGAATTGGAGGATTCATTATTTTTTAAAAAACAGTATCTTTTAAAATAGTAACAAAAAAACGTTTTTGTAAAAAATATTAATTAATCAACATTATATTTTCGGTGATGGGTTAATCAATGTAAGCAGACACACTAAGATGCAGAAGTACCATAACATTCCAAGAGGTTGTCATTTTGCAATAAACAATTGCTGTAGGTTCAAGCTTGTAACATTAACTTTCGCTCTATAATCAGATATTGACTTTCAAAAGTTTACATAAAAAAAAAATCAGTGAAAAAGTGGTGGTAAATCGTGGTCAACCTTCCAGAAATATATTCGGGAAACAATTATCGTGGAAATAAATTAACCACGTGACCCTTCCGTGCTGGGACGATGTAACCCTCGCCGTCCTAATATCCAGATCATTATCTCTCTCCTTTCCCGAGATAACAGGATGCTAAAACCGGCAACGAGATTAGGTCACCTAAATTTAAAGTTCTCCCCGATTGCGAAAGCGAAAATAAACCCGCATTTCAATAGAGCAGGAGAAGGAATAAATCTAATCCTCTCTCTCTCTCTCTCTCTCTCTCTCTCTCTCTCTTCTCTCTTTTGGCCAATAAGAGGCTGTTTGCTTCATTTCCACTTTTTGTCTAAGGTCATTTCATTGCTTGGATTACCTTTTCTTTCCTTTCTTGGGTAATCTCTACTCAAATGCATTCCCTCAATGAAAAATAAATTAGGTTGTTTTTTATTCTTCTGTTTAGTGAAATGGGTTCAATGAAATTATCTTTTTTGCTGGATCTCGTTCCAATTTCAAATTAGATCTCGCTGTTTTTAATATTCATGTTATGCAGATGTTGTCCTCCACTTTCTTTCATGCTGGAGAGAGGTATTGGGGAGTTCAGCCAGTGGAAGAAACATCCTATCAAAAGCATCTTAGTTTCTATGTGCCTGATAATCGTAATGTAAATTACATTCACAAATTGTTAAAGTAAACATACATCACTAAGCTAATGGCGATGCCGCTGATTGGCGCCTCAAACTCGTGCGATACGAGTTTCCACCAATTTCCACAAAATGGCATTTCTAAAGTTTTTAATAAGGATGTTTCAACTTGCGTTTAGACAACTTCAATTGTATTTGTTGATTTTTTTTAGCACCGCTCTCCTGCCACTTTGGGTAATCGCAACCATGAGGATGAGTGATGATTAGATCAAATTGATGAAGGAATAACCGTAAAGGTCATCCGCGCCCAGACCGGGACTCAAACCCGGAAACTTCGGTTGCGAGATCGAAATTAGACCATCGAGCCGGCATGCAAACAAATAGTGGTAGAAAACAACTGGCAAATGAAGATAATTGCATTACGTTTTTTCTGGGGACGCTGGGGCGGAATGGGGGGAGGATAAGATAAATTTATTTTCATTCTGAGTTGGTTTTATTCCGATATAATGATACCGAGCAGGGCCAGTTTGAGTTTTTGTTTAAAGTCCACTTTATGCACAGATAGGCTAATCGGGAGTGGGCCCATATTTTAGTGAGATCAACACCACTATGTGCATCCACCAGGTGTCGAACCCGGAACCCGTTGATTACAAGACGACGATGTTACCTCGCCCCATCTGGGAGGTCCAAAAGGGCGAACTAAGCAGTGCTAAATTAATTGAAAATAAACGATATAACCACAAAGAAATCAACAATAAATGATTACACAGCCACAACTAGCACATTAATTCAAACAAGTGTTCTCGGATTACAAGCCAGGTTATGTCGGTGTTAGATTCCGACGTTTCGAGCGCATACATTGCTCATATCATCAGGGACTAGCTCGAAACGTTAGAAGGTAACATAGATTTAACCTGGCTGGCATGGGCGTCCGGAAGAGCGGAAAGGGTGGGGGTGTGCCCCCCTGGAAAATGAAAGTCAACCAAAAATTATGTATTTTACATATAATTTCATTTTAGCCACAATAATATGTGTTAATTATTGCATGAACACCATAAATTCAAATTTAAGCAATGTTTTTTTAGGGAACCACACTATTTTTGGGGAAAATGTGCCTTGTTTGCCCCCCTGGAAAAAAATACCTTTCTTGCCCCTCCCTGGAAAAAATCCTGCGGACGTCCATGCTGGCTGGTAACACTTGTTCGAATCAAGTCAGCAGGAAAGCTACAATTCCAACTAGCATATGGTTATGGAAATACAGCTACTGAAATATTTTATTCCCAAATGCACGAAACAGATCACTGTCATTTAGCTAGACCGGAGTTAAGTACAAAACAACCCAGCTGCAGCGTGTTTTGGAGAGAAGAAGATAGAAGAAACAAACACCAAGGAGAGGAATATATCTCATGCTAAGCACGTGAGGATATAGACGGGAAATACGTTTGGAATACTTAATGCAAATAATCTCCAATATTCGGGACTATGAATGTTGTAATCCCGCGATTTCTGAATGTCAGAAGGGAAGCGGGATCCCGGGATTGCATTTCTTTGTCCACGTTGTACTACGTGGAAGAGAATTTGGAATTTGATTGAAGGACCTTCCCAGAAGGATACATCGTGCATTGATGATTGGAAACACCACCATATAAGTTCGCAGTTGTTCTGAAAATTAGCATCAGGCCTATGTAGTGTTGCCACATTTAGTGTACGTTACACTGAAAACTAAAATTTGTGATTTGGGAATTGATTTAACTGATTGCATTCGCAGGAACTACTTGAGGAAAACCCGACACCTGGCAATGGACGGGCAGCCCTCTTCGTCCACTGACGGACCTTGCTACAAGAACGATCCTCTGGTGGTGGACTATTCGCTGTCTCCTCGGGACCTTCTCTCCTTTGCGTGGCAGATCAGTAAAGGGATGAGCTACCTCAGTGACATCAAGGTAAGGGGGTTTTGAGAGTTTCTTTTATGTCTCTTCTTTTTCTTCATCCTCTGTGTTTATCTGTGTTTGCAACCTGTGTCTCTCCGCCCTTTCTTTACCCAGAAACCTACCGGCGTTACTGTCTCCCCCTGCCAAGTTGAGTTTATACAGGGTGAATCAAAAGTCGCAAGACAGCCCTGCAGGTCGCAACGAAGGTGTTAATTGCAAGTCGGAGGAGGCTGTGATTGTGCCTGGGAGAGAAACTACCTTCTTGGGCAATATTGGGTTGAGGTCAGTTTCTTTAAATGATAAAGTGGCCATGTAATACAACCAAAATATACAAATTTAGAAAATATATCAACAATGCTTTCCGTTGCACAATTCGCCGAAACTGGTAAAGGTAAAGTTCCCCGGCCATATGGCACATGAAGGCACATTTAGGGGATGTAGGAGTAAGACCAAGGCATATGATGCAAGAAAAACAATATTAGTAGGTAATGACGATATTGACCTAGTAGAAGAATTTGTATATTTGGGAGCAAAAATACATAAAGATTGAAATGAAAGCTATGAAATCAAAAGGAGAATAAATCAGGGAAACAAAGTTTATTTTTCCCTATTGCCGATATTCATAACCAGGGAAGTACACAGAGTAACTAAGGTTAAACTATATAAATCTATAATCAGACCAACATTGTACTATGGAAGCGAGAGCTGGACGTTCAATAAGAAATCCGAGATGGACTTGGATGCTTTTAAAAGGAAAATTATGAGAAGAATATGGGGACCAGTAAGAGACAGGGATGGATGGAGACTAAGATATAACAATGAATTGTACCATCTATACAAAGAGTTATGTATATCCCACTTTATCAAATTTAAAAGACTAGAGTGGGCAGGACATGTCCAAAGAATGGATGCACATCGCATACCCAAGATAGTGGCTTATAGTACAATAGGAGGTAGAAGATCTGTAGGGAAACCCAGGAGAAGATGGATGGAGGCAGTGGAGGAAGATGTGAAAGGAATGTTAGGAATGAAAAATTGGAGGAGGAAAGCATTGGACAGAGAAGCATGGAGGGGCTCTATTATAGAGGCCAGGGCTCGATATCGGGCTGCAGCGCCATATGAGGAGAAGAAGGGACTAAGACCCACACATTCTCGATCTCGACCATTTTGGAGATGATGCGATCAGCAGCACGTTCCGGTCGCCTTTACCCCCAGGTACCCATCGATTTGAGGCTGGGTGAGCCCCAGAGCCGCTTTATGCAGGGACAAGGCCGGAAAAAATCCGACCACAGATCAGCCACCCCGGAAATCGAACCCGAGTCTCCCGCGCAGCAGTTAGACCGACGCGGCTACTGAGAAACCGTGCAGATATCTGTCAAACGTAGCTGCCCAGTTTCCCACAGTCTCACCTGCACAAAATCTTGCTGCACACTGGAAAACTGCAGTGGTGTGTCTGGATGGCGCTAGTTGAAATCCGTGGCAATGCACGGCAGCTGCGTTCGCAGACATCAGGATGGTCGTACCGTGTTTCGATGATCAGTTTCGTCACGTTTTCTAAATTTGGCTTGCATCACGTGACCACTTCTCCATTTAAAGTGTTGGATCTAAATCCAGCATGGTGGGTTTCAAGACTGCTGCCATGTCGTTAGGTTGCAAAGCGTAGTTTAGTTTCTCTAGGGTAATATCACAAACCCTTCAGACTTGGGATTAACACCTTTGTTGGGAACTATATGCGATTTTCGACTCACCCTGCGATAGTTTTTATTGAAAGTCCCGAAGCTTTCTTCATTAGATTAAGGTGAGATTTTTAATGCTATTTATTAACATCACGAAAAGTTGATGGGATGAGACACCAGAGTAACATTGATTAATGATTGACTAATTTTAACTCCCTTTCTACCACTTTTGACTAATCGCGAAGATGAGGATGAATGGATAATAGATTTGAACCTGGTACTCCTGGCTTAGTAGCGTTGTGATAACCACTCTGTCACGGAGGGCGGCCGAATAGAAGGGTATGTAATGATATGATAGTAATAAATTGGCAATAAAATAAGTAAATTTTTATAAGCTTGTTTTTATACTGGTTATTATTATTTTCATATTCAATTTCAAATCAAGTCCCTCCGCCCATTTCAGAAATTTATGGCAACGCCCATACATACTGCAGTCGTGCCCTATACGCTGTAATCTCTTCTGGCAATATTTCCGCAGTGCTGGAAAAACTTAAAGCGTTTACGTTCTTGTTTTCTTCTTTTTGCAAGTTTTATAGTGATAAGTCCTAAAGTTCAAAGTTGAACAGCCCTCGTTGCGTGCAACGCTACGGGTCAGCAAGAGTTTCAGTTCCTCAATGCAGCGTCACGATTACACTGCGTTTAAAAAAGAAAGTAATAAGCTTCTCTTTTGTCCTGAATGTTCAGTTTCCGCGATAATATTGCTTTGCGAGAATTCCGGAGTCGTATCTTCCAAGCTAAGATAACACAGGGGTCTTCAGATAAGTAATAATGTTCTCCTGGTGGTCCCTTCCCTCTCTCCCTCTCTCTCTCTCTCTCTCTCTCTCTGTTTCAATCCGTTATTACTTCAGCAGCAAATTTTTTACGACTTCTCCGAACATTGTAGAGGAAGCTACCCGGAAAGTTAGGGAGATGAACACATGAGTTTCTTAGTCACTTTAAAAGAAGATAAGAGATAGGGTAAGAATTGGGGTGGTACTGTAGTGGGGATACTGCATGCCCTCACTTGGTACCTCTGGGGGGGGGAGTTAGAGTTAGCAGGCAATTAAACAGGACAAAGTTTCAAAATCTAGGACACGATCGTTCACAGAAAACAATTACTAGGAAATAAGAGTGCTGCAGCGAGAGGATTTCGTTCGACCGTCTAATAGTTCACACGGACGACGCTAGATAGGGTACGGAATTGAGAGCTCGCCATGAGGTTACGAGTGGATAATGCTCGAGCAGGCCAAACGAGGGGTATACACTCGAAGCCTGGTAGCAGACGCATAATCGTAATTTTTCTGTTGAAGTGAGTCGTCAAATATTGATCATGAAGTGAAAGACGTGAAATTGAATCTTAAGTGAACAGTCATCACTTCCATGTTAAGATGTAGTTTAGTCTATCGTAACAATACCCAGCGTAAGAAAATGAAATAGATAATTGTGGGCTGAAACTGCCACGGCGTATGTTTCTACGATTAAAATGATATTCAATTGCATGGGTGGGAGACCCGAAAGGTTACGAGCGAGCGAAAGTGCTTCCATGCAGTACTCGACTAGCTACTAAGCTGTTAGCAAATTATGTAAAACTGGCACATTTTCAGTTCAAAATAAGGCGAATTCTCGCGTACAAAATTCCCAACTTGCCGAGCTGTCACTTCGGTTCGAAATCTCCCTTGAAGGTGGATCAGAACTGAATACCGCAGGATGCAGACTTCATCTGCTGAAATAAACACACGAAGCTGATGTCCTTTCAGAGAATTTATTTCAGAAAGAACTGTTAACGTTAAACGTTAGTATGTGAATATGTTTGAACACAAAATAGTTTTCTTCTTGTTTGTCGTTTTGTGTGCGTGCGTGTGTGCACGCGTGCGCCACAACAAGGTGTCTACCAAAATAACAAATCCAAAATTCTTGACTTTTTCATTACTTTTCTTGGCCTTTCTTTCCTTTTTCTTCGACTTTCTCCCCCTTTTTTCTTAACATTTACTTAATCGACCCCTACTTAGGCTTACCATACGTCCGGGATTAGCCCGGACAGTCCTGTTTTTTTAGTGCTGTCCAGGGTAATGTCCGGGATTGCAAAATATTCGGGGTTTTGAGAATCTGAACATGAAAATAGCTACTGGTATTGAATATTCACGACCAGAACGTACATTGTTGAACGAGGTTATTCAAAACCAAAAGGTAGGTTGTGGTTCAAGTTCTGAAAAAGTACCACATACTATTGAAGAGAAAAGGCAAGCAATTTTTAACATGTTTCAAAAGACTGATATTTCACGTACCAACATCTCTAAAATGGTTGAGTTTGCTATGTCTTTGTTTGGAACATCTGCTCCAGTTGAGAGAGTATTTTCAATTATGGGGAATATTTGGTCTGCAGAAAGCGTTAGACTTCTAGTATGCACTGTTAAACATCTGCTGAATGTTAAAAATTATTCAGAACTTTCATGTTGTGAATGTTATGATGTTATTAAAACAAACCAGCCATTTCTGAAAAAAGTCATGTCTAGTGAAAAGTACAAATGAGTCAACTAAGAGATAATGCTACCTAGAACAGAGAGGTTTTCTAAACATCAGAAAATGTATTATTCAATTAAACATTTGAAAATTAATTGATTGATTTTAGAAAATAATGTTAATATTTTTTCTTGTACAATTTATAGTTTAATGTTCAAATAAAAAGTTAAGGCTTTTAAGTAATTTAAATTTATTTTTGTAAAAAAAGCAACCTAAATTCAGCAGTAACGAGTTGATCGCGAATATGTCCTGTGTTGGACCCAAAAAAATTTGGTAAGCCTACTACTTAGGTATAGTTGGAAATAAAGAAAACAGATACTTTTATTCAATGAAAAAACCCTACCACAAGGGTATTATAAGATGAAAACTGAAGCTGTACTTTAACAAGAGATTTAGACATGCTATAATAATTAATGCATTTAAAAATTAATGCTTCAGTCTTCATCCTAGATGGGGAATGGCCACAACATTACTTTAATATTTTTACAAAACTTCACACATGTAAGAACGTAATTCTTAAAAAAAACAAAGCGAAAAATCTTAACCACAACTTAATACAATTTTAAATTTCCAAATATTCAATTTTATCAAATCCACTACAAGTATATAACAATGTAAATTCACTATATTGTAAAAAAAATAGCAAAAAATGTTGACCACAAGCATAATTTCTTGGCTTTTTCTTGACTGATACACCCTGTACAACGACGCCAGGAAAAGATGAGGGGATAGCGAGGGGAGGGGTCACATTTATTATGTCCCCATATGTTTACAAATATGTATATTCGGAATAATTTGTCTATTTTGTTCTTGTTTGTTAGGGCTTCTGCCAACTTAGACGTAGTGACTGTGTGTTGAGAGGCTGCTGAATGGAATTCGTCAGCCTTGCCCTCCCAAACATTATCTGAAACTGACAACACTGTACTGTATCATTATGTGCTACATACTATAAAACTATTATTATTTTTCAGCTGGTGCATCGCGACTTGGCAGCTAGGAATGTTCTTCTGGCCAGAGCGAAGATATGCAAGATATCGGACTTCGGCCTCACAAGGGATGTGTACGAGGACGATGCCTACTTGAAGAGAAGCAAAGGACGAGGTAAGCTTAACAACTGTTCACAACTGCTCCTCCACAATGACATGGCTTATTTGAGACACCAAGTTAACCGCGATGGGAAAAGGTGTCCAGGCCGGGATTCGAGCCCGGGACCCCCTAACGTCGTAGCGTTCTGTGCTCACCACAGCCACGGAGATCGGCTAGAAATGGAATGAGGCTTTTCGAATCATTTGCTAAGGGTACTGCCCGATAACTTCTGCCTGGAATGAGGGGAAAACCATGGATTGATTGTTTTGATTGATTTTACTTCACCTTTGGCTATTTGCGAAGATCAGGATGAATGGTGATAAAATGAAGTAGATGAAAGGACCATTACAAACGAATATGGACAGCACACAACAGAAGTCCCATAGAGGATTATGCTGGTCATGGGTACAGACGCCAGAGCCTCGTTAGTCTGCAAAATGCAGTCAGGGTGTACTACATGGAACTGAGGTTGACGTTAGGATGTCTTGGAATCAACTCTTACACCCCGGCAAGACAGAAAAAAATGTGTGTGTGCATGCGCAACACTATGCAACTTATTCAGATGTACCAAGGCACATGAACTTAGCTATGCACTAATACATAAGCCAATATTTCAGAAATCTCCTTGCCAAAATGTAAAAAAAATATATTCACTGATATATCATACAATAATGAATACTACAATATAATTATACTCTCTCAAAAAAAAAATATTTGGTTTTGAATTTCTTTCTTCTCACCCTCCCATTTTTTCACAATGTACAGAACATAAACATTAATTATGCATAACTGCAGCTCAGTCGAATTATATTTAGGGGTCGTGCAATACCATCGAATTTCTATTCCAAATTAGCAGAATGGACAGATGAAGGATAATGTATAATGCCATTAACCAAAAGAATAATACTGTCACAAGGGTATTAAACAGTGTCTGTTCAGGTGAAGAAATAAGATTTCTCCGCTTGTCCTGGCTTTCTCGGTACCTCCATATCATGAGTGCAATCGCTATACCGCGTTTGTTACAACCTGTCGCTGTTCCCGCGCTAGATGGTCGCTGGCTTTTCTCCGTGCTGGGGAAAGTCAAAGCCAGGCAGCCAATTAAAATACGCAACGTCTCAACAGTGTCTACCTAAGCGCCTCTCTTCTGGCTTCCATTCGCTCCTCGCTGCTCAGCAGACGATTTTTTCCTCGTTTCTCATTGGCACCGAAACTGTCGAGCGATCGCTAACGCGGGAAACGGGACAGGTTTTAACAAACGCGGTATAGTGCCGCGAGGTGGCGCTCGCCATACAGTGCAAGATACAGGCAGGTTTTCCAATTATTCTCCATGCCCACAGAATAAGCAGCTGATGATGAACAACACTCCAAGCTGGAAAACCATTTTCATACGTGGAGCCAACTAAAGAAAAGTAGTAAACGAACGAGTGGAAATCAGCCATTATGGTAACCCACAACGCTCTCAAGGTCATTTGAAGCTACAGGCCTAGATGGTTCTTATCGTCTTGAGACACAGGTGAACAGAAGGAAGGTACGGGGATCAAACCTGGAGCCTTTTAGATTAAAGTAATTATTCTATTGGGGGTTAGCGGTAGCTCGTAAGCTCTCGCTTGGCTGCATCTGCTAACTGCAGGAGGTACCTGAAGACACTTAAATTTACAGAACCCTTTATAAAATGGCAACTCTCATGATTTGGGTTACTATGACCTTAAGTCTGCATTCGCAAAGGATGGCATTATAAAAGTATATTACCTGTCTCTCTTCAGAATCGTGGACCGAAGAGTTTCTAAAGTAACTGTCACTTGCTTGCTGAAGTTCGCCTCTTAAATTCTCACTCAGCTTCGCTGCACTCCACTTCCAAACAAGTTTCTGAAAGTCTGCATCCAGCCTCAATCTCCTTCAAAATCCAACTCACTCTCCTCTCTCCAAAACTCAAAAACCCCTTTTTCTTACTCCCGAACCACTCTCCTCTTCTCTTCAAAACCCAAGACCAACTCCCCGTCTCTCTCGAGCCAGATCCAACTTCCATTCCTCCTCCTCAAAACTCCTCCCCTTTTTCTCTCTCATCAATTTTCCTTTGCAAATATTGGCGAATGTTTTTCGCTGAGCTGGTGCTGAAGTTAACACTTTCCTATACTTCCTGTCAGGCTGCCTAGCTACACGTAACTCGAAAATGAAAATGAGGGATACGTAACGGTATCCAGCTGGGCGAAAAAAATTCCTTTGAATTTTTAAAACGTTTAGACAAGTTGCAGGTACAGTGCCGGTTATGCCAATGCAGGCCCTTAGAAGGTCTATTTATTTAGTGAAGAAAATTAAAAATACATTTCACATCAGTGAAAATGAACACTACAGACTAACTCTAAAACTAAAGGGAAGGAAAAAAAATTGCAGTCAAAATTAGATTTGGTTGACAGGTGTCAAGTCGTAATCTAATTTGGACTATCGAATATCAAGATAAAAGCTCTGTGGGAGCAAACTAAAATTAAAAGCCGAGATGGCAATCAAAAATGAGAAGTCCAATGCCATATTTCGTTCGTCTCTAGCATGAATGAAATGAACGCGTGCGTACTACAATATTTATGCTGAGCACGCATACATTGGCTTCCAAGAAATGTTTATCAACACGAGCTAAGCTGTAACGTCAGCTCGGGTCAGAGAACTATGTTTGATACGTCAGACACACACACCACTGAACTCGGCCAAACCTCCCATGAGAGGAGTTGCTTATCACCTGTCTGCTGAACTGACGTCAGAATGGCCAAAGCCATAAGTTGTGGCTCCACCCAGTAAGCATGTGGCTAACACCAAAACACTAGGAATATGGTTCGATCTTTCCCGGCTGCGAGAGCAATAGAGTCGCCGCTAGGCAACAGATAATGCGAAGTCAGGAAAAGGTAACAAGAGATGTATTATTCTGCTCAGAGTCAGTTCCTTGGAAAAGGAGCGGAGTTAGCCATTGTGCATTGTCATATTGCAATCCTGTCATTGTATCAATTTTCACCTTTCGGCCGGAAGTGTCCAAGGTTACTGGGTGCATGGGAACGCTGAATCGTAGCCGTCAGAGTTTGCTGGAATTAACTAACGCTGGTAAAACAGAATGGAGGAAATTAACTTGCAAGAAATGTGAGTCGCCGGGATGGGACGAAGCTTCACTGGAAATCTGGAGTGGAAATGGAAGGGAGGTGGTGGGGATAAATTCTTGATTCGCAGCTCGGATTCATCGCGGCGCTCTGGGCAGAAAGAAATAGTGGATGCGCAACATACATGCGCGAAAGATCCAAGCGCGTGTCGTTACGTAACAAACGTGACTACACATTTGTGAATGTATCTTTTTCGAGTTCTATGCAACTTGATCATAACAATGATTCCGTATGAAATGAAATCGTTATCTGGGTCATTCAGTCCTATGCTAATCTTGTATTTCAAACTTTCTTTTGAGCACGGGAAACGAGAACACAATAATCGTATTAAGAAAATATATGGCAAAGATCGCTATTATTAATATCTTATGCAAAGTACATACGAATACTGAAACGCTGCGAAAAATATTTCCGAAAATGATAACACCTCAGATTTGCACGCGAGTTCTTGGTGCACGGTTAAGTACACTTTTCTGCAAGCGTCGTCACGTTTCTCTTTTCCTTACATTTTTTTCTCTCTCATCAATTTTCCTTTGCAAATATTGGCGAATGCTTTTCGCTGAGCTGGTGCTGAAGTTAACACTTTCCTATACTTCCTGTCAGGCTGCCTAGCTACACGTAACTCGAAAATGAAAATGAGGGATACGTAACGGGATCTTTCCCGGCTGCGAGAGCAATACAATGCGGAGGAAAAGAAAATATAATGTTTTCTTCCATAGCCGCGGGCGATCTGGGTACAGCCCAGCGCCCTAGCTTCGTCGCTGATGTCCGCGTCGGGCTGGCACTATGGTATCGGGAGCGTCCGTCATTCCGCGTCGAGGAAGGTGTTGTCGGACTTTAGGGAGGCCCATTTTGCCAAAAATGCGGCCGGCCCAGGGACGTCCTTGGACGTTTCCCTATCGCTTCGCTCCTAGTAGCGCTGTGGTTCGCTCGCGAACCCGGTACCCTGGCTATGACAGATCTTCCATCTGGAAATTTTTAATCATTTCCAGGATTTAATCTACTTTTGAAAACTGCAAATTCAAATTTGATGATCCGTTGACGCAAAATTTAGAATGATTTTTTTACATTACTTTTGTACGTGATTTATGTGATAAGTGATATAATAGTGGAGTAAGGTACAGAAATTATGTGAACGATTTTTTACATTTTATGTTCCCGATAATTTTGCTCAGATCATGTTTCAGTTTTACCTTTCACGTCTTTTAATTAATTATATCCTTAACTAAAAGTGAATAGTAAGATTATCGCTAAGGAGGAAAATAATTTAGTCTTGACTCCGACTAATTTGTACTATGTATTCACTGAGTCCAGCAGCGAGTATGCTGAGTCATTTTTTTTTGTTGTTTATTAATTAAAGTTCTTTAAAGTTTCAATTTATTTTCGTTCAAAACAGACCGTAACTTGTGAATGATGTAATATGCATGAGCTATAAACTGTTCAGATTATTGCCAAGAGGATTTTAATTTTAAATAAATGTAGTTTTGGGAACGAACAAGGTTCCGCGGTCTACTCATTTATATTCGTAATGACACAATGCTCCTAGCTTCAGGAGATAGTCGAGGAATTCACGAGTCAGTCGTTTTGCCTTACGTTACCTTAATTAAGGACTAAATTGTTTTATTAAACTATGTGTTGACATGTGAAGAAATGAAACGCTTATTATACTTCTGGCAATGAAGCAGCAATTATGTCCGCTACTGTACGCCGGTCGTACGTAGTTAGAGTGACGCTACCATTAGTTCAGAGTATAAACCGCTCGATTAATTAGTGGATTCTGGTTTAGAAATACAAGGTGCTTTAGTTATATGCATAAATAGGCCGAGAAATGAATAATAATGAATAAAGCGCATATATAGGATAAATAAAGCAGTCTGCTATGGCAGAGTGTAAGATGTTTTAAGCCAGTGAATAGGCTTTAGTGATATGAAACAGTACGTACACATATTATATATATATATTTCTGTTTCAAGCACCCAAAAGTTAGGCAAAGCCAACTTATAATGATTTAACTGGACACAATTAAGAGAGCACGGCGTGGATGTTTCTCACATGTTAGCGAGATTTTTTTTTGTTGATGTTATATTTTTTACCCTCTCTGAGCTATTGCTTTGATGGACAGTTGAATATTCCTCCTACGCATTCATTTTATAGCTCATGACAAATTTTAATACCTTAAATTTCATGTGTATTTATATTATATCTATTGTTCAAACTTGACGCGCAACTATGGTATTTATATTTCGAGTTACGGCATTCATCAATATCAACGTTCCTTAGCGTTAATTAACAGATTTGTGCTTACCTAATCACGACGTTAATCACTTACTCACTGAATCACAGATACAAGTTACAGATTGTTTAAATTGAGATAAAATTGATTATCAATTTTCATTAAATAATGTTAAAGTTTTGCGAATTTGTACCTATATTTAGAATTAATAAAGCAGAATCTTGTACATCGTGTTTACATTCAGTCAGACCCTAAACAAGCGGAGAATACGTAGGAAATTGAGCAACCACTAACACACGAGAACGCGTTTTAGCAGTCAAAGAGGTTTTGTAACATCATCTCTGTCCATCACAAGGACACGAATAACAGGCAACAGCTATTTGGGCGATTTTACGAAAAGTATTAATTTTATATGTGAACATTTATTGGTTATTAAACACATGGTTGTACTTTACTCAATTTATTTGCCAATTATGCACACTAGTTAGGCGGAAGAGTGTGACGTTCACAGGGCGACGTTAGAAGTTTATGAAATGCGCATTTATACAGTGAGATTTATTAAGTAGCTACACATAATGAATAAACGGTGAAAAATACGAAATAATATGTAAATGCGCTTACTGAATACCATTTTCTCCAGTTACCCAGGGATCCCAAATAACTGGTGAAAGTACCTTCTGCTATAGCAGAATGGCGATAATGTCCAGTCTGATTAAAGACTTTAGTAAATGTTACGTATATACAAATATGCAAAGCATATTTTAATAGAGACCCGTGAACAAAATGTTTTCTTGACCCCTCGTATGTTATAAAACTAGTAATGGCTGAACTATATTTACATAATTAAGACATTATATTTTTTACGTAACGTTATTTAGAGAGGTTACCTCTATTGTTTAATGTCACGAAGCTTAAGATCCTGCTTGGTTTTGATAAGCATTTTTGCTAATTTTTTAATCATTTCAAGATTTGGTTCAGTGCCACCCCTAAACTGCATACATACACTTTCCTACAAATATCCTTGTATTGTTTTCTTATTAAAGTGCCTGTCAAGTGGATGGCCTTGGAGTCGTTATCAGACCATGTGTACACCTGCAAGTCTGACGTTTGGAGCTTTGGGGTTCTTCTCTGGGAGTTGGTAACACTGGGAGCCTCTCCATACCCAGGAGTTGCCATCCACAACCTTTACTACTTGCTCCAAGCTGGTTACAGGATGGAGAGGCCGGATAACTGCTCGGATCAACTGTGAGTAACTTGTAAACATTTACTGCATTGAGTATGACTGGGTTTTAATAAGTAAACAATTTAGATTTAAAATACCAATTAAAAAACTGGATAAAAGCAATTTTTTTTTGTTAAACTGAACATTAATTTATACACTGATGTTCATGGATGGGGAGATATCTACATTTCAGCAATGTGGTTCTCTTCACAACAATTTCATCTGTGCTTACATTCTTATGTTTCCAGTAAATTATTATTGATGACATAAACTGCGAAATTATTCATGGAAATGATCATCCATGAAAAAAATTAACAACATTATGTTTAACACCAAATGTCTAATGGGTGAGGCATGCATATTTCGTTTTTGACGAAAACACGAAATATGAAATAACGCATTTTAATGTTAATTTTTCATGTTTCTGAAAGGTGTGAGGTGCATTTTCCTACCCTGTTTTGTCACGAAATGATGCGAAATGAACTGCAAAATACGAAATAGACTCTCAAACATGAAATTTACCGTTTATATATCGACGCGACACTTTCTGAAGCCTGAAGTATCCTGCGAGTTATGCAATTCACGGAAAATTGACTAATTCTGCTGTAAATATTTGAGAAGCAAAAACGGACTTCTTTATACAGGAATAAACTTAATATTCTGGTAATGATTTAATGTGCTATTAGAAGGGATATGTTTATTTTGTGTAATAGTGCAGTTTTTAAATCAAATTTGGGATTATATTCACATTTTTTAAAACCAAAATGTCATTTTATATGGCACCTTTTCACCGCTATAACAGTGAAATTTCATCTTATTTACCACTTTTGAACCCGAAATTGACTCTGCTTTTGTACCGAAATTTTGCTTTTTAATTTACCAAAAATATGTGCATATGGGCATTCCATTAATATTAAGGTAACTATTATACTGATAGTTAAGCAACATTTTCTTACAATCTCTGTGCAATGAAATATGAAACATAACAATGTTTAACATAACTGCTTTAAAAATACTTTTCCATATATATGAAGTAAATAATGATACAAGTGAACAATTTTTGTGTCATGGATGGGACAGAAGAAACTCTGCCTCTTTACCTAATAAGGAATTTATTTTAATTTATGTAAATTGTCAAATTATGAAAAATAAATTATTTAAGACAAAGAGAGGAGACAATCGAGCTTTGAATATTCTAGTGGAGTTTAGGAGAATATGTAAGAGTTATAGGAGAAATTAATTGCTTTTTGGTGCCACGGGTGGGACACAATAGAAAACAAAAATAAAAAGTTAAAATAAACCAACAATACATAAAATACCTTGTATATTCTAACTTAAATATGAATAATACTTGATTTTTATCCAAATGACAAGTCTAGATTATTCACTCACAACTGTGTTGCATTTAATTTTAAAAATTGAGATTCTTGGGCACTTTGACATGGATTGCCTCGGAACTACATATATGGCTTATGTATGGTTTGCTTTTCTGAGCATGTACTACATTGTATGTACGTACACTTATCTCCAGAGATCCAGAATGAATTTTGAACATCACATGATAAATCAAGCAAATTCACATTAGGAATATATGTCATTCAGTTGAAGAAACAGAAAATCATATGGAAAAATGGATCCTCGGATAAGTATGCTAGTTTTCAAATTTTGTCCTCAAAAATTCATTAATTTTGATCCAAAAATGTGCTAAATTCACATTATTTGCTGACATTTACATGTAATTTTCCCCTCAGGTATCAAATCATGAGACACTGCTGGGATGGAAACCCAGCCAATAGACCAACCTTCAAGGAGCTGACAGCTACCTTAGACAGGATGCTTCAGGACGGAATGGAGTACCTTGATCTCAACCCTCATATTGTACACAACCGGGCCTACTTCAACACTACGCCAGAGATAGGAGACGATGACGATGATGGTAAGATTGTTTCAAGGGAAAAGAGAGTCAAAAGCTATCTCCAGATAAGATTAAGAAGTATGAGTTTTTTTTTGTGTTCAATTTAAGAACAAATTTTATGATTAAATTATCTTCCTCAAGCCTTCATCCATTCCTTATTTAGAGTTTATTTGTTACTTGCTTTCTAATTATCTCACAGTTGAGAATCCTCATATGCAGGGTGAGTCAAGAAACTGGCTACATGTTTTATTACATGCTATGCTGACACTATTTGATTTATCAGGAATGGAATAGTTTGCAAATCAAATGTTGACAGTTAACAACAATACTTGCTATATTTATTTTATTATTATCAACTACTCTCCCTACAAAAGTGGGATTACGAGTTTATCGCCATATGATTAGTTTTAATAAAGGCATTAATTCTTTTTGTATTCGTGGAAACTGCCGTAAGTTGCGTTGTATTTAGTAGCCTATTTCAGGTCTGGAAGACAGGTAGAAAATGGTCTAAAATAGTTTCCTCATTTCTAATTTTATAATTCATCGTCTTTCTTGAGATGAAACTACTGATATAAATATTCAAGTTATAAGATAATAATATAAATGATGAAAAAAAATTTTGAAGAGTTTAATTATCTTGCAAAATAAGCATGATGTTGAAAGAAATTAATTTTATTAAGTATTAGAAACATCAAAAGTCACTTGGTGTAACGGAGTTCTCCTGTAGGAGAATTCTGCTATGTGTGCTTTGGAGAACACATTGCCCACCTTTGATATGTCTAGGACTTGCCATTTGTTCTTCTCAATAGCAAGGACAACCAAATGAGGCAGTTGGCATCCAGCATCCTGTCTCCAGCAAGGCTTTTCAAATGTTTCAAACACGAAAAGGTTATTTCACACGTTGCATTGGAAACTGGGATTGTTACAGACAATACAACTAGTGTGACCCTCTTAAAATGCCAATTTATTCTTTCCTAGGACTACTTTCATTCCATCTTTGTAACACTGAAGAGTTTTTGGGCCTTTTAGGGAAATGATATCACAGGAATAAAAATCTCAAAAAGGTTACAGTTTTCTCATAATTTAAGAAATATTCTGACCCTGGTGCACCTCTCACTCTACCAGTCCAAAGTATGTTTGTGCTACACAATTACAGGCATCTATGGAGTTCTTGGAAATAAGTTTTTTGATTTTGATATGTGCAAAGAGTGAATCTGCATACTAATTATTGAAGGGAGGCAAATCCTAAAAAGCATTATTTTACCTGCCCATGATACAAATATCTGTCCTGTTCCTTTCTCGCAATCTAACATCTGACATCGGTATAAATACTTTCACCTCTTCCATTTCCTGGCTTATTTTGCTGAGAATGAGTGGAAACATTGCGCAGATTACGCAGATTAATTTGTTTTGAATCTAATTTTGAGTTAATTTGCATTTTAATGTTCAAGTTCAATGCATTTGTGAATAATATCACCTCACTTAGAAATTAACTTGAGAAATTCCCTCTGTTAAGGTTTGCCTCAGACTCATCATCATCTCGAAAAGCAAGTCCCTGAATAGTAAGAAACTGCAATGCATCCACAACAAATGATATGTACTGTCGGTTTTCTTGAAACACCTTTGAATGTTTTTCACTAATTAGCGTTGCCACTACCCGTAGTACAGATGATGTTTTGTAGTCCTCAGAATGTTCGTGATGTTTTAAAGACATCCACATTTAACACCAATTTCCAGTTCTTCAATGGTTAAATCTTAGTTTAATCGCAACAATTACAGTCTTGTCGTTAAATGTCAATTCGACCAAAAAAGGAGGGTTTGGGAACCCATGTTCTCAGATTTTGATAAAACTTGGCACATTTAATCCTTCCATGGTGGTGAGTAACCACATACATACAGCAGTCCAGAAAATGGTGTTCATTTCAACCTCCTACATACACAACAGCACTTGCTACACCAACCACTTTTGACACTCCACACATGGCTCCAAACTGACATTGCTCACTGCCTGATAGCACATGCACTGTGTCATTACCTTTTCCTGACAGTGTTGCCACTACTTTATTTACAACCCACGTATTTTATTAATTTATTAGTGTAATAAAGTATGAATGTGGTATTTTGTCATATTTTTTTTCTGGAATCCTTATTGTTTGGTTAACATTGTTGTGAAATTTCAAAAAGATTGAAGGCTTTGTAAGGGAGATAGATTTTTTTCCCAAGGCAGTGCAGCCTCACACTGGAGGCTTTGGAAATGGAAGAAAGGAGGAATCCCTGAAAGTTTGAGGGGCTATAAAAATGAAACCAGACAAGTTAGAGACAAAAAAATGTATTTCGTACTCACCACCATGGAAGGATTAAATGTGCCAAGTTTTATCAAAGTCTGAGATCATGGGTACCATGGTCTGGTTGAAGTGACATTGAATGACCCAGGACCTAAATGAATGGCCGGCGAGAACAGCGCTGGAATCTTGACTGAAAGTCACACACATATTAAAACAAAATTAATTTTTGTTAGTCAAGTTGGTATATTAGCAGGAGAAGTGATATCATGCAGAATACACCACTTAAAAAAGGTGAAAATCGTCATACCCTTAGAAATGAATTCTCTAATTATCCCATATTTCATTAACTTCAGGTGGGGGGCGAAGTGTCTGACTGGGAGGGGGGCACCTGCCACTCCTCTGGCATCGTCACTGGTGGAGACACATCGCATAATGGTTTGCATTCTACTTTAAACTACAGGTCCAGTCCTAATTAGCCTTACTGAGCATTAAGTGAGCTTAAAATAAACTTAGGGGGGGGGGGGAATCCAATAATTATTTGTTCTTGTTAACCAATGAAGAACTGGCAAGGTTTTGGAGCATTATGCTGAGATAATGTCCCAATGCAAAAATAATGAAATATCTAAATAAATTCAGATTTTACTAATTTTATTCCATTGTGTGTAGTCCAAAAATTCCTCTATATTTACAGGGTTCCCACTCATTTTGAAAAACAAATTCCCTTTTCCCTGACTTGACTAGATTCTGCAGGTCAGTGCAAACCCTGTTGTAGTCCCCAGAAGCACAAGTTAGTGACTTTTTGCTCTTAAATCACATATTTGGAAACTAAGTTGTCTGTTTCGATGACCAAATGGCACCTAAATGCTGATCTGATTTCTCACACAATGTAACCCTGGGTCCCTCCCAGAATTTCATCAAATTATGCTGCTCTACAGTGCAATTTTTATAGAAACGAAATTAGATTTTCCAGTAGAGTTTGGGGTGATGAGTTCGAAAATGACATTAATTATTGTTACTTGGCTCTTGCCTGTTTTCATGTTTTGCGGAGGTGCAACTGAAGTCACCCACCAAATGTTGTAATGTGTGGCCTGCATGTGGGGGGGGGGGGGCTATCTTTAGCAATCGTCATAAAATAGAAAAAATGTTAATTGTTGCTAGAAATTGCTTATAACTGGATTAAATGATACGCTAAATATATTTTTCATTCATAGTAAATTTTTATGTGATGCAAATTAGGCATTTTTACATGATTTTTAGTGCTTCTTATAAACCACAATAAGCATATGTGAGCTCATGTGTTCCATAATATTTTAGTAAATGTAGCATTTTATGAGCACAGTAGTCACACTTTCAAATACAGATTTGACACCTTAAAAAATTCCTAGCTATGCCCCTTACAAAAAGTGGCTTATGTGGTTAAGAAAAGAATTAAATGTAACTCATTAATTATGTATACAATTTTCAGCAGATGAAGACTTGGGATACGGAAACCTGAACATTCTGAAGACGGAATCAAACTACCTTACAAAGAGGTCCCAAGATGAGAATGAGGAAGACGATGACGTAAAATTGGAGAAAATATGGTCGGACATCCCACTTACAAACACCCCCACAGTGTACTCCACTGCTCCCAGTCCCCTTCAAAGGGCACAGCTTCCCTCCCACAACAAGGCAGAGGAAGGACTCAAGTTACTCAACAGAAACGAGGATTCGGTCCCCACAAGGGGACCGAGTGCGGTTACGTTCAGTGAACCAAAGACGGAAGTGTCCTCGTACGAAAGTCCCATCCGCTTCAACTCCAAGGAGCAGCAGAGTGCGAGTGAAAAGCCCGTCCAATTTCTGTCTTCTGGAAACTCATTGCAGGACAGGGGAAGTCAAAATTCAAGCCCTAACAGGACAACTCTCAAAGCGAGTGCTTGGTGAATTATTATACATCGAGTTCATCCCTGAGTGTATTTTCGAAAGGATGCACTAACTGCATGTGCTATCATGTAGATCTCATACCAAAGATCATAACAAATTACAGTGCCTGCTGTGGGAAAATACAGCATTTGCACCACATATATGCTTCACACACTGAAATTTTTAGCTGAAATTAAATCTTTTTCGTGCAGGCTCATCTCCAGGAAGTTATCAACTAGGGGCAAGCTCCGACATCACCAACCTGTTGGTTCAGAATGAGTCAAGGCAAGATCTCAATAAACATTTTCCTGCTCCCCCCAAAATAGGCAATAGTTAGGCTTGAGTTTTTTATTTTATATTTTTAATCCTTTTGAGATTTAATAGTTCTTTATGAATGGTGGTTCAAATTTCTATTGTTTTTGGTTGTTTTTTATTTTTATTAATAGTATGATTTGGTATTGGAGTATGGGGGGCTGGTTATTTTATTGGATTAGATGTAATATCTTATTCTTTAATTTTACTTAGTATTTGAATTATTTTTTTAATAATGGTGGCTAGAAATAGTATTATGTCTATTTATTTTTATCCTTGTAGATTTATATTTTTGTTAATTATTTTATTATTATTATTAATATTAACTTTTATAAGATGATAATAAACATCTCTATTCAAGCAGGCTTGTTTCGACCAACACTCATCAATAGGGAAGTATGAGAAAAAGAAAAATATACACGAGTAATAATAATAAAAAATTCAGGAGTAATAAAAAGAGACAATAAGACACGCGCAGAACAATACTTACACATAATACTAACAGTAATGTTAATAAAACAGAACAGGATAAAAGACGTACCTGATGTGATCTACTGTCAGACAAAATCAGCATTTCGAACCTGCAAATGAAAAACTTTTCAGTAAGCATAAAAACATTAATTTTCACATTTTTACCCTTCTAATCAATTAAAATAAGATTAAATGGTAATTAGCTTCCATAAGCAACTAAGAGGATAACAGACACCTTCTTGGCATTTGAAATTAGGCAATTACCACAAAAACCAATCTAAAATTATGTTTACGTCAACATAATATGAAGTAGTGAATTCTTCTCCTTGACATCTAATATTAAGGCAGTCATACTGGAAAAGATGTCTACAACTAGTACAGTTAAAGATGAGGTCATCTGCTCTCATAATAGATCATTTGCACCTTCACCAGTTCGTAAATTAAGTGTATAAAAAGACCATGGTATTCACAAAGGTGTTTGCAGGATTTTATCCAGAGAAGGGAGGAAGGGGGTCAAGCGAGCTGCTTCCATTTGAAGTTATATTTTTCTGCAATGATCTCTACCAGTCTTACTTATATTTATCAGTCCTTTATAATAATTAATGCAAATTAATATGAAATGAAATTATATGTGAGAAATATAACATTTAAGTTGACAATTTTCAGGAGGGAGGTAAGTAAAAATTCTCCTCTGGTTGCACATGGAAATTCATTAACAAACTATTACGATATTGTTTTATGACACGTTTTGCTAAAAAAAAAAAAAAAAAACATGCATTATTAATCTAACATAACTTAGCCAGACAGTATCTACAACCATTTTTATTTGTACAAAGGCACTTTACACAGTCTTCATATGAAGTGGTATGGATATACATGATACGCAAGCAATAAGTGCACAGTAAAATTAAATAAGCTGCTCCTTTGACTGTGTAAAATTGTTACTAATATATTTTACACAATATCAATGGCATAGTCATAACTTGTATAGATGTATGCCACTTACTAAGACTTATTTTTGTACAAAAGAAAATAAACCCTATAACTAGCATCCATATAATGTATAGAATAATTTAGTATTAGTGTAAAAACTAATGAAAAGTGTAAATATTCTAAATGGCCTATATGGAAACAATAAGTTGTTTTCTTCTGACTTGTTTTTGGTGCTTTGATGGGCCGAAACCTATGTCGTGGAAATCATCACATACTAATGTCTGTGATGTATTTCTCATTTTGTTTATCATTGTTGTTGCAATTTTTATTCAATGACACGTTCGCTGCCACCTAAAAAATGTACACTTTTGTCAGGGGCCGATTAATGCTGTTATGAAATTTTGCTTATTTGTAGCATAAAATACATTGATTTACATAAAATACATTGTAAATTTGCAACTTTCATGTAAATTTTACAATCACGTACTAGTGCATCATCAGCATATAGTATGATTTTTTGTTACTCTGTGCCACATGACGCATATTGTCACTTTCACTTTCTATTTTGCACTGGCTGCAGTTTGCACTTAGTTCTAATTCTTATAACGATGCCAGATTATCATCTTTAGTTGCAATTGTTTCTTCTGCTCTTGATCTTTTAGCACAAGAGGGACCCGCATCTAATCCTTCCGAGGCCCCCCATTTTCTTGCAGCTGATTGAAATGCCACGTAATTGTAGTTCTCTTCCCTAGTCCATTGTGCTGACAACAAAACTATTGGCACAGGAAATAACAATTCTAATGTTTCAAACTAACAATGGTACCAAGAATAAAAAAAAAGGAAACAATTTCTTTACTATCAAACAATGTATTGATGCATGAGTAAGAAACAAAATAGAAGGAACTATAATGCCATTCGATTCAACAATGTAAAGATAGACGTGCAAAAGAGCAAAAAAGCTAATGTTTACTGCAATCAATCCTTCAACAAGGTGCATCAAAGGAACACAGCTACAACCCCATATGATGCATAAATGCATCACCGGCAGCGAACGTGTTAACATTCTGTTTGTAAACTAAGACAAATGTGAAATTTGCTTATAAAGCTGAAACTGTATTGAGAAAAGTACTAAGATTATCTTTAACATGTTATGGTGCTTTCCAAATATAAAAAATGCCTATCGATTCTTGGGCATAATGGTAAAGTTAACTTTCACAGCCATAATTATGTTTAGAAGCATAATTATTATTAGCTAGCATGAAACAAACAAAAAATATCAATAGTTAATGCAATTAATACTATTTTAACTCTGAATCACTGGCAAAACTTTAGACATAGTTAATAGCTAATAAAAAGAATTGAAATACATTACATGAACAGTATTAAAGAAATACGGTTTCTCAAGTTTATTATTAATTATAGTCCAACAGAAAAATGCCAATGCAACAACTCACCATACTCCTCTACTGTTAACTTCATTGAGAATATACATACAAATAACAGCTTTATCCAGATAGAACACATTGTTACATCATAACGAGTAGTTCATAACATCATGGCTAAGATTCCAGAAAGTTGTTTATTCCATAATTCCAAAACAGTGTTGCAGGTTCATTGTAATGTAATCCTCCTAAAAAAAATATTTTCATACATATAAAGAACTTTTCATTACAATATGAATGATGAAATATGAAAAATGTTCATGATGGTTCAATTTTCAATGTTGTTACATCAGATTGTTATGCCTGTTAAATAAAGCAACCCAAAATAATTGCAACTGTAAATGAATTGATTAAAATGTTGGAACTATCAATCCACATGTCAATATTCAAACAAATTATCTGTTGTTGCAATTATTATATATGCATATCAAAATATGTTTCAGTACAAAAGTATGAGTAATATTTGCTCATCTGATCGAAAAATATCAAAACACAATTAATGTTTCTCTCCCTCTTATGCTTTGAAAATGACACCAAAACAGTGGTCTGTATATGCTTCTCTTGTGCAAACAATTATACACACTTGCATACAGTAAAGCAAGTGGGCACAACAGTGATCAAAATTAAACATGATGAAAAAATTATCTTGGGCTATCGACCAGGTGAGTTGTGGGAAGGATTCCAAGCTCTCGAGAGCTAACACCACTCATCTTTAGGGTAGAAGTGCAGTGCTCAGTGTTAACCCTTGTATGTGTGTGTTTGGAGATAAGAGGTTCCTGGTGAGACTGTGTGCTTCATTCCTTGCCAGTGAGAGTTTGGAGTTGAGATGGGAATTTGAACACTTGGTTGCCATGTTCACAGCGGAGGAGAGGGAAAGCCAATGACACACAAAGAGCAGGTATTCCTTGATGGCTTGTGGGAAAGAACTTGCCCTCCAAGGCTTGCATAGCTAAATAATATCATTTGCTTTTCCTTTCGAAGAACTTGTGCAACAACTCAGTCAGTTGCCATGTTTGAACCAAGCATACATTTGACAACAACAGTATGCAGGTGACAGACCACTCAGGGAGCAGGAACTGAACAGAGGTGATAAGGTCAACTGTCACAGCAGAGCATAGTTCAATCTCCATGAGGTTCTGTGAAGTGCATACAGAGTTGGCATCCATAATGTTACGTTGCTCCACAGTCCCTATTCATACCAAAGAGAAACTTTACATGTTTTAATGCTTTCACTATACACTTATATTTACCCTAATAAAGACAACTGCTCAAAGAAGCTAAAATACATGGTGTTCACAAAGTGTCTGACACGTTTCAATTATTAATAAATTAGAAACTAATGAAGATATAAATAAACTTGTGGCAATGATAAATAGATAAACTCAAAAAGTTTTATGTCCTTCATCAGAACACTTCTACTTGTGTATGTGCTCCTTTTGTCGATGGAGAATGTCAAGACGATAATAGATTTCTTATTACATTTGGATCAGCATGCCGACATCCACAGTGGCTATCGCATTGTTTATTCTTGCTTTCAGTTCATCAATGTTCATCACTTCTATAAAGTTCTGCAACATTGTTCATCGTGTTTTGAACGAAAGCTTTCCAGGAAGATGGATTTGACTTGGCGGTCCGAATCCTTGGCCCTGAAGGTCACCTGCCACAACCCCACTGGATTTTCTTTCCTCTGGAGATATATAACAGACATTGTTTTTAGGCAAAAGTGCGACAAACAAAAGCACATATAGAAGTGTACTGATACAGGATAAAACCTTTTGAGTCTATCTATCTATCATTGCTAGCAGTTTATTTGTATCTTCATTAGATTCTAATTTATTAATAATTTAAATGTGTCAGACACTTTGTGTACACCCTGTATATATTGCCAATCAATTAAGTTGACTATTCTTTCATCCTGTGACATGTTCAAATAAAGCTGAAGCATAATTTAATTCAATTAATTATATCTTTGCTGTGATAGAATTCACAAGAAATCTTAACACTGCAAAATGAAACAGAAATCAGCTTCAAACAAGTGTTCTCGAGTTAAGTTATTATCCAATTGAATGGATATAAAAGAAAACAACAGGGCAGTATGCCAAGTGTTTATTTTGTGCTGGGAGCTGTGTGAATGCAATTGCAAATATGTTTTCGGAGGGCAGCATAGGCACCAGTGACGATTTAGCCAAAATGTCTAGTTTGCTTGTGAATTCTAACTCTCTGGCATTCATAAACCTGAAGGTTCATTGCTGCAGCAATGTAGGTTTTCCATTTGTTCCTACCTTGGACAAGACCAATCAACTTTTGACCATCCTGCAAATATCCTTCAAGTCCATCTTGGTTTTCCAACATACCTTTTCCATCACATTTCCCAACAAGAACCCTGAATGCAGCATGCAGTGACATGCCCAAGGGGGAGTGGGGTCAAAAGCCCATCCCTTTGACGCAGTATTCCTAAAAATATATATCAAAGGCAGGAAAAGATGGTAAAATGAGGACTGACTACTAAAAAAAATGTACGTAGCCCCCACCCTTTCAAAAATTCTGGGCATGCTACTGCCAGCATGACAGAAAATCTCAAAGAATTGTAGTATTGATATGCAGTAGATCAGGTGAGCAAATTTGATTCTCGGTAGAACATTCACAACTAGTGAAAAAGACTTGAAGATTCCAGCCACTGTACATAATTATCGAAATTAGTGTAACACAATTATCATCGATAGTAGCATGCCAAGACATTTTGTAAGTGGGAAGTGGGGGTACATTGACCTTCTTTAGTCGCCAATACATTACTTTCCATAATTCAGCACAACAAGCATTCCAATGATGTTACATACCCCACTACCCTTTTTACAAGACATGCCACTGACCATCAATGTTAACAATCAGAACCTTTTCCATGTAATGTTCTCTACAATTGTGTACCTACATTTATTTCATGTACATGTAGGTTGTCCACTGCATGTTATTTCATCTCTGTACATAAACATTTATAGTACTTCGTGTCATTATAGTCTTGCATGGCATGTAAATATCTGGACATTACCACTGTGAGGGAAAAACATTCTCTATATTTTGAAAAGGTTTCACTGCAAGAATATTGTCTGCTAATAATGTGATAATATATGTTGATATGATGTATATATTACATGTGATAAATACATTTTTTCAAGTGCTGTTGATCTTTGCATTTTGATTTCAATTCCATTGAACGTAAAGGACGTTTCACACTGAAGTGACAAGTGGCAAGAACCAATCAATAGTAAAGTTTCACACTGTATAATCATGCAGTCAATTCATCTCGCTATTCACTTTGAAGTGAAATCTCCCTAAGGTTCCTACCGCCAAGAAAATTTCTCCTGAAAGTACACTACAAAAAGTTTTCCAGACTGAACTTTCATCAAAACTTGCAAAGGTGCCTCACTGATGTGAAGATTGATTACTGAGCAGGGATAGAAATTTGTGAAAATTATTGTAAGACCTAGAATTCCAGTTTTATTTAAATAAACAGTGTAATACGTAAAATATGTAAAGGTAAAGTATAGTGCTCCCGTATGCTTTGCACCATGCCATGAAGGAGTATAGGGGTGATGTGATCAGCACCATTACCCCCAGAGTTTCCTCCAGGTACCCACTTTATACGATGCTGGGTGGATGCCGAAGTCTCTTGAACAGGTGGAAAAAAAACCATCGGGATCGAACCCAGTCTCTCGCATGATACTCAGACTCCCTAACGACTTGAGCTACCGTGGCTCCAATAAAATATGTAGACAAACACATTATGGGAGGTCACTGGAAAATACTATCATTGCATGTGCAAAACAGAAATCCTTCAGTTCTTAGAGCAAAGCAAGAAATTAATGTGGCTAGAAAAGACTCTAAGCATTGAAAACAAACAATTCACCATGTACAGGGTGTGTTCAAAGCCCATATACCCCTACATTTATGTGAGTAATATAGGGCTATACCAGCCTCGTTCGTGTTGGTGACTTTCACACGACCTTGCTGTTCTCCTGCTGTCACAAGGTCTCAACGTGCTGCACCGCATTTTTGTTAATTGCTTATCTGAGAGTCACAGAAAATGAAAGTCGAACCAATGGCTGACACAAGTGATTACATAATTGAAGAGTTTTTGGTGGCCGCTGTGTGAGGCCATGCATATCAAAATAACAGCTAACCAATAAAAAAAAAGCCTTGGCCAGAATGACAGCAATGCATATGTCTGGTTTGCATTAACTTTACTGCTTCTGTTGATAATGTTAGTTATATCCAAATGATACGTGCACTTGTGGCTCCTCCCACAAGTGCGACATGTGTAAATTGTGAACAGTGTCTAGTTTGAGCACAATGGGACACCCACTTCTCATTGGCTGTTTAACGCCTGGTGAAAGCCGTCTTTAAGAATTCCTGGATCAGACGAGGATTGGACAATTGTCCAGCTCCTCCCGCATGACCTCCAAGAAGCCCTGATCTAACGACATCAACGAGGTGCAGAAGCGTCATTATTTAACAAACGATGATCTCAAAGATGCAGTGCATGCTGCCTTCCAGAAAGTGAGCCAAAAAATTGTGGATAATATGAACAGCACATGTAGCTATGCAGAGACTACAAAGGGACACGTGCAAATATTTTGGATTCCTAAGAGTCACGTTCTACCTTCATGATAATAATATAATTCTGTGGTACACGAACTTTGTGTGCATCCTGTATGAGAAAGTTACTTGAGGAGTTAGAGAGAAAACACATCTTCAAAAGATTTTTTTTTTCAATCTTTAGTGGATAATATGAATAGCTGGTTTGAAGATTTAGGTCTCTTTTTTTGATGTAGTCGTATTAAATGCAGATGCATGCACCTTTGTATGAGTGTGAACATTTGTTTCATGGTGGCATGCCAATCCCCCCATTTATGTGAAGAAGTGAACTTTAATTTAAGGAAAAGCATGTGCATTTCACTAGTTAAAGATTTCTGCATCTACAAAGAAAATCCAAAACACATTCTCACAACACTCACAGAACTTGTGAATTCAATTGTACCAATATCTTGCAGGTGAATGTGAACATGGGTTTACTAGTATGGACCTTACCTTAACTGATGCAAAAAATCAATGGATCTGTGAATTACTGTAATGCAGATGAATTTGCAACATAATGGATCAAGTCTAAGCATCACAGTGCCCTTGACAATTAACTGGCAGATTATCAAACCTGCACGAACAGTGTCATTCATCTTGCCTATTTAACTGATTTAGTAATTTTCTTGCAGTTTGATTTTAGAATTTAACTTAGAATGGTAGTGAGTGTTTGTTCCATTCGATATCAAAATTAGATTTTGAGCAATAAACATCCAATCATAAACACACATAATAATATGTGGCTGTAACCTATCTCTGATAATGTCACAAATTGCACTCTGCTTTTAGTCTAAGTATATTCCACCTTTCCCTAAGTGAGAAATAATTGTTGTTGTTTTTTCTTTCTTGCAAGTTTGTCAAAATAGTGTGTAAAAAAGCAGGGAAGACTACACAGTGTATTGGCACAGCACATGCAGAGAATGTATAATGGAGTTTACAATGGAGTGAAAAATATCAGTAGGCTATATAACAATTGAAACTTGTGTCCCGATTCCAAACTCGCCCAGTAATAAAGTCAATTCAATTGAATTATATTCAGTGAGCTGTATTATTTTTGCATTGTATGGGAGGATGAGATAGGTATTTGAAATTCATAAACGAGCATGTATTAATATTTAAAATTTGTAGAATGAGTATCTGCTGATTTTTTTTAAAACAGAAAAAGTAGGCAATTCATTATTACTCTTTAGAATGTGCATTATGATGCATTAAATTTATAGAATGTAGAAGAGCATTTATAATGGATAATTTGCATCCAGCAATCAGAAGTTGGACTGTAAGGAAAAAAGCTATGAATTATAGTTATAGGCAAATCTCTCTCAAAATTTTCCCGACTTTCCCTACAAAATGATATATGGTGAGCCATTGGGGGTGTGGGTATGACATATTTATCATGAATTCTGCAAATTTACATGTGATTTAAAAGTTATATGTAACTATATAAAAAAAATCTGATTGCCTTCTCAAGCAATGGTAGCCATTTGATAAATATAACTGTTACCCTCTCCCTCACAATCCGTTTACTTTACAAACAGTATATTTACCACAGTAGTAATACCTATACGATTTCATCCAACCGAACTAAAAGCATATTCCACCAAAATGCATATTCACTGGGCAAAATACCACAATTTCCAATAAAAACTCCTTATATCTATGAAACATAGATTTTCAATTTCACCGCCTGCCACCAGTAGCGCCGCGATAGCGATTAATCTGGACAGTGTTGCAAACCAGCGGAAGGGATAGTGGGAGGGATTTTCCTATGTGTCGTTGGGCACGAAGGTGCATAAAACGGCATTGATTTGCTTGCAATACGCGTGTAGTGAAATACATCACAAATTTTGATGCATGTACATGTGTTTAAAACTTTTCACATTAAAATATTTTCTCTTAAAATTAGAAAGTAAGATGAAGGCGATTTCTGAAGAAGAGCCGAACAACTAAATACGATACAACATGTATCGACAGAATAAACTTCAATCTACACATATTTTCTGTCCACCAATTTCCTTCAAAATCACGTATTTTAAACCCTCAATCTTCATATCACTGAAAACGTCTTCGAAAGGCAGACCAATGTTCGCGCCGCGATTTCTCGAGAAGCGTAGGGCGGCTCAACACGATACAACATGTATATACAAAATCAACATCTGTCTACCTAGCGCCACGATTTCTCGAGAAGCGTAGGGCAAATCAACACGATACAACATGTATCGACAGAATAAACTTCAATCTGCCCAAATCATATTTTTGGTCCACCAGCTACCTTCAAACATGGGCGTAGTTAGATAGGGGCACCCAGAACCAGACATTACCCCCCCCCCCCAACGGATGCGACATGTGTACAAAATAATTAAGTAATGAGAAACCGCAAAAAAAAAATAGAAATATTCTCATGAAACTTTCACCATAGATTTTACTCTTGTAGTGTGGCAGTCACACAAGGAAGGAATTTCAAGTTTTGTCTTGATAGAATACAATAAAAGTTAAAGGGCATGTATATTTTACGGGACTATATGTTCTGGACAAGTTTTCAAAGATAACATATCACCAGTATTTATTTTGATCTTTCACCTTGGAGCGCATTGTAAACATTATTGCATTGTAGCCATACGGTGTTGCATCCAGTGTTTACATAAATATACCCTTTCAACAATGAGTTCCTACTACAATTGAGTTTTTCTGAACATGAAAATAGAAGCCGACATTGCAGAGAGACTTGAATAGAATAGCAGTTTTGATAGGGAAAAGGTTTCAGCTCAAAGAAGTGAAGTTAGTTCCTGTGAAGCAGAATTACGAACGTGTCGCGATCATATAGAAGCGATTCGATCGCGTGAAATCGATCTATTAAATTGTGATCACTGCAGTTCATTAGTGAAATCACTCCTTTCCAAGCTCTTCGTGCACGTTGCACCGCATCACGAATACGTAGACGCGCGGGATTTATTTGGATTTTCCATTGTACGAGACACATGCATTTGAAACTTGTGTTCAACTCTCCTTGTGACGGGTGAATCTTGTGGGTCACTTGTAGGTTGTTGCTCCAGTAATCTCAGGTATCTCTTGGAGTCTCAGGATCAGTGACGGCGATTGGCTTCTAAAACCAGGGGGGCAAGGACAGGTTAATTCCCTTTGTATGTAAAGTTTAGCATAATGCAGTGGCAAAAATGGGGTGGGCAATCGCCCCATGGCCCCTCTATTCGCCACTACTGCTCAGGATATAATACTTCTCGAGGTAAGAAGAATCTTATTCGTTGTTTCAAGTAACGCACATGAAGATTATCGTGAAATAATAGCTGTAAATGCTTATGCTGGCTATAGGTGAAACAGCAAGAAATCTTAATCATCTTTAGAAGATTGGAAATTGTAGGAAAACCATTCTTTGATGTTGTGCTCGCCACAAGGGAGAACAGAGGGGCAATTGCCCCCTCAATCTCAAATTTTATACAAATAAAAATAAATTTCGTAAAATTTTCTTGCCCGCCTCGCTCGCATTGTCTCCTTTTTTCAATCTCTGGAGCTGGCCCTGGGAAGCTAACGATCTAATTTTGAAAATTGAAAAAGAGGATGCCATGGCGCCCCGTGAAAATTATTTGCACCCTATTAAATCAATATTGTTTTCAGTTTGCAAAAAATTGGATCTGAAGATTTTCTTGCTCCCTTCGTTCGCAATATGATTCTTTTCCGTTACGCTTTGTAAATTATCAGAGAGAGAGAATTGATAGTAGGGCGACAAACTGGCCAAAACTTGTCACTTCGTGGGACCGTCACCGCCACAAGCGGCAACACTATTTTTCTGAACTAGGTCATCATGGAGAGTTAAAAAAGTGATGTTGCCAACTTCGCAACTGGGACAGTGGCCGCCATATTGGATTGAAAATGGCGACAAATCAAATACACTTAGCTTGCTATTTCTCATAATAGAAACGTTACTATGCTACACAGATCTGCAAAACTGGTGTCATTCGAAAGAGAAAACTACAACGAAGTGTAAAATTATCATTAATGTTAAGGTTTATTGTTACCCGTTGAATATAGAAACAAAAAACTGTCACGGATAAATATTTTTCTTGCTCTCGAAATGGTCTTTTGTTTCATAACATGGTAAATATCAATGAGATCGAAAATAAAGTACAGTTTCTCATGATTATGTTGCAAGTTGTTTGAGGAAGTTTTCTTTCTTAGTTCCGAAGTGATGAATCAAAACATATTTGTCGGCGTTGTATTATAACGCAGATTTTTCAACTGGCATTTCAGACTCTCCAGTTCAGTTTACCAAGATATAACGAAGAAGACACATATAACCTTCATGTACATTTGAATACATGTTTCATTCGTAATTATTTACAGTTTTTGAGATGATATTACTTTAAATTGATGTGCGAGGGATGTTCAAAAAGTAAAGTTACGAATTTTCTATTGCGAAGTTAAGTGAGGTACCATATAGCTACAACAAGTGGATCTGGAATATGCACAACACTCAGCATAGTTTCTGATATTACTGCTCTGTTGAAATAAATATAGCGGACAGTAATAACACTTTGAAGGTAGGTGTTCTAAAACATTTATCATGAGAGATGTTGCAATCAATCCATGCTTATCGGAAATAAAAATATAGTTTATTAAACTGCAAGAAAAAGTAATCTCGTAAAGCTAGTGCTTTTAAATATATATTTCAAATGGGGGCCTCCCCGATGGCACAGTGGTAGCGTAGTCGCCTTGCAATCAAGGGGCCCCGGGTTCAATACCAGGTGGAAGCACTGTTTCGGATCCCCTTTAAACTGTAGGCCCAGTCATGATTGGTCTTACTGTGCATAAAGTGGACTTAAATCAATAAAATTTAAGTGTGTACATATTATTGTTTCCTTTTGGGGGAGGGAAATTGGCCTATACATTATTAACTACAAAATTGAGATGACAACATAACGAACTGTTTACTTCAATTTCTTCTGTATAAACTTTGTTGCAGACAAAACGTTTTCACACAGAAAAATAAATTAAAATAGTTGCACGTTGACTCATTGATCGATTGATTTGGTTTATTTTACTTCGCGTTACTGCCATTTTTTGGCTAATCGCGA
This sequence comes from Lepisma saccharinum, assembly GCF_977018435.1. Lineage (NCBI taxonomy): Eukaryota > Metazoa > Arthropoda > Insecta > Zygentoma > Lepismatidae > Lepisma > Lepisma saccharinum. The sequence goes on along the minus strand of NC_139241.1, from coordinate 64,754,551 downwards.
AGATGACAATAAAGGGTGATACAAATAAATGGATGAAGGGACAATCACAAACACAAATAGACAGTTCATAAGATAAGTTCCATAGAGGATTGTACTGGCTATGGGTCCAAACGTCAGAGCCTTAGTCTGTACAATGCAGTCCAGAATGTACTAAGGGCCGGTTGCACCATCGCCACTTAATCTGCCACTTTACAAAGTGCTGGATAACGACAGGCGGGAGATTTAGGCGGTGGTGGGTTGCACCAAGCATTTTTATCCTCTGCCTTGTAAGGTGGAACTTTCTCCTCCTTGCCTACGACCTGGCAACAGAAACTGGAGAAAGTTGCGTTTTCGATTGTGTTTTGTTTGTTTATTACGTGCTAATGTCTGCTTGTCAATTCCAAATGCATGCTTTTTCAACTGAAATATGTTTAAAAAAACTAAATATTTATTGCAATAAAATGAAACAGCTGATCGAAGTAGGTAATGCATGTTCGTACTCTCATATAATATCAAATGTATGTTATATGATACAATATAACCCGTAAGTTTTCGAAGTAGTGGGAAGCTTACAAACTTTTCAATTTATTTTTCACGTACTCCAATTAACATAATGCAAATAAGAATATTCCTCGTCTTATCTTTCAGTAAGACATACGGTCACTTTTTTTAAAAATATTAAACACTACTAAACAGTGACCAAAATTTTACGAAGTCGTAACAAATGCAAGTTAATTTATTAAATTTTTAGTGCAAGGCTGACATATCTGAGTTTGTGTAAATATACGGAATGTGAAGAGCAATCTTCTACTCTGCTCTTACTAATTTATCATTCGTTTCTGTTAATAATTTATCAATCCGTAACCCCTTCTTTAGCGAATAGCGAGTATTAGTATTATCAACGTTGACCATCTTATAGGTTTCTTCTTTATTTATAATGCAGCTTTTGTGCAAGGTTAATATTGAAAGTTGGTTGAGTAATAACGATGCAAATGAAAATTAAATTTTTGTATTCAAAACAAATTCGGATAGCACAAAAAAATCGTTAATCAACGGTTCCATGTACAAGGTACATTTTGGGAATTACTATCATCTTAGCACAAAAAGAATAATCAAATAATAATGTAAAGTACCGTAGTACTGTATGTGAGCATGTTTTATTCTTATTAAGAAAAAAGAAGAAACTCAAGGCTGTATATACTTTCAGATAGGTAGTTTCGTGCAACGTTATATGCTAGTGCAATGAAAGAACGTATATATTTGTTTACAAAAAACAGTAATATTCACCCGGAAAATATACCTTGTACATACGTACAAGCTGTGGTCCTTTTTAGACGAGCCGATAGAGACAGTATTAGCACCTTGGGTAATACATGCTAACAACACCAAACATGGCCTGCCTAACCTATCCACGTATGCATATAATAGCTTAAATAAACAAATTATAACTTGCCAAACCTATTTACATGCTTATCTATGCTATTATATGCCTACGTGGATAGGATAGGCAGGCCAGGTTTGGTGTTGTTAGCATGTATTTCCCAAGGTGCTAATGCTGCCCCTAGCCGCTCGTCTTTTTAGGCCAGTTATTTTGAAAAATCAAATACAAGATCATGTGTATTGCATATGAGTGTTTAAAAAAAACAGAAAAACTTGAGTGCACGTTTTATGCATCTTCAGGCATGTAGATTCGTGCAAGGTTTATTACAATGGTGCATTTTCTTTGTATCTACGAAACGTAACACCATTCTAAATTGTTCCTTGTATATACGTATCAACGCCGTAAAGATACTGCTGTACCTGTCTCTATTATTATTATTATTCTTTGCCAGTTTTAAAGTTAAAGTACAAAATCTCGCACAATGTAATTAAAAATATGTTACTTCGCATAAAACGTTTCCTCTAAGTAGTAAATACCGAAAAAAAAACTTTGGCATTTACGTCTTATGCTCCCCCATGAATATTAGGGTAGGGCTGGTTAGGTACAAAACCAGTAGAAAATTGTTCCTTGTACATGCATGTCAACATCGTAAGGATGCTTGTTAACAGTAAACTTTTTTTTGCCAGTTTTGGAAGTTAACATACAAAATCACACATATACAAATATACGTTTCTTTAAACATTGGTATTACGTCTTATGTACTACTAGGTATGAAGTTTCTTGCAAGGTTATTATTGTAAATGTGTATGATTGTAAAAAAACACACAACCATTCGGAAATTGTTCCTTGTACATATGTATGAACTGAACGGTAAGAGTAGCTACTGCTAAATATTATACGTGCATTCTTTGCCAGTTGTTATTCGGAAACAACACATTACTTGTTCATTTGCAATGTTACATTCACACCAATTGCGACGGAAGTGACTCGAATAATATTACACGTGTTTTAATCTTAAAGATTACAAATTACTAGGATTGCGAAAAAGCAACTGATGCATGGTGTACATTTCGTGTATTGTGTTGTTTGGTTGAAGAAATTTGTTACAGCAAACACACATTCATTTATTTGGAACGGCATTTTAATACAATTTTGCAAGCATCAAACGCATTTCCTTTAACCTAGTTTTATTTATATATCTGTACCCGCATACACTCAAATCCTACTTACGAAATTACAGTGAAACTGCTAATGCTAATATCAATATACAACATGTTCGGAACACACACGAAAATGACCACCTAATATTCATTTCTGCACATATATTTATAAACGTTGCTTTATTTATTGCCGTTACTGGGATAATTAACAAATCCGCCTTTTTTGCTGTTATTTGGTAATGCAAAACATGCAGCAAACTTTCGCAATTTACAACAGCTGATCGAGACTTTGCCATTTCATCAACTATAAAAGTGAAAACACAGATTATACTAGGTACTGCACGTATCTGTTGGCTGCACAGTGTACTGCTTTTCCATGTTTATCCGGCACTTAACGCGTTAGGCGGAGCCCCGAGCGCCACTTACGTTACACGGATCTTTAAGTGCTAGGTAACGTTAGGCGGACATTGAACAACCGCAAAATGGTGTTAAGTGGGGGATAAGACGTTAAGCGGAGATGGTGCAACCGGCCCTAAGTGGAAGTGAGGTTGATATGTGGGTGTCTTGAGGAAGGGCCACTCTTACACCCCTGAAGTTTCCCGTGTATGCTCATTGTAGCACTCTTTTCCATAACATTCACAACCTGGACATTAGGGGAGCTTTGCCGGTGTGCAAAAGCATCCTAACCCTTTAGTGCATTTGCAACATGTTATGCTCAGTAATTAATTGGAAAATGGTTTACGAGTTGCCGTGATCGGCATACATAATTATGTTATCTTAAAGTTTCCATCCGTCTTCTGGCGAAAAGAGATACTAGGTAAATCAAAAACTAAAGGCAATTTTGTGTTTTCGCAAGAATAAACGAACACTGGGTGTGTCTAACGTCACCACGTGTATACTTGGAGTGACGTGGAAGTTGGAGTATTCATCACTACCCCATTCAGTCGAGTGTTGCGGAGCAAAAAGGTCACACGTATGGACGCACCACTCCATAAATGCACCATCGAGGAACAGCATGCCGTAGTGCGCTTTCTGTGGTCGGAGGGAATCAACCGGCAGACATCCACTGTCGGCTGTTAGCGCAGTATGGAGCAAGCACCATGACTCAACGAAACGTGTATGAGTGGGTGGACCGCTTTAAAACTGCGTGGTCGTCGGTTCAGGTCAGATGACGAGGTCCAGCAGGCGGTGCAGACGTGGCTTCGTGACCAAGCAAAAACCTTCTTCGCGGACGGGATACAGAAGCTGATTGCACGATACCAAAAGTGCATTGCCGTGCAGGGGGTATATGTGGAAAAGTGATATGTGTAGTTTTTCTTCTTGCGTGGAAATAAAGATGTGATAATTGCCTTTACTTTTTGATTTACCCTAATATTTGGATTGGTATGAAATGTATGTATCCAAATAAGAGCTTGACAATTGGTTCGTGTTATGTGCAGTCGAAGTCGAAGAACATCTTGGGTAGGAGGAAGTTGCTCCATAGATACTTTCCACGCTCACTTTTTGTATGTCCTCTAATAATATGACATACAGTATCCCAAACAATCAAGCTATGGAATCCTAATACGCGTAATAACAACCCGTGACACAACATCCCGTGAGGGCCAGGGCCGCCTACCCACAGACTGCCGACCGCACTCCCACCTGCCGAGGTCGGAGATCACCCAACCAGTTACGGGGTGAAGTGTGGTGAGCACGACGGACCCCGCCGAAATCGCAGGAGAAAAGTCATTACGCTTCTCCCAAAGAAATCGCACATACGCGCATCTCGTAGCCGGAGCCCAAATCATGACGCTTTAGACCGCATGGCCACTGTGCGGGACAGAATCCTAATATGACTGATATTTGTCAGACAGATCTGCTGCAATCTTATGAACGGGTATTATTCTTTAGTATTGCTCCTTTTCAACCATACTCCAAGAGCTAGATTATACATGAGAAGATCAGTCAAGACATCGCTAATGTCACAAGAAAACACAACAGAAGTGCAACTATGATCAAGTGCATGCTTCCCGTATTATCATTGCGTCTCCGTTTTTTGTTGCGAATGAAGTCCATCAATGTGTACTTCTTGGGGGAGTTTTCAGCCTTTCTTACTGCAAACCATACAACCGTTACTTTTTGGTCGCTTCTAAGTCATTTGCATGATATTTCGATAGTTTCCTCAGCTCAGAAATTTGCTAGACCACCGATCCCATAAACAGGTCGAAAGTGGCAAGTGCCTTAAAATTGGACCAGGATTAAGGAAGAAGAGTTTCCCTGCTGCTGATATTTCTGTGAATAGATGTAGCTCTGCTGCATCTCGTGTGCATGACTTTATTGATGGTGAAACATACTGAGCGAAAACATCAACTCTGTTACATGACGGGTAAAAATAAGACTCTTTCTCTATGAAGAGTCTGCAAGTTCTCCTAAACATTGAGCTTCTTTTGGTTTTCCAATCCTTTGGACAAGAGCCATATCATCCACAAGTGAAAATTCTCAGTAGTTTTGCAGTGAAGAATATGTTCTCCAATACGTATATATGAAAGAGATGATTTTTAACCAAACAGGAGTGATCCATGAGGCTTGAAAAGCAAATCCGTTGACTTTTTGTCCCCGAAACTCTTCGGGTTAAAGTTTGGTATTTTGTCATCGTAAACTAGCATCAGCACTACGGCCAAGCTGCTATAGCACGACATTAGTGAATTTTCGGCCTTTCCTCGGTGCCTTGATCATTGTAAAAACAGGGTAAGTGTTATTTGAGTGAAGTTGAATTGCCGATGATGGTTTGCAGAGGTAGTTCTTCCATTCAGAGAGAAAAATAGGTTTCAATTTTATTTTTTCTCTATTTAGTAGATGCGTCAAGTCTTATATCATTGTAAAACGGGCCTTTAGTATCTTACGAAACATTTATAGAAGGTATATCCAACCAAGAACTTATCACGTGTCTTGTTCTTATAATGAACGACAGAATTGGTAACTTTACTTTTTGACCACCCCTCGCACATCATTTTAAAGTAACATCATCTCAAAAACTGTAAATCGTTACGAATGAAACATGTATTTAAGTGCACATGAAGGTTATATGTGTCTTCTTCGTTATATCTTGGTAAACTGAACTGGAGAGTGAAATGCCAGGTGTAAAATCTGCGTTATAATACAACGCCGACAAATATGGTTTGATTCATAACTTCGGAAATAAGAAAGATAACTTCCTCAAACAACTTGCAATATAATCATGAGAAACTATACTTTACTTTTTATCATAAACATATTTTCGATGTGATTGATATTTACCATGTTATGAAACAAAATACCATTTCGAGAGCAAGAAAAATATTTATCTTTGAAAGTTTTTTTTCTATATTCGATATTCAACGGGTAACAATAAAACTTGAGATTAATGGTAATTTCATACTTTGTTACAGTTTTCTCTTTCGAATTATATCAGTTTTGCGGGTCTGTGTAGCATAGTAACGTATCTATCATGCAGTGACGTGCGGTGATGTCGACACTTGGGGTAGCAATCAGTGGCCTTCCCAAGGGAGGTTGGTGTGCCCCCTCCCCCTTTAGGGCCCAGTATTCCTAAAAATAGAACGCCAAAAAAAGGAAAGGATTGCAATATGAGGAAGGACTACTGAAAAGAAGCGCGTGTTAATCCCACCCACTTTCGAAAATCCAAAACATGTTGATTTGACTATTAAGCCAGAGATCCCAGGTTCGAACCCCGATCTGGGCATGGCTGTTATTTGTGTTTGTCCCTTCATCAATTTTATCGTACCATCTTAACGATTAGCCAAAAGTGTAGGTAAAGCGAAGTAAAACAAACCAAATGAAACAATCAATCAATGATTTGATTTATGCTACTTAGCGTCGCTGTCACTTTTGGTTAATCGCGAAGATGGTACAATATAATTAATGAAGAGACAAACAAAAAAAACACCCATGCTGAGGTCGGGGTTCGAACTCGGAACTCCTGGTGTCATAGCGTGCAGCAATAACCACTCCCCGCGGTTGGTTGATTTGGTGTTTAAGTCCACTTTATGTACATAAAAGCTAATCGGGACTGGACCCACAGTTTAAAGTGGGATCCGAACCACTATATGTGCCTCCACCTGGTACCGATCCAGGCCCACTTGCACTCCCCCCACGAATGTCGGCAGACAACAAAGATGAGTGGAAAGCTCTAACTATTCGGATACGCGAGTATTGGTAAAGCAAACTGCGTATTTACTCAGTGGTACGAAACATTTCAATTGGATTTTTGAAACACCATATTTGTATATGATTAACATTTTTCCAAACAATTTGCATTGCTTGATTTCCCTAATTTCTCCATCTCACGATCTCGTTACTGAGCCCTGGCCTGTGCATGAGTGTTCCTTTGTAACCACTTTTCATCCGTTTAATTTAATCAACGTTCATCGTCATGGCAGAAGTTAGGTAAAGTGATGGAAAAGCAACGCTAAAGAAAGGAAAAAGAAAATACAAATAATTTTCTCCCAGTGCATCTGCAGAGCACTGTGAAATCAGGAGTCGAGAGTTCTCTGTTTATGATTGTCCCTCGTGACTTCCATAAGCTCATTAGCTACTTATCGCGATTAAATCTATACAGCTAGAAAAAGTGATGGAAGGTGGCAAAAATTAAATATATTAGAGGGGATGAACAGGTAACAAAACACACTTTTTGTAGTTTCTTCAACAATATTCATTTGGCTTTTTTAGTTCTGGGTTACATTTTTCATTCCAAATTATTTCATTATTCACTGCAGAGTACAACACATAGGAACAAGATTGCGCGCTCGTCACGGGTTCGAATCCCGGCCTGAATTATTCTTTGTGAGGTCCCTTCATTAATTTCATTATATCATCACTCATCCTCATTTCTGCGATAACCAAATGTGGCAGAAAGGTGAAGTAAAATAAAATAAACCAAACCAACAACAACAATTAGAACACGCGTTTTCTTGCCCAAATTAATACATCCGTATTTATGACTGTTTAGCTTACCCATTTTTTATTGGAGGCCAAATTATTAGTATATTTAAATAAAACACCACTAAAACGAGAGCTAGATATTTGTTATTTAATAATTATATATTCCATATTTGAAAAAAAGATAAAAGAAACCATAACATTTTTGTCTGCACATAATACAAGTACGTTCCCATTCTTATACAAATAAAACTACATCCCATATTATACATACATATTGTACAACGTTTAAAAGGTTGTGTAAATACAGAGAACATAAGTACTGCAGAAAATTTCCCCTGAGTTCTTTAGAGGATTTACAAAGGAATCGAAGGGAAACCAATCCCCTATCTGTCCTATAAGAGATAGACTGGAGGACCTGAAACCACAGGCTTTCAACCATTGAAGCGGGGGCGAGGGGGCAAGGGAAGTACAGGCAGAAATCTTCCTTTCTCTTCAGGCGGTTGTCTATACCTGGAACTGGTAAGGCGGAAGAAGAGCCAGCTAGGGTACCCAGCCTTGCCAGCTGATCACATCGAGGGACGAGAAGCATGTGGAAAGAAATGTTGCATATGAACTGAGGCTTCAAGATAATAAATATTGTGATTTGAAAATAATTATAGATGTGAGATTGTTTGATCTATCTCTGCTAGACTAGCTACTCCTCAGTGCACGTCACTGCTATCATGAGAAACAGCAAGCTAAGTGTATTTGACCTGCATCCATTTTCAATCCAATATGGCGGCCACTGTCCCAGTTGCGAAGTTGGCAACATCACTTTTTTTAACTCTCCATGATGACCTCTTTCAGAAAAATAGTGTTGCCGCTTGTGCCGGTGAGGTTCCTACGACGTTCATTTCTAGGCACATTTTCGAGGAAAAGTCGCCCTACTACAGAGTGTCCGAAAAGTCACGCAACCCGGTGTTTACGACCGTATAACGGAATAGCGAAACGGAATGAGAAGAAACGCTTTCTGCCAAGAGAATGCCCTGTATATTGGGAAAATTTAGAGAGACAAACATATGTAAGAACATGCACGTTTTAATAACAAATAAGCAAAGTGTTGCCAAAGGCGGAAAAAAAATATTTGCAAATCGTGTATATTGATGCACAGAACTCACTCAGGTAAATTATTGCAACATTTCACAATACCAACGAACAATTTGGATGGCCATCTAATGAATTTGACACAAAAAGAACTTTGACGAAGTTTCAAAAACATTGCAGCAGGGAATAAATGGGCTGTTATAAAAATCCATGTTTTCACAATATTACGAGGGACACTGGCAACACTGTTGGTGTCACGTGTCACTAACAGACGTGTTTCACCTCAGGCTATCACACTAAGGCACTTTTAACGACAAAGGAGAAAGTTGGTTATTTTCGAACATATGCAATAAATTACCTTAGTGTGATAGCCTGAGGTGAAACACGTCTGTTAGTGACACGTGACACCAACAGTGTTGCCAGTGTCCCTCGTAATATTGTGAAAACATGGATTTTTATAACAGCCCATTTATTCCCTGCTGCAATGTTTTTGAAACTTCGTCAAAGTTCTTTTTGTGTCAAATTCATTAGATGGCCATCCAAATTGTTCGTTGGTATTGTGAAATGTTGCAATAATTTACCTGAGTGAGTTCTGTGCATCAATATACACGATTTGCAAATATTTTTTTTCCGCCTTTGGCAACACTTTGCTTATTTGTTATTAAAACGTGCATGTTCTTACATATGTTTGTCTCTCTAAATTTTCCCAATATACAGGGCATTCTCTTGGCAGAAAGCGTTTCTTCTCATTCCGTTTCCCTATTCCGTTATACGGTCGTAAACACCGGGTTGCGTGACTTTTCGGACACTCTGTATAAGACCAGCTATGTACTTCAGACTGTTGCTGCTAAACAGTTTGGTCTTAAATGCATGAACAATTGTTTTGAGGAAAATGCTGGAAAAAAATCCTGCGGACGCCATCACATATTAAAAGTATACCTTCTTCATTCTAAATTAGAAATGTATTCTTTATTAAATTTGCAACCATATACAATAGTGTATTTATTCCTTTTAACAAAAGTGATACCCGATGGCAACACAATGTAGATATGATATGGGGGTTATCTTGTTCGAAAGGAGAATGCCAGTGATGATTTTTGTAATAGATAATAACATGAACAATGTTAGCCCACCCCCCACCCCACTCCCACCCCCTACCCTCGGTGGACGTGCGAAACTCCGCTTATGCCTTCAAAATCACGTATTTTGAACCCACAATCTTCAGATCACTGAAAACTTCTTCGAAAGGCAGACCAATGTTCGCGCCGCGATTTCTCGAGAAGTGTAGGTCAATTCAACACGGTACAGCATGTATCGACAGAATAAGCATAATTCTACTTAATTCATATTTTCGGTCCACCAATTTCTTTCAAAAATACGTATTTTGAACCCACAATCTTCAGATCACTGAAAACATATTTATCATAAATTGTGCAAATTTACTACATGATCTTTAAAAGTTATGTGTATCTATAAAGAAAAATTCTGCTTATTTTCTCAAGCAATGGTAGCCATTTTATAAATATAACTCTCTCGCACATTTCGTTTACTTTACAAACAGTATATTTACCACAGTATTAATATACGATTTCAACCAGCCGAACTAAAAGCATATTCCGCCAAAATCCATATTCACTGAGCAAAATACCACAATTTCCAATAAAAACTCCGTATTTCTATGCACTAGATAGTGTGCGGAACAGAATTTTTTAGGTCGGGACGAGATCGGGACGGGAGATGTTTTAAATTCCGACATTCGGGACGGGAAAAATTTGCAACTTCCCGACAAAGTCGGGAAATATTCGGGGCGGGAAATGTTCAAAATTTTCACTTTAAGTGATTGTTTTTGCATTTCTGGTACAAAAACTAAAAATTCTCGGTAAGTTCCAGACATTTGCAATGGAGAAAACGTCGACTTTTTAAAATGAGCATTCGGTATTTCCCGACTGCTCGGGATCCCGAAAAGTCGGGATTTCATTTCCCGAAGTCGGGATCCAGCACACCCCTGCTATGCACCATAGATTTTCAATTTCACCGCCTGCCACCAGATAGTAAATAGAAGAGGTGGGTTCAAAACATGGACGGTTATTCCGTGGAATGAAGGGAATGGGTCATTCTCTTATAAAGTAGAGCATATGGTAATTTATTAACTCTGTTTATGTTGTCAATTTATTTTTAGTTTCATTCAAACTATTCTAACGTAGTCACATATCTTCTTCTAAGGGTTGCAAAAGCCACGAGAGGTTTCTCCTCGTCCGTATGTCGCTCACCCTCGTGACACTTCGGGGAAAAGGAGCCCTCGGCCATATGCTCCGTGCCTCGGCATTCTTCGTAGATCTTCGGCATAGGGAACGCATGACCGCGATTCATTCCAGCCTCACAATTTCTTACGAGTTAAATGTGCCTAAAAATATTTATATTGTAATATTTTATCTTCATCTACAGCGAATTTTGTGTTGTGAGTTATCCCAGTGAATTTCATGTGCGCTATTCCTGGAATTTGTATGAAAAACATATGTTTAAAAATCACACTTAACAGTTGGCCAAATCACTGCACTGCGCTTCAATGGACTCTAAGGGAATGAATCCGCAGAACTTATTCCAAGTCGGCAGAGAAGTTTTGAATGCTTGATTTAAACTCTACTGGGTGTAATAAAGAAAAAACGTGCTCATTTTAATCCAGACCAATGTGGAATAATAGTTTGGTTGCAGTTGAGCATTAAAACTCTGCTGTTGGCTTTGCGTCCTATTTTCAAATGTGTTTTTCTTTTAAATCCATTTTATACACAGATAGGCTAATCTGGACTGGACCTATACTTGAAAGTTGGAATCGAATCATTATGTGTCTCCACCGGGTATCCAACTCAAGACCCCTTCAATACAAGGCGACGGTGTTACCACTATGTCATCCGTGAGGCTCCATCTTCAAATAAAGAGGGTGTGTGGAGCGTTCAGGTTTCGATGACATTAACAATTTACTTAAAGCATTCCAAACTCACATCCGCACTGAAAATCTGGTGGCAGCATTTGAAACCATGAGAATAGACGTGCAATAAGGTCAACAGCAGAAACTGGAGATCATGAATCAAAATGAGAAGTTAAAGTTTTTACAACTAGTTGATAAAAAGAACGAGGAAAAAGGTATTTTTGAATACAATTTCTGTTCTTTGAAATTAAGTTAATGGTCAACATTTTGTCTTTGCTCGTCTCAGAAGGGAAATGAATGTCGCTTATTCCTGAGATGAATATATCTAGAAGGGAGTACAAGAAGTTTCTTTTATTTTAAGAAAAGCGCCTCGTCATCTGTTTTCTTTCAAGTTATGTGTGTTAATTGTTTTCAACAATTCCGGTGTCTGGTACTAGTGTCATTTTCAGCACTTCGCCGAATTCACAGTTACTGCAAAAATACCCAAGGGCAGCAATTGAGAAGAAGCTGAAAACTGAAATGAAAATGAAGATTGATTCTACAATCTAGTGATAGAAGAATTCATAAAGGGGAGTTAATAATAATGACGAATAATGCTTGTTTTAATTTCTTACGGCTTGTGATTCCCTTGCTGTAAAATTCACGGACCGCCCCTGGTTCAAAATACGTGATTTTGAAGGAAATTGGTGTACAAAAGATATGAATTGGGTAGATTGAAGTTTATTCTGTTGATACATGTTGTATCGTGTTGAGTCGCCGTACGCTTCTGGAGAAATCGCGGCGCGAACTTTGGTCTGCTTTTCGAAGAAGTTTTCAGTGATCTGAAGATTGTGGGTTCAAAATACGTGATTTAGAAGGAAATTGGGGGACGGAAAATATGAATTGAGTAGATTGAAGTTTATTCTGTAGATGCATATTCGCGATTAATATTATCCGATATGCCATCTGGTGAGATTTTCAGGAACCACTCCACGTAGGACACTTCGCTGCGCTTCGCCATGTTGAAGCCGTTCAAAGCATAGGGAACATGCGAAAAAGTAGCGTCTACTGTTCAGTTTTTTGCTCTAAATCGTTTTGTGGTTCAGGATAAGTAAAAAGCTTACATGTGTTTTCTACCCAATGGAATCAAATCAAATGTTTAAATAAATCAAGGAAAACAGAACTGATTGACAAGATTGGCATATCTGAAATGCGGCAAGGAAATTACGAAGAATGCACGTGTCTGTTTACTTTATTTTCCGAAATAATCTTTCGGAAAGATGATTTTATTGCCATGAAAGTAAATTTTAAATTGTTCTTTATGAATATAACATTTTTTTCGAAAACAATGCATTATGCATGAAATTTGGAACAGATGCAAGTCGATTAAGTGCGAAGATGAAAATAGTATGAGAATTAATTAATGTCCGAAATCATAAAGGTAAGTTAGAAAAACATAATTGACATGCTAATGTTGCTGTTTCATTCAGTCAGTCAATTTTCAGTGAAGACTGAAGATAGCCTCAATGAACTTGTTGTTATTGTTATTATTATTATCATTATCCGGTGTTGTTATTAACCTGCCTCTTTGGGGAAAAAACTGCAACAGCATGTTTTCATTTATTTCCTCCCAAGCTTTGCAATACGGGTGAATTGCTTTATTTTCAAATCATTTCTGAGATCCCCAGTTAGGCAGTTACAACCGAGGTGCAGTGCAGATGAAACAGCACCGCTTTAAATAACCAGTAATAATAATAATAATAATAATAATAATAATAATATATCTTTATTGAGCGGGCGAGGTTCAGCGTTTGCTGTTGCTGTTCTCCCACTGCATATACATTAGTTTCGCCTGCATTTTTCGTGTTCATTTATTATCATAATTAAATGTTTTGCTCTCAGCACAGCTTCACCTTCGTTATAGTTCCTGGAATTCACATCGCATTCGCAATATTTAAATATAACGCGAAATTTAAACGTTTCTTCCACACCAGCAATGACAACACGCTGCTATTACGTACGTATATATCCCATGAATACGGAAAGATGTCTTTCTAATTTTAAGAGAAAATTATATTATTTTAATGTAAAAAGTTTACAACACATTTACGTGCATCTAAGTTTGTGATTCATTGCACTGCTTACTGCTTAGGCGTATTACAAGCAAATCAATGCCATTGTACAGTCACGGACACTTCTGGGTTGTAACGACCCTATTGAAGAAGCTCTCAAGCAAGCCATCCATGTCTGACCACCAAGCGCCTTGTGACTAGACAACCCAAACAACACTGTAATTTTGCGGCTTGTATACCAGTCACGGGTATACATTTCTGTAAATTGAGCAGTGATGCCAAAGAGAAATACGAGATGAAGATTGTCGGAAGTAATGTCTCGTGTTCTCGACATGGAATAATACTCGGTCCAAGTTACGTTCCTTTATTTAATGTTGTTTGGTAACGAACCTGACGGACTGGGTTTATATTTTCACTCCTTGCATTACACTAAGTTCTATATTTTACAGTTATATTAATGCTTTGAGTAATACCTAGAACAACATCCAACACACGTTCACACCACTCTTGTCACACACATGCACGTGAAAACGCACACACAAAGCTACCTTGGGAATTAGCAATCTGAAAATAAACTTTCTTGGTGGACTAATTGCAAAATCGTTTCGTGTTGTCTCGTTTGGAGTGTTGGTTAGCGTGTCGGACTTGCGTGCGGGCAACCTGAGTCCGAGCCCACCAGAAGGTATCTATTTGTTTTGTCTAATTTCATCCAACCTTATTTATAAAACTCAGATTTCTTTAAAACCTGTTGAATTACATGCCACTTCGTATTTTGGCAATCTGAAAGCAGCAAAGATGAAAAGTAATACGATTTTTTTTATTATTCCCAGAAAATGACAGTGAAACCATTATTAACAGTTTTTGCAATGTGATATTGATATCATATATTGAAATACTAAAAATGGAGAATTTCGATTAAACCAACTTATAAATGATCATATCCTGATGTAAGATGCACGATCAGAAAGCCTGAATGTTGCATCCAAAACTGCAGAGAACTAACTAACTAACTAACTCTCTAGCCTTCTTAAACCCGAAGGTTCATGGCTGCAGCAACACAGGCCTTCCATCTGTCCCTATCCTGAGCAATATCTATATACTCTTTTCCATCCATACAGATTTCCTTTAGGTCCAACTGAACGTTGTCCCTCCATCTTCGTCTTGGCCTTCCTACAGGTCTCTTACCATCAGGTGTCCCAACAAGAATCCTGTAAACTCCTCATTCCTCTCCCATTCGTGCCACATGGCCTGCCCACCTAAGTCTTCTTCATTTCAATATTCTAATAATATCTGGACATGAATACAAATTATGTAACCTTCTCCAGTCACCTGTCTCCTCATCCCTTTTAGGTCCAAATAGTTTCCTAAGGAGTCCTCCTCCGTAGTCGAGTCAGTTCCGCGGAAGTGCCCGTGCGAGCAACATCGCCGTGCCTCTGCTCGTGAACCGGTGAGTCATCGGGACTCTGCTAGACGACGCGAAACGCGTAAATTTTCAAGTTACGTAAAGTTGTTGAATTGAAGGAAAATGGAAATCCGTCGTGTAAATACGCTAAAGTTATGGTTTTCAAGTGTGAAGAAGTGCCCATCATCGCTGATGCTTCATCGTTGGATACGGGATACTCTTGCCTTGACTGAAGACCAGGTATTAAGTATTGAACTGGACCAATACCGTAAGTGCGTATATATTAAGCTAGTGACGCGTCTATTAGGCGAACAGTTAATGAATAAATTTGAAGGGAAGTTAGTGTATTGTGATGAGGATGATGAACATGAAATTAGATTAGATTGGACTGATAGGACAACTACACTAGTGAGACTACATGTTATACCAATGGAAATAACCGATAGTCATATCCGTACAGTGCTTGCGCAGTATGGTGAAATTAAGACCCCTCCGGTGGACGAGCGATATTCGGATGAGCATATTTATAAAACTCGTACAGGCATTAAGGTGGTGAGAATGGTTCTGAATAAGCCAATCCCGTCCTATGTATCAATACAGGGCATGCAATATTGGGTAACATATTATGGACAGAAACCTACCTGTAAAATATGTGAAGACACTCAACACACAGCACGGTTTTGTCCACACCGACGTGGTGCTATGGGTGAGCGAGTGATGCAAGATAATACTGGAGCATGTGCTACTCCTGTAGATATCCAGCCTAAGCAGTCATATGCAGCAAAGGTACATAGACCACCTAGCCAACGTTCAGCGCACGAGACGGATATAAAGGCTGACACACAATTTACAGTGTTGCCAATTCCAATGCAGTTGCACGAAAAAAGTGTGAACAATGAACGCGATAAAAATCTGCAAATAGAGCCGAAAAAAGCTGATGTTTCAGAACACAAAATGGAACCTACGAAGGAAACACCTCTACCTGCGTCTATCCACAGCACATCGTGGGCGGAAGAGGTGGCATCTTTAGACAACCTCCACAGTGACGTACGGGATAACGTGTTGGTGACTGACAGTCTGGAAACAACTGATCAAGCGATGCGCGAGTCTGACACTACGAGTAATCTTCAAATGGAGACTGACATGTACGAAGCAGGAGGATCCCATACACTGGAAGATCAACAAAACAAGGTTCAGCTTGGTGAAACCACAACAGGAACGAAGGACAATGCCAAAAGAAAATCAAATGTGAAGAGACTCCAGGAACAGAAGCAGTTGAAGAAGAAAAAAGTACAACAAAATGTGGCACCTGACCCCCACCACAAGAAGAACGTGAAGCAGCAGGCAATAGCCCCCTCCCCAGTGCGTATAACCAGATCCCAAAGTGTGACAAATTTGGCCCCGAGTGTTGATTTACAACCTGTGATCGGATCCAAATTCAGTGTTTCCCCTAGTGTGTCTAGTGAATGTGTGGGTGCAAGTAAAAATGAAAGTCAGAAATAGCATGTGTAAAATGAGTAAAGGTATATGATGCTTGGTCACGTGTTTACACGAGGTACCGTGCACATATGCAAGGTTTACGTTTCGTGTGCATGGAAGTGAGTGGAAAAACAGTGTACGAATGTTAGTGTCATCTGGGCAAAATGTATAATTTACGGTGTTGGGTAATCCTAGTTCTTAAATTTCTGTTAGTTGTATATATGATGACTACTCTCAGTTTAGCTACGATCAATATTAACAAAATGCGATCTTTCACTAAACAGGAGGCGCTAGGAGATTTTTTTCCTACAATCATCTTTAGATATAGCACTTCTTCAAGAATGTGGAATAACAGCATTTAACCTCCCCCCAAACATATTAGTCTATAATAATGCGACCTTTCAAGCAACGGGAACAGCCCTGTTAGTACGTAACACCGTACCGATTACAAATGTGATGTGCCATCCCAATGGTAGAATTATCTCAGCAAAAATAGCTAATGTTTGGGTATATAATTTATATGCACCTTCAGGGACACAATTAAGGAAACAGAGGGATGCGTTTTTTGCGACGGATGTCGCTACTGAAATGCAGGGTACAAGAGAACATATAATTTGCGCGGGCGATTTCAATTGTGTCCTGCATCCGCAGGACCAAAGACCTGGCTTTAACACCTCCAATTCTTTGCAAAAATTAGTAAATGGGTTTAATTTTACAGATGTATGGAATGACAAATATTTTGGTCAGAAAGGGTACACGTACATTCGTAATAATTGTGCTTCCCGTTTAGATCGATTTTATGTAACACCACATTTACGCCAACAAATCAAGTCACTTAGTATAACACCCACCTGTTTTTCAGACCATAGTGCCGTAATCATGGCGATAAATGTGGAGATACCACTAGTACCGAGAGGGTATGGCTACTGGAAATTAAATGCTTCTATCCTTACAGATGCAAATTTCCAACAAGCCTTTCAGGACCAATGGAATGTATGGGAAGCACACCGTACCAGACAAAGTGATATAATTCGCTGGTGGGATGAAATTCTTAAACCGGGCATAAAACGGTTTTGTCTTAGTTATTGTAAGGAACGTTCTAGTGACTGGAATAATAAATATAATTTTTATTACCGTGTGCTGCGTGAACCTATTCATGAAGCCACTGAAGGGAAACAAGTGCAAACAGAGGTAAAACGAGTACAAGCTGTACTGCTGAGGATGACAGCTGAAAGACGACAAGGTGTAAAAATTCGCAGCAGACTCCCCCACTTTGATAAAGAAGAGGTTGCATCTATAAGCCATGTGCTGCAAGAAAGACACAATGCGAAAAGACAATTTATTAGCGAAATAAACGACAATTCTGAAATTAAAATAACAACAGCCCCGGAAATACGTAACAGATTTTACAACTATTTTGAGAATCAATTTTCCCAACCAATAACACATAATGTAGATTTGACGAATAAATTGGAATCCTTGTCCGAGGTCCTTGACGATGAGGAACGTGAGCAATTAAATAACGACTACACAAGCGAAGAAGTATTCCGTGCGGTTAAGTCAGGGAAGCCGTTTTCTGCACCTGGTCTGGATGGGATACCAAACAAACTCTACCAAACATTTTGGACGTTGATGGGAAAAACACTAACTGAATGGATAAATGCAGTGTTCCGAAGGTATAAAATGGGAAAATCCTCAAATACTGGGATTATAGTTTTAATACCAAAATGTGTGAAACCCACTGAAGTTGGTCAATATAGACCCATTACCCTCTTATGTACTGATTATAAAATATTCTCTCGCTGTATGCTAGGCAGACTTATGCCTTATGTAGAAAAACTAGTTGGAGATACACAATATGTTTTTGGTATGAACAAGAAAATTACAAATGTCTTACAAACGCTTCGTCAAGTGCTTACTTGTTATAGAGTCAATAGCAATAACCATGATAATGCTATATTAGCAATAGATTTTCAACGAGCATTTGACTCGGTACACCATGATTACATATTTAATGTGCTTCAAAAGTACGGTATACGTGGACATTTTTTGTCAGTATTTAAAAGCCTTTATAGTAACACAACATCCAAAATACAAATAAATGGATTTATGACAAGAGAGCTTCCTATTCACAAGGGAGTAAGACAAGGTGACCCATTATCGATGATAGCTTTCTGTATCTCATTGAGACCCCTCCTTTCTGCATTAGAAAAGCAAGTACAAGGCATCACCATACAATCTATAAACACAAAGGTGTTGGCCTATGCTGATGATGTCAATATATTAATAAATACGCAGTCTGATATTGCTGCGACGTCTAAAGTATTACAGGAATTTGGTCCCCTTTCAGGGCTCACAGTAAATCAGAAAAAATCAACTCTTATGCATTTAAACCCGGATATAACTTACCCTCAGAGCGGAGAATTTCATGTTGTTCCATCGATAAAAATACTTGGAATAATTTTTGCGCGCTCCCTTCAACGAATGATCCAGTTAAACTATGACAGAGTGATAAATGGTGTTAAAGCAGTTCTACAAATGAATAAATTTCGAATACTTAGTATACAGTCAAGAGTGACGTTTGTACAGGTGTACGCTCTCTCCAAGGTGTGGTATGTAGCAAAAATCCTCCCGTTGCGGCAACTGGATATTTTTAAGCTCAAGAGTGCTGTGAACTGGTTTGTCTGGAACGGTCAAATCTTGCGTGTAAATCACGCAACGCTTTGTTTACCCTATGCAGAAGGGGTAATGAACCTTGTAAACGTGGAATATAAAAGCCAGGCTCTACGTATTCAAGCTGATGTAACGACACTGATTCAACACCCAAACAGCCTCACTAGTAAAGTTCTGAGACACGCCTTGGACAACATTAAATTGGAGGCCCCCATTGATGTTACAAGACTTCCAGACAGATTATGGTATTTTAAGAATACAATAGTGGATATCAGTTACGCTTTAATACAATCTCCAATCCTTCCAACGCAAGAGACGTCAAAAATATATAGAAGACTGTGTTCACTATCACAAAAACAGTGTAAAATTGTAGATCGGAATCCAAGAGACAATTGGCGGGAAGTATGGAATAATATACAGGCCCGCCACCTTACGTTAAGAGTCAGATCAGCGTGGTATATAATTGTACACCAAATATTCATTACTGGAGTTAAACTTTATGATATAAAATTAGTAAATACTCCAATATGTTCTACATGTAATGTACAAGATAATTTAGTGCATAAGCTTAGTGAATGTCAAATAATCCAAAAATCATGGTTATATATCAAAAAACTTGTGAGTACAATTTGTCGTACATCAGAACGTAACATTTCAGTAGATATTCTTTTGTATCCTTCCTTTGCATATTATCCAAGAACAAAACGCCACAGTGTACAATGGCTCTTAGGCCAATATGCCCTTTTTGTATCCATATATAGGCAACAAGATTTTCACATCCAATTTATCAATCACCTGCACCAGGAATACCAAATGATCCCTCGTTGTAAAAGAGATATGTTATATGCAAATTTCCTAAATGTAATGTTAACTTTATAATGACAAAAATGTATAACATGTACAATAATATGTAATAGTTTCAATAAAAAAAAAAAAGCGGGTTAAGGCGTTCACTCGTCTTGAGATCGTTCGCTGCGGGATGGCGTAGGTTCGAATCCGGCTCTGGTCGGAATTTATTCGGCCTACGTATAGGGCCGGTGGGGGTTCGTCGGGCTGATCACTCGTCACCCCAATACTGGTCTAAGACCTCCACGCTATAACAGGTGACGGAGGAACAGTGTGGGAGGGAGACCAGCAGTCGGTAGGTAAGCCAAGGCCCTCCAAGGTGCTGTAGAGCTGTGGGTTATGTTATGTTATTTTCCTAAGGATCTTATTTTCAAATACTCTCAATTTATGTTCCTCTTTCAATGTAAGGGACCAAGTTTCACACCCATATAATACTACAGGCAAAATTACTGTTTTGTATATTTTAACTTTTAGTTTCTTAGATATTAAACGAGAAGACAAAATTTATGAAGAGAAAAGTAACATGCATTTCCTGAATTAAGCCTACTTTTGATTTCCTCTTTAATATAATTTTCACTTGTTAATATTACTCTTAAGTATTTGAATTTGGAGACTGGTTCAAACGAGTTGTTGTCAATAATTAGATTTTGATTATTATCTAACACTTAGTTTCGACCTGTAAGCATATATTTAGTTTTCTCTTTGTTAACTTCCAAACCTATCTCTTTAGCAGTTTTGAAAAATATTTTAGCATTATTCTTAATTGTATATATCATCCCCTAATAAGTCTACATCATCTGCATATGCTAACAACTGAGTCACACAATTTAATTTAGACCTTCGTTAGTTTCTTTTACCTTCCTAACAGCATATTTTAAGGCAAAATTAAAGAGCAACGGAGATAATGCATCTTCTTGTTTTAATCCATCATGAATTGTAAATTTGTCAGACACATTAATACCCACACGAATTTTAATTTCTGTTTCACTGGTGCATACTTTTATCATATTAACAAGCTTCTTAGGTATTCCAAACTCGACTAATATATTATATTATTTATCTCTTTTGACCGAATCATATGCTTTTTTGAAATCAATGAATAGCTGATGGACATTTTGATTATATTCCCACTTTTTCTCAAGTGTGTATCTTATGTGAAAAATTTGATCTGTAGTTTATCTGTCACGTTTAATGTAATTACATAAACTGCACTTACTACACAAAACTGCAGAGAACAATGCATTATTTTTTAACAGTTTACAATGCATGACTTATGAATAGTGAAATTTATTTTTTACTATAGTAGGAATTTAGTTATTAATATAAATAAACAAGATAGAAGAATTAATGATGAACTAAAATTGTAAACTAAAATAAAATATCTAAGTTTCTCAGGAAAAATCACACAAGTCACAAACTAAGAATATCTGTTGATTTCATCTAAGAAGGAGAGGCTACGGTTTGGGACGGGACTTTCTATAATGGTACGGTACCCTGCAGTTCTTTTTATTATTGAATTAAAGGAATACACCTACTTATCAGTATCCCCAGTTCTTCACATGTTTCTCAGTTGTTATACATGTCAATTTTCTCTATGTTCTCTTTATTCTCATTGGGACAAACACAAACATCCATGCCCGAAAAGAGTATTGATAATATCGCACGTTAACCAGCAATTTCCGAGGAAAAGTTTGATACAAAGTTTATAAGCGAGTGGTTGGGATCCCTCTTTAAACTGTATGTCCAGTCCGGTATAAGCTTTCTTACTGTGCATAAAGTGGACTTAAAAGAAGAAAAAATCCGAGGAAAAGCGCTTGAAGGTTTCAATGCTTTCCAAGTGCCTTGATGAGGAGATGCTATTGTATGACTTTAAAGTGGCCACGTAGCCCCATAGTAGCGAATAAGTATCACGTCTCGAAGGTTATGGGTTCGATTCCCGTTCTACTGCCCAATTTTATTTTAATAACTCGAGCAACAAATGTTTGCATTTTATTTAATGATTTATTGAAATAAAGGTGAAATATATTTTTACTTAATTTTTGGGTGGAAATTTCTATTTTACCGTTTTCAATTTTATTTATGGAAATATTTTTTTAAGATAGTTTTCCACTTTTCTCATCATTTTACAAACATTTACATATTGAATTGTCCACGTTTTTTATTCAAAAAATGTTATACCTGGTGAAAAGTATACATTTCTTTCGAGAAAATGAACCAGGAATAAATATAATTCTATTCGCAAGTAATTATCGTAAAAGTTGGGAAAACAAAATTCAATTCGAAATTCAACAATTCGAACAGCAAATAAAATAAGAATGTGTGCAATAAATAAAATGAAATAATTAGTTGCTTGAGTTAAGAAAAAAATTGGAGGCAATCAAATGGAATCGAACCAACTGACTTCTACGTGTCAAACTAACACGCTACCACCACACCACCGGGCCTTCTGACAGACGGACAATATATTCGTCTCGTGAGTACCGCTTGCTAAGTTTCTAAACATTGAAGCGCTTTTTTATTGGGAGTGACTGACTAATGTAATTGTTGTTGTGTGTCACGGAGATATGTTTACTGCAACATTTGAGCACACAATCGAAACATACAGAAAAAATGTTTTCTCTGCACATCATTACTTTTCTCCGAGTTCAAAAAATATCCAGAATCCAAACTCACTGCTAGTTACCCAGTTATGCAAAATTTGCCTGGACTACACGCATGCGCTTTATCAGGGATGCGAAGGAACCTCGCAAAGTTACAGAAGGTTCTCTGGCCTATTTCTAATCTGTGGTTCTCTGGGGTGCTGCCGGTTGGTCACGTGGTGTCTGTATCAGTCGAACATGACCTTGTGCAGCACACTGAAGCGAGCGAAGGTATTTCATGTGATTTGTAAGCTGGTACAGACTTTACACGCGTTACAATCGACAGAGGTTTGTCTTCAGCTTATTCTGTAGGGACAGGCAAACCACACTAGGCATACAGAGTATAATGTAATATGGGAGGCAATTATTTCTCAGTCTCCTCACACTGACAATTTTATTACCCTTTTTGGAGTTAGTTGGCCAAAGAAACGGATCTTATTATTGAAGTCGTATCTTGTGTGATGGCTTGGTTCAGTATGCTGATCAGGTTTTCTGACAAAAGCAGGACAGGTTACCCAAGAACAATCTGTTTCCTTCCTCATCCTGTATAAAGCATACGAGCACATAGCACAAATATGTAAGAGAAATATTTGTTAATTTGGTAACTTGTTTGCAATTGAATTTCTATCATTAACAGCTGCAAAGAAACAAAGGCTTTCCTTTTTAAAGATTACAATAAATAATTTTTATTTGATTAGGAAACTAAGAATGACTTCAGTATTCTCATGCAGTTCACAAGAGATTATAAACACTCTCTAAAACATACTACTGCTCGTTGCAACACATTATTTCCACAATCAAGACACAAAATTAAGGGCATGCTAAAGTAAAATTACGTATATTTCTGTAATTATCAAGTGCTTTACGAGCTGAACGTCAAGTTTGGATTTGTCGGTTATCCAAATATTATTAATTTTGAAAATACTCTTTCAGTTGGTGGAATGTGCCTGAAATTGAATGACATATTAAATCGTGAACGTATTTTGTTTCTTTAATTAAAACTTTTAGTTTACAAATTAGTTCATCAAACCAACGTGTGCTCTTCTCCCTTGTTTATTTATAGTAATATCTAAAATCCCATTGAAGCATAGAAAAACTTCTCGCTGTTCATAAGTCAGTCATTGTTCGCTGCAGTTTTCAATGCAACATCCAGGCTTTTTGATCGTGCATCTTACGCTTCACATCAGTGGTATTTATAAGTTGGTTTAAGAGAAATTCTCCATTTTTAATCTTTCAATATATGATATCAATATCACATTGCAAAAACAGTTATTAATGGTTTCAATGTCATTTGCTGGGAAAGAAAATCGTATTACTTTGGATTCGAACATGCAAACGCAAGTATCAAAGTATTTACTTTAGACAGCACTCATGATTTTGAAACGTGGAAAGGTAATCATTTTACGGGGAACGTTAAGTTGGTGTGTTGACAGAATGTAGCTATTGCCATATTAGCACTGACAACTGGGAAGCGATCTCAATTATAACGTGGCTGCATGCTTTTCGCTAATAAATAACGGTGTTTTTCAATGTATACACAAATACATCGTCGCTTCGGAACAAGAAATGTTCATCTTTGCTGCTTTCAGATTACTAACATACGAAGTGGCATGTAATTCAAAAGGTTTTGAAGAAACCTCAATTTTTATAAATAAGGTTGGATGAAATTAGACAAAAAAAATAGTTACCTTCTGGTGGGCTCGAACTCAGGTTGCCCGCACGCAAGTCTGACACGCTAACCAACACTCCAAACGAGACAACACGAAACGATTTTGCAATTAGTCCACCAAGAAAGTTTATTTTCAGATTGCTAATTCCCAAGGTATAACATGCGTAGCCAGGTGTGTCTTGCGTTTTCTGTACTTTTGTTATTTGAGTAGCTTCGGTCTCTCCCTAAGTTAATCACGGGAATAGTGAGGAATGTTTTTTAGACGAAGATGATAAATAGACAAACGGAATAATCCACCCTCGCAATAAATCCAGAACTCAAACCTGGAACCTTCGATGCGAGGTGTGTTTCTTGTTCTAACTATATCTGTGTGTTTTCGTTAGATTCATGGTATTTCGTGAGTAGATATGAAGAAAGTAAATAAATAAGTGGGTGGAAGGGACTGGAGAATCGTAGCTACGGAACTATTGAGAAAATATCCTTCGCCAAGATAGAGAATCTCTATATCCCTTGTGATAGAGAACCTATTAGAAGAATGAAAGGACAGATTAAAATATTAAATTTGAAGTGTATCCTTTCGTTAAGATGCCTAGAAAACAATATAATAAATTTGTTAATGAGTAGTATAAAATATGATAGGATGAGCGCACTTATAGCGTAGAAAAGAAGAGGTTATTTGATTGAACAACCCGATTTGCCTATACTTAAAACAATGCCAAGAGGGGCTTATACCCTAATTCTTCATGTATAATATGCTCTTAATTTTAAGAATTCTGAATTCCAGTGTAGAAAAGAAGAAGCCTCATTCTTCTAATAGGTTCTCTATCACAAGGGATATAGAGATTCTCTATCTTGGCGAAGGATATTTTCTCAATAGTTCCGTAGCTACGATTCTCCAGTCCCTTCCACCCACTTATTTATTTACTTTCTTCATATCTACTCACGAAATACCATGAATCTAACGAAAACACACAGATATAGTTAGAACAAGAAACACACCTCGCATCGAAGGTTCCAGGTTTGAGTTCTGGATTTATTGCGAGGGTGGATTATTCCGTTTGTCTATTTATCATCTTCGTCTAAAAAACATTCCTCACTATTCCCGTGATTAACTTAGGGAGAGACCGAAGCTACTCAAATAACAAAAGTACAGAAAACGCAAGACACACCTGGCTACGCATGTTATACCTTGGGAATTAGCAATCTGAAAATAAACTTTCTTGGTGGACTAATTGCAAAACCGTTTCGTGTTGTCTCGTTTGGAGTGTTGGTTAGCGTGTCAGACTTGCGTGCGGGCAACCTGAGTTCGAGCCCACCAGAAGGTAACTATTTTTTTTGTCTAATTTCATCCAACCTTATTTATAAAAATTGAGGTTTCTTCAAAACCTTTTGAATTACATGCCACTTCGTATGTTAGTAATCTGAAAGCAGCAAAGATGAACATTTCTTGTTCCGAAGCGACGATGTATTTGTGTATACATTGAAAAACACCGTTATTTATTAGCGAAAAGCATGCAGCCACGTTATAATTGAGATCGCTTCCCAGTTGTCAGTGCTAATATGGCAATAGCTACATTCTGTCAACACACCAACTTAACGTTCCCCGTAAAATGATTACCTTTCCACGTTTCAAAATCATGAGTGCTGTCTAAAGTAAATACTTTGATACTTGCGTTTGCATGTTCGAATCCAAAGTAATACGATTTTCTTTCCCAGCAAATGACATTGAAACCATTAATAACTGTTTTTGCAATGTGATATTGATATCATATATTGAAAGATTAAAAATGGAGAATTTCTCTTAAACCAACTTATAAATACCACTGATGTGAAGCGTAAGATGCACGATCAAAAAGCCTGGATGTTGCATTGAAAACTGCAGCGAACAATGACTGACTTATGAACAGCGAGAAGTTTTTCTATGCTTCAATGGGATTTTAGATATTACTATAAATAAACAAGGGAGAAGAGCACACGTTGGTTTGATGAACTAATTTGTAAACTAAAAGTTTTAATTAAAGAAACAAAATACGTTCACGATTTAATATGTCATTCAATTTCAGGCACATTCCACCAACTGAAAGAGTATTTTCAAAATTAATAATATTTGGATAACCGACAAATCCAAACTTGACGTTCAGCTCGTAAAGCACTTGATAATTACAGAAATATACGTAATTTTACTTTAGCATGCCCTTAATTTTGTGTCTTGATTGTGGAAATAATGTGTTGCAACGAGCAGTAGTATGTTTTAGAGAGTGTTTATAATCTCTTGTGAACTGCATGAGAATACTGAAGTCATTCTTAGTTTCCTAATCAAATAAAAATTATTTATTGTAATCTTTAAAAAGGAAAGCCTTTGTTTCTTTGCAGCTGTTAATGATAGAAATTCAATTGCAAACAAGTTACCAAATTAACAAATATTTCTCTTACATATTTGTGCTATGTGCTCGTATGCTTTATACAGGATGAGGAAGGAAACAGATTGTTCTTGGGTAACCTGTCCTGCTTTTGTCAGAAAACCTGATCAGCATACTGAACCAAGCCATCACACAAGATACGACTTCAATAATAAGATCCGTTTCTTTGGCCAACTAACTCCAAAAAGGGTAATAAAATTGTCAGTGTGAGGAGACTGAGAAATAATTGCCTCCCATATTACATTATACTCTGTATGCCTAGAGTGGTTTGCCTGTCCCTACAGAATAAGCTGAAGACAAACCTCTGTTGATTGTAACGCGTGTAAAGTCTGTACCAGCTTACAAATCACATGAAATACCTTCGCTCGCTTCAGTGTGCTGCACAAGGTCATGTTCGACTGATACAGACACCACGTGACCAACCGACAGCACCCCAGAGAACCACAGATTAGAAATAGGCCAGAGAACCTTCTGTAACTTTGCGAGGTTCCTTCGCATCCCTGATAAAGCGCATGCGTGTAGTCCAGGCAAATTTTGCATAACTGGGTAACTAGCAGTGAGTTTGGATTCTGGATATTTTTTGAACTCGGAGAAAAGTAATGATGTGCAGAGAAAACATTTTTTCTGTATGTTTCGATTGTGTGCTCAAATGTTGCAGTAAACATATCTCCGTGACACACAACAACAATTACATTAGTCAGTCACTCCCAATAGAAAAGCGCTTCAATGTTTAGAAACTTAGCAAGCGGTACTCACGAGACGAATATATTGTCCGTCTGTCAGAAGGCCCGGTGGTGTGGTGGTAGCGTGTTAGTTTGACACGTTGAAGTCAGTTGGTTCGATTCCATTTGATTGCCTCCAATTTTTTTCTTAACTCAAGCAACTAATTATTTCATTTTATTTATTGCACACATTCTTATTTTATTTGCTGTTCGAATTGTTGAATTTCGAATTGAATTTTGTTTTCCCAACTTTTACGATAATTACTTGCGAATAGAATTATATTTATTCCTGGTTCATTTTCTCGAAAGAAATGTATACTTTTCACCAGGTATAACATTTTTTGAATAAAAAACGTGGACAATTCAATATGTAAATGTTTGTAAAATGATGAGAAAAGTGGAAAACTATCTTAAAAAAATATTTCCATAAATAAAATTGAAAACGGTAAAATAGAAATTTCCACCCAAAAATTAAGTAAAAATATATTTCACCTTTATTTCAATAAATCATTAAATAAAATGCAAACATTTGTTGCTCGAGTTATTAAAATAAAATTGGGCAGTAGAACGGGAATCGAACCCATAACCTTCGAGACGTGATACTTATTCGCTACTATGGGGCTACGTGGCCACTTTAAAGTCATACAATAGCATCTCCTCATCAAGGCACTTGGAAAGCATTGAAACCTTCAAGCACTTTTCCTCGGATTTTTTCTTCTTTTAAGTCCACTTTATGCACAGTAAGAAAGCTTATACCGGACTGGACATACAGTTTAAAGAGGGATCCCAACCACTCGCTTATAAACTTTGTATCAAACTTTTCCTCGGAAATTGCTGGTTAACGTGCGATATTATCAATACTCTTTTCGGGCATGGATGTTTGTGTTTGTCCCAATGAGAATAGTAGTATAGTTGGTGATATAACCAGGACGAGAAAGTATGAACCCCCCTCAGGCAGATTTGCCTACACTTAAAACTAGCTCAACATGCCCATATGAGTTTTTTGCTCAAGTGTGGAACTCTGTCTAATTCAAAATTTTGGTAAAAATGCCCTCGGGAATTTCCTGTGAAAGTATGACCCCCCTCAGATTGATTTGCCTACACTTATAAAAGGCACTTCTGTGAGATTGTTGTCCATAAATTTGTTAAAAATATGCCCCTCTTGATATTTTTTTTTGCTACACTTAAAACTATGCCAAGATTCACCCACCCACATACACACACACACACACACACACACCATCACACACACACACACACACACACACACCCACACCCACCCACACACACACACACACACACACACACATATTGACCTTGACCTTGACCCTGATCTTGACCCTGACCTTGACCTTGACCTTGACCCTGACGTTGACGTTGACGTTGACGTTGATGTTGACGTTGACGTTGACGTTGACGTTGACCCTGACGTTGACGTTGACGTATACGTTGACCTTGACCACACCCACCCACATACACACCTACACCCACACACACCCACCCTCATACACACCCACACACACCTACACCCACCCACACCCACCCTCATACCCACCCACACCCACCCTCATACACACCCATACACACCCACATCCACACACACCCACACCTACCCACACCCACATACACACCCACACCTCCCTACATACACACCCACCCACACACACACCCACCCACACATATTTACTTCCGGTCTACTTGTGGCCTATTTCTGGTTTATTTATATTGCATCATGTTTTGCAACAAATTATTACCTAATATTATGCAATAAATTATTAGACATGTGTTGTTTTCTGATTGGTTGGTTATGACATAATGTGATGATGTGTTATATTCTGATTGGCTTATTGTTTCAGATGTTTTCAATGCGGTCCGTGCTTAGGCTATATAAAGAGATTTTGCATTGCATATCAGCCAGTATTGTGAAAGTTGTTGAAGAGTAAGGTTGTGTTGTTGCAGTGCTGCTCATATTTTTTAAACACAAAAATATTGCAGATTTGTATAAATTGAATTACAAATCTATTTGATTTAATATACCGAATTTTTTACAACCTGTCATAGGTTTATTAAGTATAGAGTTTTGATTTGAACCCCAAGAAATTTTATATAAATACCAAAGCCAAAAATATTAACACACATACACACATACACACACACACACATACACACACACAAATCACACTGCTGAACCCAACTGATATTTTTATTAAGCATAGAATTTTGATTTGGACCCCAGGAAATCTTATATAATAAAACACAACAAAAATGCCAAATCAAAAATATTGTAATCAATGCAAAAAGAATATATCCAGCCCCAATTGGGCTAAGCATCAAAAGATTTGTAATCCAGACAAATACAGAACTCCCACAAAAATATGCCCTAAATGCCATAGAAAATATAGCATGGAATATTTCACATATAAACATAAAGATACTTGCTCTGCACAGTCATCAACATACCATGGCCCTTTGCAAGACAAGAGTTTTTTTCTTGCGCTGCTTTTTGGTTAAAAGATTATTAATAGGCCCAAGAGATTTAAGACCTGCATAAGGTATTTGATACATAACACCCTTGGCCTTCATTGTAGGTTTATTATATACATATTCACAACCCCCACCCCAATTTTTGTTTGGTACTCATAGCTATGGTGGTCCCCAATGCTGCTATTTTTTCACTTAAAGAAGCATCTTTGCTTACAAATCTACCAAATGCAGCCTCTTCTAATTTCTTGTCTGCAACATGTCTCTTGTCAAGATCAGAATGTGTGTTGTATGCTATGTCATGGTCTCTACAAGCAGCATCTAGGGGATTAACACCAGGATCACCTCTGTTTAATCTATGATCTAGTTTTGTACCTGGACCACAATACTGATAGTCTGGAATGTGTAGTTCAAATGGCAGCTTGTTTATAATGTCATTAACCAACCCCCGACCCTCAGAAATATTCCAAAATTTAGGTGGTAGAGTATTAATAATTTTTATAAGATATCTAATCCCCTTAGTGTCATTTACTATAAAATTAGACAATTTTGTGCTTATCATGTCCATAATTCCAACCTTTTCATTGTAAAAATTGTGGTTCCCAGCATTTTCCTCCCCAGCTATCACCAATAACCTATCTACAAGTTTCCTGACATCATCAACCCACACAAATTCTTTAGGCAGGGTGTTGTATTGTTTGATTCCACTACCTGTCTTGATCTGAGACCATATGGGCTTGATTAAATTGTTGTATTTTGCTCCACTGCTTGACTTGACTCTTTTTTGTGTGGGATCATTGTTCTGGTATAGAGCATCTGATTTTATTAATATTTCTTTGTAATGCTCATAATCTTGATCTGTATAGCTGCCAGGCCTTTTCCTAGTCATCAGTTCCCACAATCCAGGCGTGCCGGGATATTTAACAAAACCACCTTTTTCTCCAAGATGAGATTCTGAATATACAATTAGATCATCTCCCATAAATGTTACTCTGAAATTGCCAATTCTATGTATGATGCTACCATCACGCTCTGTGTCAGCATATAAGCCAAAAACCTCATCTTTGTTGTCTTTAGGTGTGGTTAAATATTTTTGAGCAAGAAGACCCAATTCAATAGGATCCTGAGTAGCTTCAATTCTTCGAGGAGCAACAGGACTAGGTGTATGAATACTAGAAAGTGGGGTGAATGGATAATCTAATATGTTCCTTGCAGCTACAGGTACAAGCTCTGTGATCAAATTTTGATTTTGCTCTGTAACAGTTTTGATATTTTTACCTAATTCACTAATAGCATCAATAATAGGCTGTTCTGTTTGTTTGTGTTTTTCATAAATTCCTCGGTTCTCTGATTTCCATCCCTTAAATCTTTTTACAAGATAATCTCTTAATTTAAGATTGTCAATAATTGGCCTTTTCATGGTTATTTATTTATGTTTCAATGTCTAGAAAATTGTTGATTTTATTTCTGTATTTGCCACTATTGGGTTTTCTTGTCATATCAATTGTGACAAACCCATAACTGTCCTGGTTCCAGCACCCACTGCAAATCTTGGAAAAATCATTGTAGCTCAGGTCCCCACCTACATATTCATCATGTATGTGTTTGAGGTTGGTATGATCTTGATGAAACACACATATAAAATTGCTGTTGTCTCGGATCAGCTGCTTGGGTATTTTTGAAAAAGTCTGTGCAAGGTAGAAGCAATCAATGTTTTTGTGCCGGCCCTGTGTAAAGAAATTTCTAACCTTGTTTTGATTATCCAGTATAATGTCATCAAACACAATAACAGAATTATCGAGACATTCATGGAGTGGCTTAACATCTGGTTGAAAAGTGGCTATATCCAATCCATCATATAGCTTCATCAGCTGCTGATATTTTAATTGTTCCAAGCTCTTAGAGAAGACATACAAGTGCCTGTTTTTCCAATCTAACCAGTTGGGTGCCAATAAAGAATTATCAACCATTAGTGTAGTTTTACCACAAGCAGATGGCCCAACAATAAGACACCTAATATTATCAGGCAGCAATTTTCCATTTCTCTTATTCTGCTGTTCAGGTTCTGGCAGCCTTTTTATAACATCCCAGGTGTTCATATTATCACTTTGTTTGCATCGATCCAGCTGTTTTCCGGATGACCTAGCCATTTGACAAATAACTTGTTGCCTTTTCTGCGGATGATTTTTTCTATGAGATATGTGTCAGGCTGTTTAGTTTTGCTGAGCTCTTCTTCATAGAACCGGCCTTTGAGAATTTCTCCTCGGTGGTCTTTTATTATATATGTGTTAAGGGTCCCAGGTTTAACTTGAACCACTGTAAATAATTCAGTGCTCCAGTTTCTTGTAAAACCTCTTTTGAATAAGTGCTTATATTTGCTGATTCTTACTTGATCACCTACCCTGTATTTGGCTTTTCTTGTTGTTGGCTGATATTTAGGATAATAAACAGTGCTGATCAATTTTTGCTCATCAGATGAAGTTACTTCAGAGGGTTTCATGTTGATTGTGGAATGGACCGAGTTGTTATATTTATGTAGAAGTTCTGGAAGAATATTAATCCATTTATAATTACCTTGAAGTGTAAATTGTTTATACATATGATTTTTTAGGGTTCTGTTGAATCTCTCTACAATTGAGGCCTTGAGATCACTGTAACTCGAGTAATGTTGTATTGACTGGCTTTTAATAAATTGTTGAAACACTGAATTATAAAATTCTTTGCCATTATCTGTTTGCAAATAGCGCGGTGATCTTCCACTCTGATTGATGATTGTTCTGATGGCTTCTGTAACACATTTTCCAGTCTTGGATTTGAGTGGCACAGCCCAGGCAAATTTTGAAAATGTGTCTATTACAGTGAGTAGATACTTGTAGCCCTTGTTGATTTTATCTAAGTTTTTCAGCTGTCCACTTGCCATCTCAATCAAGTCGCTCTGCCTTTTGTGACTACTGGCAGTCTCTTATAATTATGTCTGGCTTGTCTGTGTAATTCATCAACAATAATTTGTCTAGACATAATATGAAAACAAGAATATTGCAACTATAGGGTGTTCAGCAGCTGATACTACAGGATTTTCTAAATACAGTTTGTCTCCTATTTGTATATGAAATTCCAGAGAGCCATCATCTTCAACATAAGATGTTTCTAATGTATTGGGATCTGTAAAATCCTCTAACTCTACACTGGTGATTTTTGGTTTGTTGTCAGCATTTGTCATTGATAAGGTAGGGTAGTGGTGTGCCTGTGGTTGAAGCCAATATTTGATCTTGATTGGTCTAAGTGTGCCCCCAACAAAAAATTGGTAATAAAATTGTGCAGGGGATAGCATATAGATTTTGCCACCTGGTGTAAATGGTGAATCATATTCTTTGTTGGGGATGCTGTACAATTCAAGAATTACTGTATGTTTTGGATTCTCGATTATGCCGGTTATTTCTTTTTCTGCTGTAAGCAATCTGCTTGTTACAGATTCAAGGTGCTCATTGATGGACCTAACAACATCATCATGGCCTGGCTTGATTTTTATGTCCACAGCAAGTTTCTTGTATTGTTGCACAATTTCTTGAAGCTGGGTGGCCAAAACAGACAAAGCATTTGCTTGATTGGATTCCATGGTCCCTAGCTGTTGCTTGATATTAGCTACAATTTGCTGTAAATTTTCAACAACTGCCAATTTAGAATTTTGAGCTGTAAGATCATGGACCTGTCTTCTGATATGCTCAAACAGGGCATGCAGTTCATTAATATGTTGATTAGTTGGTAGAGTGGCCACTGTCTGAGTAAGTTGTTTGATCTCTGCCTGGATATTCTTGATATCTTCTGATTTCAATATGCGATTCACAGCTCTCTTAATATTTTTAAGTTCCTGTGATGTAGGCAGATTTGACACAGTATTTTGCAAAGATTCAAGTGCCAATTTCACATTGTTTAATTCAGAAGCATCAGCCACATTTTGCATAGCATTTTGGAGCAGGGCTATATCTGCCTGAGAGGGTGTTGAATGTTGTAAAATTTCAAGTTTTGTTTGAATATCACCGATCAAGTGATGAAAATGAGATAGCTCAGATTCAGTGTTGAGGTTTTCAAGTTTTGTGATTTGTTGCTGGACACTGACAAGGGTATCTACAATCCCAGGCAATCGGGATTCTAGAGTTTCTTGTACATTTGTCAAATCACTTTGCACTGCTGCTATTGTACCCTCAAGATGGGTTATGGTACTTTGAATTTTTCCAAAATCTTCATATGTTTCAAGTTGCAGCTTAATGTTGGCAACACTCCGAGTTATTGCACTCAAAGCATCAGAAGATGGCAAGTTGTTCATAAAATTTTCAAGTGTCTCAATTTTTTCTTTAACCTCGGCTATGGCATTGTTCAAGGGGTCCAGATTAGGTATCTGGAGTGACTGAATCTGTTCTTTTAGAGTGGAAATCACTAGATCAAAATCATCTTGTGATTTTATGCTTTTGACAATTGTTTGGAGCTGTGCCTGGACATTATTTATTTGCTCTTCCAATTGTTGTTTCAATTGCTCACAGTTGGTGGCCTGGGTCTTAAATTTGGCTTGAAGAGCTGTTACAGCTTCTTCTAAACTTTAATCTAAAATTATCCAATGTGGCCAAATCAGTATATTTCTGAAGCAATAATTTGAGTTCAGAATCAATTTTAAGAAGAGGGTCCATGCATTGTGATTGCAAATTTGTAATTTCTAGTTGAAGACTGGCATTGAGTGTGGTTTGTAAAGCTTGTAAATCACTTCTTAATTTCTTGACTCTGACATCAAGCATCAGAATCTCATCACTGTGATCTTCATGTCTTGTATGGCCAAATATATCATTAGGCATTTTTGTTTTAGTGGTTATTTATTATTGAATACCTGATTCTTAATTCTATAAAAAAAGGTATAAGCTTGTCATAGGATCCAGGGACCTCAATATATAAGCAGTCACCAGCAGAAACAGTATATACAGTGCCAGAAATCATGTTTGAGTGCTTAATTCTATAAATATTTCTCCCTACTGAAATTTTGACATCACCCTCAGGGGTTGTAATAAATTGTAATTGTCCACCTACAGGTAATTGGTAATGATTTAAATTATTGTTAAATATGTACAATGTTTTACCTGTTTCATCATCAACATCTGTAAGTATGCTGTTCAGATGAATAATTAACAAAGCACTCAGTTTAGATATTATATCAGAAGAGGCTTGTGGTGTTGGCAGGTCCATAATACCTTGTTTTTTGAACCCAAATAAGTTCATAGGCATGTTTATTTATTTCAAATCATGCTCTGTAATTGGGCATTGATTGCCATTTTTCAAATAACAATGACCCCATGGTAGAGTATGTATGCCACATGATAAAATGCATCTCTTATCATCATGTGGGTCCAGAGCCACTTTTCTTACAATATTGCTAGTCAATAAGTGATCCACACTCTGAATTCTATTTTCTGATGTTCTGATTGTGCTACATGATTTGAGGCAATTTTTGTAATCTTCAAATTCAAGCTCTTGGTCTACAGTTACTCTGCCAATGCCCTTGGCCTTTTTGGCAACAACACCGCTACATGTTTCAAAGCTGTACATCTTGGCCCTTAACCCAGCAAATGCCGCAATAACATCACCAAGTGTCTCATCTTTTAACTTGCCAGGCACCTTTTTGTTGTGGGGTTGAATCCTTGTATGTTCACTGCTATCAAAATATTCAAGCAATTCAGGCTGGGACATATCTTGATAAACATCTTCTGTCTGAATATCAAGAACAAAACTATCTGTATCCATGTACATCAGTTTTACACGATCCTTATAAAAAGGCTTCAACACATCATAATACAATTTTAACATATGTAATTTGGCCAATTCCAATATCACAGCCCCTACATAAATAGGCTTATCAAACTTAATCTTTGTTTTTTTCATATTGAAGAGTGCCATATGCTCATCATAAATTCTTCTGTAATTGAAGTTGGGCTTTGCTATCAATTTTTTGCTCAGGCTGGGGTCAGTAATTATTTTAACATCGGTATGTTTTCTGACATTTTCAATGGTGTTGCCATATACAGAATTGACCATCAATTTAAGCAAAGATTTATCAAATTGGCTCATTGCAGATGTTCGAAGCTCTGTGTTTGTATCAATATATGGTTTCAACCATCTTGAGTGCCTGAACCTCAAAACTTTTCCAATTTTGGTCACTTGAACACCATGATTCATCAGGAACTGGAGGTTTTTGTAATATATGACATAACCCTGTTTTGGCTCCAGAGTCATC
Organism: Lepisma saccharinum; assembly: GCF_977018435.1. Classification (NCBI taxonomy): domain Eukaryota; kingdom Metazoa; phylum Arthropoda; class Insecta; order Zygentoma; family Lepismatidae; genus Lepisma; species Lepisma saccharinum. Next base: position 64,718,446 of record NC_139241.1, on the reverse strand, counting down.
ATCAATTTCTTCTGTTTAAAGCCAGGTGAGCACTTAACCTCAGGAATTGGGGGCAGATCAGAAAATGTGTTGTGTAAATCATCTGGAATTGTCAGATCAACCTCTAAGAACAGGCCGTGGTTACTGTCATCAAAATCCTTAAGATCTTCAATATTGAAATCTTCAACCCACTCAAGCCCTGCATATGGCAATTTATCCATCATAGCATAACCATAGAGGCTATTGGCATCTACATACAGTATATAATTTGATGGCAGTGCTGGATCATAATCAGGAATATATTTGTTATTTGCTCTGGCATATCTCTGAGAACATTGCACCATGCCCCCTCTTATACATTGCTCCATAAACAGATACATATCCTGATCTTGGATCAGATCCAATTGCATTTTAGTGTTTAAAAACATTGCAGACCATGCTAGCCCCGGAGCACTGTAAAAATACATTGGATCCAGCTTATAATTTTGCATGGAAGATTTTCTGAATGCCTGAAGTATATCAGCCAAGAGAGTGACATCAAGTTTTAAATATGCATTGTGATAATCACCAAGTGTCTGTCATTTTAAATTGTTCCACATCAACTGGGCATGGTGATAATCTTCATCAGTGATTCCAGATGCTCTGATTTTGCTGTAAAACTCATGTTGTGGTGGCAGAGAACACTCATCAAATTTAGAAAAACCTGTAACATAATCATATGGATATACACCCTTCCGCCTAATTAATTTCAGGTCCTGATTTGGAAACAAAGCACTTGTAATTTTGAATTGATCATCAGATAATTGAGTGGCCAGTGTAGCCAGGCTAGCAGACATTGTGATAATCACCAAGTGTCTGGCATTATAAATTGTTCCACATCAACTGGGCATGGTGATAATCTTCATCAGTGATTCCAGATGCTCTGATTTTGCTGTAAAACTCATGTTGTGGTGGCAGAGAACACTCATCAAATTTAGAAAAACCTGTAACATAATCATATGGATATACACCCTTCCGCCTAATTAATTTCAGGTCCTGATTTGGAAACAAAGCACTTGTAATTTTGAATTGATCATCAGATAATTGAGTGGCCAGTGTAGCCAGGCTAGCAGACAGAATTCTGTAGGAATCAAGAAATCTTAAGTGAATAGGAACACTATTAACTTTAATTATTTTGCTAATAGCAATATATTTCTCATCATTTTCTGCTAAAATATTTAAATTCTGCTTGTCAAACCCCTCGTACCTGATCAGATGATGGAAATCATAATTGGATGCACCATGGCAAAATATGGGGACAAATTTTGGTCTCTGGATCTTAATATTACAGCTATTACACAGGGCCATTAAGAATTTACCATCTGTATGAGAATGGTGTTTCACCTTGATATTTGTATCTGAAAATTCAGAATCACATACCGGGCATTTTTCTGCAATGTTGAAATCTTCAATCTGTTTCTCTGTTAAAGGCAACATAGGTTTTGATTTTAATAAGACATTAGATGCTATGTCATGGCACTCATTTTCTATTCTATGTGCAAATTCTTTGATGGCATTTGGTCCCATGTATAAGTGTGGTTCACTAGCTACACCATCCCTTATAATTATATAACAAAAACTGGAAGGTTCATGTAGCTGGTATGATGTAATTGAAGATTCCTCAGGGTCTGGGCTACAGAATGCAAGAGGTTTGAGATTTGATTCAAAATCACAGACTATATATGCTGGGTGTTCCAACAAGGCTTCAAACTTTTTGAATTTTGTATTTTCACTTGGCATTGGCATCACCATATGAACAGGTTTATGGTTGCCACAGTATTTCAGATGCTCAATTAACTTGTTTTTAGCAATTTCTGTGTTACATTCAGGAACACCATTTATTATTTTTTGACCATCAAATACAGTTAAACATCTTCTGCACAACTTAAATATTCTATTAGATTTGTCTAGTTGTTTTCTGACTAAAGCTTGAAGATTATGTATCAAAGTGTAATGATATGTATCATCCCCTTCAATTAAGAGCAAATCAATCGGAACAGCAGAATCATCATCAAATGTACTGATTCTGAGAGGTGCTATCAAGCAATTGCCACGGCCAGTGGAACAAATAAATACATTAATAGATAATTGTTTACCATTAATATCCCGGGCCATTTTTTTCAAATTTATCAATATTCTGAACAGACATTGGATATTCTAAACCCTCCATTGCCTCATCAAAATCGTGCTCATGTTGTTTGTAATAACTTATTCTCTGAGGATCCCTTAAAACTGGATACAAAGCAGCTAAAATACACCACAGAAAACATTTCTCATCATTATTTTCTATGTTAACCACGGCTCTTTTGTTTTTAATATTGGCAGGTAATGGCAGATATGTAGAACCTTGTAATGGGCTGAATTCAGAAATATTAACATATAACTTGTGTGGAGATCCGCATAGGCTCCATCCAGACTCTTTTGCTGCAAATTCAGAGTGTTTAATATTCAGTTGATCTATCAAACTGCTTATTATTTTGTCTAAATTTGTATTTGAATATATCGGTACAGTTTCTGTTATGTGGGGCTGTGTAAATTTTGTGCCATTTGGCTTCTTATATTGTGTAAACAATTTGAGGGACAGCTTATAAGAGCCATTTTGTGCATTTAGAATTGCCTGCACATCAGGATTTACACTGTTCAAAAAATTCTTAATACCACACTTTGGCTCTGATACAAACCGGTGAACCCTTAATTGGCCATTAAAACTGCTATGGATGGGTTCATAGCGTGGCTGTTTTGATGAAGCAATGGAGGGTTTAGAATATCCAATGTCTGTTCAGAATATTGATAAATTTGAAAAAAAGGCCCGGGATATTAATGGTAAACAATTATCTATTAATGTATTTATTTGTTCCACTGGCCGTGGCAATTGCTTGATAGCACCTCTCAGAATCAGTACATTTGATGATGATTCTGCTGTTCCGATTGATTTGCTCTTAATTGAAGGGGATGGTACATATCATTACACTTTGATACATAATCTTCAAGCTTTAGTCAGAAAACAACTAGATAAATCTAATAGAATATTTAAGTTGTGCAGAAGATGTTTAACTGTATTTGATGGTCAAAAAATAATAAATGGTGTTCCTGAATGTAACACAGAAATTGCTAAAAACAAGTTAATTGAGCATCTGAAATACTGTGGCAACCATAAACCTGTTCATATGGTGATGCCAATGCCAAGTGAAAATACAAAATTCAAAAAGTTTGAAGCCTTGTTGGAACACCCAGCATATATAGTCTGTGATTTTGAATCAAATCTCAAACCTCTTGCATTCTGTAGCCCAGACCCTGAGGAATCTTCAATTACATCATACCAGCTACATGAACCTTCCAGTTTTTGTTATATAATTATAAGGGATGGTGTAGCTAGTGAACCACACTTATACATGGGACCAAATGCCATCAAAGAATTTGCACATAGAATAGAAAATGAGTGCCATGACATAGCATCTAATGTCTTATTAAAATCAAAACCTATGTTGCCTTTAACAGAGAAACAGATTGAAGATTTCAACATTGCAGAAAAATGCCCGGTATGTGATTCTGAATTTTCAGATACAAATATCAAGGTGAAACACCATTCTCATACAGATGGTAAATTCTTAATGGCCCTGTGTAATAGCTGTAATATTAAGATCCAGAGACCAAAATTTGTCCCCATATTTTGCCATGGTGCATCCAATTATGATTTCCATCATCTGATCAGGTACGAGGGGTTTGACAAGCAGAATTTAAATATTTTAGCAGAAAATGATGAGAAATATATTGCTATTAGCAAAATAATTAAAGTTAATAGTGTTCCTATTCACTTAAGATTTCTTGATTCCTACAGAATTCTGTCTGCTAGCCTGGCTACACTGGCCACTCAATTATCTGATGATCAATTCAAAATTACAAGTGCTTTGTTTCCAAATCAGGACCTGAAATTAATTAGGCGGAAGGGTGTATATCCATATGATTATGTTACAGGTTTTTCTAAATTTGATGAGTGTTCTCTGCCACCACAACATGAGTTTTACAGCAAAATCAGAGCATCTGGAATCACTGATGAAGATTATCACCATGCCCAGTTGATGTGGAACAATTTAAAATGCCAGACACTTGGTGATTATCACAATGCATATTTAAAACTTGATGTCACTCTCTTGGCTGATATACTTCAGGCATTCAGAAAATCTTCCATGCAAAATTATAAGCTGGATCCAATTTATTTTTACAGTGCTCCGGGGCTAGCATGGTCTGCAATGTTTTTAAACACTAAAATGCAATTGGATCTGATCCAAGATCAGGATATATATCTGTTTATGGAGCAATGTATAAGAGGGGGCATGGTGCAATGTTCTCAGAGATATGCCAGAGCAAATAACAAATATATTCCTGATTATGATCCAGCACTGCCATCAAATTATATACTGTATGTAGATGCCAATAGCCTCTATGGTTATGCTATGATGGATAAATTGCCATATGCAGGGCTTGAGTGGGTTGAAGATTTCAATATTGAAGATCTTAAGGATTTTGATGACAGTAACCACGGCCTGTTCTTAGAGGTTGATCTGACAATTCCAGATGATTTACACAACACATTTTCTGATCTGCCCCCAATTCCTGAGGTTAAGTGCTCACCTGGCTTTAAACAGAAGAAATTGATGATGACTCTGGAGCCAAAACAGGGTTATGTCATATATTACAAAAACCTCCAGTTCCTGATGAATCATGGTGTTCAAGTGACCAAAATTGGAAAAGTTTTGAGGTTCAGGCACTCAAGATGGTTGAAACCATATATTGATACAAACACAGAGCTTCGAACATCTGCAATGAGCCAATTTGATAAATCTTTGCTTAAATTGATGGTCAATTCTGTATATGGCAACACCATTGAAAATGTCAGAAAACATACCGATGTTAAAATAATTACTGACCCCAGCCTGAGCAAAAAATTGATAGCAAAGCCCAACTTCAATTACAGAAGAATTTATGATGAGCATATGGCACTCTTCAATATGAAAAAAACAAAGATTAAGTTTGATAAGCCTATTTATGTAGGGGCTGTGATATTGGAATTGGCCAAATTACATGTGTTAAAATTGTATTATGATGTGTTGAAGCCTTTTTATAAGGATCGTGTAAAACTGATGTACATGGATACAGATAGTTTTGTTCTTGATATTCAGACAGAAGATGTTTATCAAGATATGTCCCAGCCTGAATTGCTTGAATATTTTGATAGCAGTGAACATACAAGGATTCAACCCCACAACAAAAAGGTGCCTGGCAAGTTAAAAGATGAGACACTTGGTGATGTTATTGCGGCATTTGCTGGGTTAAGGGCCAAGATGTACAGCTTTGAAACATGTAGCGGTGTTGTTGCCAAAAAGGCCAAGGGCATTGGCAGAGTAACTGTAGACCAAGAGCTTGAATTTGAAGATTACAAAAATTGCCTCAAATCATGTAGCACAATCAGAACATCAGAAAATAGAATTCAGAGTGTGGATCACTTATTGACTAGCAATATTGTAAGAAAAGTGGCTCTGGACCCACATGATGATAAGAGATGCATTTTATCATGTGGCATACATACTCTACCATGGGGTCATTGTTATTTGAAAAATGGCAATCAATGCCCAATTACAGAGCATGATTTGAAATAAATAAACATGCCTATGAACTTATTTGGGTTCAAAAAACAAGGTATTATGGACCTGCCAACACCACAAGCCTCTTCTGATATAATATCTAAACTGAGTGCTTTGTTAATTATTCATCTGAACAGCATACTTACAGATGTTGATGATGAAACAGGTAAAACATTGTACATATTTAACAATAATTTAAATCATTACCAATTACCTGTAGGTGGACAATTACAATTTATTACAACCCCTGAGGGTGATGTCAAAATTTCAGTAGGGAGAAATATTTATAGAATTAAGCACTCAAACATGATTTCTGGCACTGTATATACTGTTTCTGCTGGTGACTGCTTATATATTGAGGTCCCTGGATCCTATGACAAGCTTATACCTTTTTTTATAGAATTAAGAATCAGGTATTCAATAATAAATAACCACTAAAACAAAAATGCCTAATGATATATTTGGCCATACAAGACATGAAGATCACAGTGATGAGATTCTGATGCTTGATGTCAGAGTCAAGAAATTAAGAAGTGATTTACAAGCTTTACAAACCACACTCAATGCCAGTCTTCAACTAGAAATTACAAATTTGCAATCACAATGCATGGACCCTCTTCTTAAAATTGATTCTGAACTCAAATTATTGCTTCAGAAATATACTGATTTGGCCACATTGGATAATTTTAGATTAAAGTTTAGAAGAAGCTGTAGCAGCTCTTCAAGCCCAAATTTAAGACCCAGGCCACCAACTGTGAGCAATTGAAACAACAATTGGAAGAGCAAATAAATAATGTCCAGGCACAGCTCCAAACAATTGTCAAAAGCATAAAATCACAAGAAGATTTTGATCTAGTGATTTCCACTCTAAAAGAACAGATTCAGTCACTCCAGATACCTAATCTGGACCCCTTGAACAATGCCATAGCCGAGGTTAAAGAAAAAATTGAGACACTTGAAAATTTTATGAACAACTTGCCATCTTCTGATGCTTTGAGTGCAATAACTCGGAGTGTTGCCAACATTAAGCTGCAACTTGAAACATATGAAGATTTTGGAAAAATTCAAAGTACCATAACCCATCTTGAGGGTACAATAGCAGCAGTGCAAAGTGATTTGACAAATGTACAAGAAACTCTAGAATCCCGATTGCCTGGGATTGTAGATACCCTTGTCAGTGTCCAGCAACAAATCACAAAACTTGAAAACCTCAACACTGAATCTGAGCTATCTCATTTTCATCACTTGATCGATGATATTCAAACAAAACTTGAAATTTTACAACATTCAACACCTTCTCAGGCAGATATAGCCCTGCTCCAAAATGCTATGCAAAATGTGGCTGATGCTTCTGAATTAAACAATGTGAAATTGGCACTTGAATCTTTGCAAAATACTGTGTCAAATCTGCCTACATCACAGGAACTTAAAAATATTAAGAGAGCTGTGAATCGCATATTGAAATCAGAAGATATCAAGAATATCCAGGCAGAGATCAAACAACTTACTCAGACAGTGGCCACTCTACCAACTAATCAACATATTAATGAACTGCATGCCCTGTTTGAGCATATCAGAAGACAGGTCCATGATCTTACAGCTCAAAATTCTAAATTGGCAGTTGTTGAAAATTTACAGCAAATTGTAGCTAATATCAAGCAACAGCTAGGGACCATGGAATCCAATCAAGCAAATGCTTTGTCTGTTTTGGCCACCCAGCTTCAAGAAATTGTGCAACAATACAAGAAACTTGCTGTGGACATAAAAATCAAGCCAGGCCATGATGATGTTGTTAGGACCATCAATGAGCACCTTGAATCTGTAACAAGCAGATTGCTTACAGCAGAAAAAGAAATAACCGGCATAATCGAGAATCCAAAACATACAGTAATTCTTGAATTGTACAGCATCCCCAACAAAGAATATGATTCACCATTTACACCAGGTGGCAAAATCTATATGCTATCCCCTGCACAATTTTATTACCAATTTTTTGTTGGGGGCACACTTAGACCAATCAAGATCAAATATTGGCTTCAACCACAGGCACACCACTACCCTACCTTATCAATGACAAATGCTGACAACAAACCAAAAATCACCAGTGTAGAGTTAGAGGATTTTACAGATCCCAATACATTAGAAACATCTTATGTTGAAGATGATGGCTCTCTGGAATTTCATATACAAATAGGAGACAAACTGTATTTAGAAAATCCTGTAGTATCAGCTGCTGAACACCCTATAGTTGCAATATTCTTGTTTTCATATTATGTCTAGACAAATTATTGTTGATGAATTACACAGACAAGCCAGACATAATTATAAGAGACTGCCAGTAGTCACAAAAGGCAGAGCGACTTGATTGAGATGGCAAGTGGACAGCTGAAAAACTTAGATAAAATCAACAAGGGCTACAAGTATCTACTCACTGTAATAGACACATTTTCAAAATTTGCCTGGGCTGTGCCACTCAAATCCAAGACTGGAAAATGTGTTACAGAAGCCATCAGAACAATCATCAATCAGAGTGGAAGATCACCGCGCTATTTGCAAACAGATAATGGCAAAGAATTTTATAATTCAGTGTTTCAACAATTTATTAAAAGCCAGTCAATACAACATTACTCGAGTTACAGTGATCTCAAGGCCTCAATTGTAGAGAGATTCAACAGAACCCTAAAAAATCATATGTATAAACAATTTACACTTCAAGGTAATTATAAATGGATTAATATTCTTCCAGAACTTCTACATAAATATAACAACTCGGTCCATTCCACAATCAACATGAAACCCTCTGAAGTAACTTCATCTGATGAGCAAAAATTGATCAGCACTGTTTATTATCCTAAATATCAGCCAACAACAAGAAAAGCCAAATACAGGGTAGGTGATCAAGTAAGAATCAGCAAATATAAGCACTTATTCAAAAGAGGTTTTACAAGAAACTGGAGCACTGAATTATTTACAGTGGTTCAAGTTAAACCTGGGACCCTTAACACATATATAATAAAAGACCACCGAGGAGAAATTCTCAAAGGCCGGTTCTATGAAGAAGAGCTCAGCAAAACTAAACAGCCTGACACATATCTCATAGAAAAAATCATCCGCAGAAAAGGCAACAAGTTATTTGTCAAATGGCTAGGTCATCCGGAAAACAGCTGGATCGATGCAAACAAAGTGATAATATGAACACCTGGGATGTTATAAAAAGGCTGCCAGAACCTGAACAGCAGAATAAGAGAAATGGAAAATTGCTGCCTGATAATATTAGGTGTCTTATTGTTGGGCCATCTGCTTGTGGTAAAACTACACTAATGGTTGATAATTCTTTATTGGCACCCAACTGGTTAGATTGGAAAAACAGGCACTTGTATGTCTTCTCTAAGAGCTTGGAACAATTAAAATATCAGCAGCTGATGAAGCTATATGATGGATTGGATATAGCCACTTTTCAACCAGATGTTAAGCCACTCCATGAATGTCTCGATAATTCTGTTATTGTGTTTGATGACATTATACTGGATAATCAAAACAAGGTTAGAAATTTCTTTACACAGGGCCGGCACAAAAACATTGATTGCTTCTACCTTGCACAGACTTTTTCAAAAATACCCAAGCAGCTGATCCGAGACAACAGCAATTTTATATGTGTGTTTCATCAAGATCATACCAACCTCAAACACATACATGATGAATATGTAGGTGGGGACCTGAGCTACAATGATTTTTCCAAGATTTGCAGTGGGTGCTGGAACCAGGACAGTTATGGGTTTGTCACAATTGATATGACAAGAAAACCCAATAGTGGCAAATACAGAAATAAAATCAACAATTTTCTAGACATTGAAACATAAATAAATAACCATGAAAAGGCCAATTATTGACAATCTTAAATTAAGAGATTATCTTGTAAAAAGATTTAAGGGATGGAAATCAGAGAACCGAGGAATTTATGAAAAACACAAACAAACAGAACAGCCTATTATTGATGCTATTAGTGAATTAGGTAAAAATATCAAAACTGTTACAGAGCAAAATCAAAATTTGATCACAGAGCTTGTACCTGTAGCTGCAAGGAACATATTAGATTATCCATTCACCCCACTTTCTAGTATTCATACACCTAGTCCTGTTGCTCCTCGAAGAATTGAAGCTACTCAGGATCCTATTGAATTGGGTCTTCTTGCTCAAAAATATTTAACCACACCTAAAGACAACAAAGATGAGGTTTTTGGCTTATATGCTGACACAGAGCGTGATGGTAGCATCATACATAGAATTGGCAATTTCAGAGTAACATTTATGGGAGATGATCTAATTGTATATTCAGAATCTCATCTTGGAGAAAAAGGTGGTTTTGTTAAATATCCCGGCACGCCTGGATTGTGGGAACTGATGACTAGGAAGAGACCTGGCAGCTATACAGATCAAGATTATGAGCATTACAAAGAAATATTAATAAAATCAGATGCTCTATACCAGAACAATGATCCCACACAAAAAAGAGTCAAGTCTAGCAGTGGAGCAAAATACAACAATTTAATCAAGCCCATATGGTCTCAGATCAAGACAGGTAGTGGAATCAAACAATACAACACCCTGCCTAAAGAATTTGTGTGGGTTGATGATGTCAGGAAACTTGTAGATAGGTTATTGGTGATAGCTGGGGAGGAAAATGCTGGGAACAACAATTTTTACAATGAAAAGGTTGGAATTATGGACATGATAAGCACAAAATTGTCTAATTTTATAGTAAATGACACTAAGGGGATTAGATATCTTATAAAAATTATTAATACTTTACCACCTAAATTTTGGAATATTTCTGAGGGTCGGGGGTTGGTTAATGACATTATAAACAAGCTGCCATTTGAACTACACATTCCAGGCTATCAGTATTGTGGTCCAGGTACAAAACTAGATCATAGATTAAACAGAGGTGATCCTGGTGTTAATCCCCTAGATGATGCTTGTAGAGACCATGACATAGCATACAACACACATTCTGATCTTGACAAGAGACATGTTGCAGACAAGAAATTAGAAGAGGCTGCATTTGGTAGATTTGTAAGCAAAGATGCTTCTTTAAGTGAAAAAATAGCAGCATTGGGGACCACCATAGCTATGAGTACCAAACAAAAATTGGGGTGAGGGTTGTGAATATGTATATAATAAACCTACAATGAAGGCCAAGGGTGTTATGTATCAAATACCTTATGCAGGTCTTAAATCTCTTGGGCCTATTAATAATCTTTTAACCAAAAAGCAGCGCAAGAAAAAAAGCTCTTGTCTTGCAAAGGGCCATGGTATGAAATTGTTACTTAGTACCCTCCAATTAAAAAAATTACAGCAATCAAAAAAAATCACATGTGGGGGGATTTATATTTAGTATCCCTGCCATCTTAGCTGCTCTCGGGTATGTGGGGAGCTTGGCTGGGGGATCAGCTGCCATAGCAAAAACAGTAATAGATGCCAAGAAGAATAAGGCAGAATTAGATGAGCAGAGGCGCCATAACATGGCCATGGAGAAACAGGGCAAAGGTGTTAAGAGAGCCATGAATAAGTTTAAAAAAAACAAGAGCCGCTTACAAACCAAGATATTGAAGCTTTAATCAAGCCACTGGGCATCAAAAATTTTAGAGGTGTGTACATGTCTGATTCTTTGCCAGAACAACCACTCAACAAAGAGTGTGGCATTGTTAATTTGGATAAGTACAAAAATCAGGGCACTCACTGGATCTGTTATCTTAAATATTTAAAAAATGAGGCATTTGTGTTTGATTCATTTGGAGGTGTTCCACCTGAAAATTTAGTAAAATATCTAAAATCAACTAATTTTTATTACAATAATGCCCGTGTTCAAAACTTCAAAGATGTTAATTGTGGACATTTGTGTTTATCTGTTCTTAGATATATGTCTCAAATAAATAAACCATCAATTGAAAATTTTCAAAAAGCCTTGTGGTATTTAAAACATCATGGGGGTATTCCATCTCACCAGCCAAAATTCAATATTGAAGCTCAAATTACATGATGATATAGTGTATCCCAAAACAATAGCTCTCAGAGCATTTTATGGCATGTACTTGATCCCTAATATTACACACCACAACAACACAATTGCAGTAGGGGATCAAAAAATTGTCATTACTCCAGGGCAGTATAATCTGTCCACTCTAAATGCTCAATTACCCAGAGGTGTAGTGTTAACTCAAAATTCTGTCACTCACAGAGTAGAGATTGTATCTGCTACAGAAACAGTGGATCTGGGTACTATAGGAGAGCTGTTAGGATTTGAGAACAACACAAAACTTGAACCGGCCATCAAACACACTGCTATTAATATACCTAAATTCTTAGCCATAGAGACTCTGAATATTCACTGTAATGAGGCCGAGGGTATGATCACCAAATCAAATGGCATAGGCTCTCACAAACAAACTGGAATCATTGCAACATTCAAACCTAATTCTGAATTTATGGAGCCCATCATCTACAATCCATCCCCAACATTATATTTTCCTGTGTGTCATAATAGAATAGATTACATTGAGTTGATGGTCACTAATGAAAAAGAAGAATTAGTTGATTTTGCTGGAGCCACAACAACTGCAGCCATAGAGATTAATATTTAAATAAAAATACATACAAGAAGAAAATGGAAAGTATTGAGAGTTATGAGCTACAATCATTCCCCCCAAACAGGAGGACATTTGCAAATTTAAATCAACCCAACACAGAGATTGAGGTTGATCTTGATGTAGGGGATGGCTTTATACACCCCCACAGAGCAGATCTATACATCAAATTTGATGTTGTAAAGCTCGATGGTACAGATTATCCGGCAAATTCAAATATAAGATTGGTAGACAATTTTGTACCGCATCTGTTCTCTGAAATTGAGATCAGAAAACATGGTGTTGTTATAAACAGAGTGGATTATCCCGGCATTACCTCCACAGCTTTGGCCACATTAAAATTATCCAAAACCGAGGCTTCTTACTACAAAATAGGTGGATTTGAGGCTGGTGATAAAATATTATCCAAGAGCCACACAGTATTGTTTCCCATGCGCCTGTTGCCAGGATTCTGCTCAGATTACAAAGATATTATGTGGAAGGGTGGTTTAAGAATTACATTTAGAAGAGCTGCCAATGATAATAATGCTTTGATGAGGTACAGTACATTAAACTCTACAGGGGAAGCTCTGCCTAATACCCTACCTGATGAGGGCAAGTGCATTATTCAGACTATGGAGCTAAGAATGCCAGTTGTTGAATATGAAGCCAGTTATGCTCTTAAATACAAAGCTGATATCCTAAAAAATCCACAGATTCCTCTACAATTTTATACATATCAATGTGTACAGAAGCCTGCATCTGGTACTTATTATGAGTTTGATTCTACAAATTCATTCTCTAGTATACAATATGACATGCCAGATTTTGTGGTGGTACTGTTTCATACTGGAAGACACAATAATCAGGAAAAAAATTCAAGTAAATTTGATAACTGCAACATCAAAAACATATATCTTAAAAATGGCAGAAATGAGGTATTTCCTAGAGAAAATTATAATTTAGACATGTCCAAGGATGATTTCCTCAAATTATATGAGGCATTTACAGCATACAAAAGGGTCACTACTGGCAATACTGACATGTATTACACACCAGATGAATTCAAAGCACAGAGGCCCATGTTTGTCATCAACACTTCAAAAAGAAAACAAGTTGTGGTTAATGACAGGACAAACATTAAAATTATCTGTGAATTCCACGATACACTCCCTGATGACACTATATGTAGTGTTATTCTCATAGGTGAAAAATCATATGTTTATGATGTAAGAAATGAGAGAGTCACAGAGCAATTCTAGAGGGCTGACTCAAACACAGAAGCCTTGATTACAAGGCAATAATATCAACATTTTGCCGTCAGGGAGGCCCCACACACACTCTACCAGGTTTGAAACCTGGGGGGCCTCTTAATTTTAAAACATATAAGCCATGGAACTATGTATACAGTACTTCTCCATAGAGAGGTCTTAAACCCAGAAGCCTTTGATTATAAAGCATATAAGGCATGGGACTATGTCCATATTCTATTGAGCATCAGAACCCAGAGAGCTATATATCAGCTAAATACATTTCAAAGTTGGACTTTGAAATATGCAATGAATATTCTTGTAAGTCTCTCTCGGTATATATTATTAGAAGAAGACAAAACTTGAATTGCCTCGGGCATGTAAGAGTAAAGTTCTGTGCTCTTTCAGTAAATTGGAGATTATATCTGCTGGCATGGCAATTTTCTCTGAAAGATGAAAGAGTACAGTATAGATTATATGTCGTGCATGCCAGCAGATATAATCTCCCAGGCACGCAAGATTAATTGCTGGCCGAGACATGTGACTGATCAAAGATTAGAAAAAACATGCAAGCAATTAATTACGCATGCCCGCTCTTGTCCCATTGTATTGATCGGGCTGTTTTGCCTGCATCAGAATATAAATATTTTTCGCTTAATTTCAAGTATAGCCAATACAATATCAAGGGGGGCATATTTTTGACAAGCTTATAAACAACAAACTGAGAGATTCAGCCTTTGTACACATGGCTGAATCAATCTGAGGGGGGCTCACTATTTCTACACTAAAATTCAAGATTCCTAGGATTTTGACAAAAAACACACTATAAACAATAAGATGATATGGGAACTTGGTATTGTTTTAAGTATAGGCAAATCGGGCTGTTGAGGCTTCTTCTTTTCTACACTGGAATTCAGAATTCTTAAAATTAAGAGCATATTACACATGAAGAATTAGGGTATAAGCCCCTCTTGGCATTGTTTTAAGTATAGGCAAATCGGGTTGTTCAATCAAATAACCTCTTCTTTTCTACGCTATAAGTGCGCTCATCCTATCATATTTTATACTACTTTAATGGAAGCAAATCAAATAATAAAAAAAAGTTTGCCCGTGGTGGGGATCGAACCCAGGCCTCGCTAATGAAAGTTCTGCACACTAACCAACACACTATCAATAGCCCTACATTTTCTTTTTTCCAGTCAGTCTGTTTCCTTCCTCAGCACATGAAAAAGCAAATGCATCTTATTTTCTGATAATTGTCTCATTCTCTATTAATAGAAACCACGTATGTCAAAAATAGACGCATTCTTTCTGTGAAATATCACATGTTTCGCACATCATGCTTCTCCGTTTACTGTCATTTGGACATTCACTTGGAAGTTAAAACTTAGCTTTGTGTGTGCGTTTTCACGTGCATGTGTGTGACAAGAGTGGTGTGAACGTGTATTGGATGTTGTTCTAGGTATTATTGTCGTTCAAAGCATTAATATAACTGTAAAATATAGAATTTAGTGTAGTGCAAGGAGTGAAAATATAAACCCAGTCCGTCAGGTTCGTTACCAAACAACATTAAATAAAGGAACGTAACTTGGACCGAGTATTATTCCATGTCGAGAACACGTTCAGCTTGTCGCGTCCCTTCGGTTCGATACATTTCGTTGATCATGAGGTTTCACTTTCAAGTGGCACGGAGATTACACACCGAATCGACAAGCAACGGCCCCTTATTCTAAAGGAAACAATCCACCTTGCATACGAGTACAACAGACCGAGTGGACGTCCGCAGGATTTTTTCCAGGGAGGGGCAAGGAAGGTATTTTTTCCAGGGGGGGCAAACAAGGCACATTTTCTCCAAAAATAGTGTTGTTCCCTAAAAAAACATTGCTTAAATTTGAATTTATGGTGTTCATGCAATAATTAACACATATTATTGTGGCTAAAATGAAATTATATGTGTGAAATACATAATTTTTGGTTGACTTTCATTTTCCAGGGGGGGGGGCCACGGCCCCCCCTTGCCCCAATTTCCGGACGCCCATGGACCGAGGCGACACGATACATAGTACTGAGAAAACAGATCAGTCCAAGCGACACGTGCATTTTCTCGTGGTGAATTGGTTCGAAAGGAAGCTTTCAGACTGAAGCGATACCAACATTAAAAAATAAACAACACCTTCCGAATTAAAGCGACACGACAAATTGCAGGTGTCGTTTCTCGCTTTTATGTCGCTCGGACCAAGACCATCTTGAGGTTCAGGCCACAGCGCTCAGTCAAGTCGTCATCATCTGGAGGCGATCGTCTTAACGCTGTAAAACCCCTTGTCGTAATTTTACCGTAGATAATTAAGGTATATTTCTTTCTTTTATGAAGTTAAATTTTGACATTTACCCTCCCGACGAATATAGAAGAAAAATGTATAATATTGAATATTTGCACCAAAATCTTCATTCAAGCCACCACAAAAATTCCTACCATAGTACAATGAAAGAGTTGAAAACCGTTAGAAACTTCCTGTTGGAAAAATTTGAACGTTGTATATCTTTGAAAAATATTATCGGGAATATTTGTCAGCTACAGTAAAACTCATAACCGCTTTTATACGAACTTTTGTATGTAAAATCAATTGATTAGATAAAAAAACATGTTAGGTTGACCGTAAACTTTCCAAGTTACCTAATCAATTAAATTGTCTTTACCTTTACCCAAAATTAATCAACCAGATAATGCAGATATTCTGCTTAGCTATATAATCGCAATACAAAAGCTTAATTTCTATATCCTTGCAGCAAAAGCGAAACAATTGGAACAAGGGCAATGTAACATTTATGTGAATAAAGACTAAACCTAAATCATTTGTCATGTTATAATTTCGATCCTATTGACTGTATTGAACGAAAGATAATAAACAAATTGAATCTTTTCATTGTCGTTAGTGTCTGTGACAATAACTTAAGAGTTTCATTGAAAAAAAGCAGACTAATATTTCGATCTTAGCGTTCACTTGGGATATAAACATTTGGAATATTTCCTTACACTGTTTTTACATTCTGTTAATAACATCGTGAAGAATGTTAATAAATTATGATATAAATCACTGATTTAATAATCAAAGTTACGAAAATTGAAGCTTCACAAAGACAAAAAATAAAAAGCAGTTCATATGAAACAGTTTTATAAAATTTAACACATTTGTAGTTCATATTAACATAGCTAGGTAACAAAATGCTTTGTATGTGAAAACATTTGTATTTGAAACGTAAGTAATATATTCTTGGATAGTATTACACACGAATATTTCATCGAAGTTCTTATTACCCTTGTATTTGAATGCACAACATATCTTCCATTAGCCTCCGATTAGCATAAAGAATCATAAAGCGAGATAAAATAAGAATGTAAATGTACACATGTATCAACTTTGCTCCGTTGTATAGCTTTCTTTCATTAATAACATTTTGAAACTGAAGATTTGTGTAGGCTAATTAATATGAAAATTTATCGAATGCTTACATAAAATTTACACTAAATTGCTTTAGTAGACACGGACGTAATATTTTAAACGTTGGCTAAATCTTGAAACAAATTAATTTGCAGTCATAAACAATAACCTTAACGTTAACCAACGTTTGTAATAATTCAGGGTAAATTATTTGATATTTCTAAAAAAAAAAAATGTTGACAAGAGATAAAACATGACCACATTTAAGAGTATATTAGATGCCTATTCTGTACACATGAAATGTTTACATCATGAACTATTACTCTTATTTATTTATGAGTATAAAACCTCTGTTACTTAACTTGTATCTTTTCGTAGGGACCGAATCACATGGAATTGCCCTAAACATTTCTCATTTTCAGCAACATGTTGAAGAAATGTGAACGTTACTCTCACCTTTTTCATCATAATTTCCTCTGCAATTGAGCACTTACACCATACCTCTTCAACATTTAAGCATATTTACACGTCATGTAAACTCGATTACAGTTCCTAAATTTGCATTACAATTCCATATTCACTAAAAAGGTCCAACATTGATTCTGAAGAAGCAAATCCAACATGGCGGCTATCTCGCCTCCAGTTGATGACGTTTAGTCACGTGACCGAAGCAAGCCATGAGCATGAGGCTTTCATATTGAGAAGATAATGCTCGGACTGGGTCGTTTTATCAGGCCCCTTGCACCGGCGGCAAAAAGCCGAACAAGGTAAATTTCAGAATTCATTTGTCTGTACATGAACGAAGTCGCCACCATCGATGCCAAATCCTAATTTTCTCATTAAAAATTTTGTATTTTATTAAATGCTTTTTCCTTCTTAAACATGTATAAGAAAATTCGTACTTTTAAAGTCACTACTTCTACATGACGAAACCTGTGACGTAACATCGTTCCATATGATCTGTGATGGAAGTGCACTAACTAACTATAAGGATAGAACAACAAGGAGATAGTCTGTGGTGAAATATTAGCTAGTTGCGTAATATATAGTTACAGATAAATTCAAGCTTAAATTGTGGATTTAATCATCGTTTTTATTGTAAAAGTGTTCTGTGTTATTACAAGACAGTACATTTATTGAAACGTAAGTTAATATTAAATAATCTTGTGATTTAGAAGATAAATCAGTGTTAAATCTAGATAGCATGGAAGGCTCTGGGCCATCCAGATAAAGTTTCCTGCTTGTAAGAAATTCAACACATTTCATTCAAATGAGGGAAAATGTCTAGCGAGGAAATTATTAATCAAAGCAGAGAGGACGTCCAAATGGAGACGAATGAAGTAGTGGAAGTAAAAAAGGACACGTCTTCAAATAAAGACGGAGAAAATATGGATGTTGAATTGGTTGCTAAGCAACCAAAAAGTCAGAACACAAAACGAAATCGAGCAAAAGTTAGTGGAAAGGAGGAATCTATAAATGCTCCAAAAATTTTCAAAGCAAACATATTAGAGCGTACAATGCAATCAAAGGACAACGTGAATAAAAATGACTTATTCTATCCTGGGCACGATGGCCCATATATTGTGCTTGTTGAAGGAGCGGAACACAACGTTGGTAGCTAGAAGCTAGAATTAAGGTGAATTATGTTAAGGCATCGGGTCCTAATCGTGCAAAGGTTTACTTTTTAACATCCAATGATGCAAATGACTTTTACTTGAACAAAGAGTTTCAGAAGAAGTATAAAGTAAAGGTCAAGATCCCGAAGAGTCTTTTACACAGAATAGGACTAATATATGGGTTACCGTTACATATAAATTTAGAAGAGGCTGAGAGAAATATTCCAATAATCAAAATGGAAAGAATCAAGAAGAAGATTTATCAAGAAAATGGGGAATTTGTGTTCAAACGACCAAATTGATCAGCGTAACGTTTCAATCACAAAGATTGCCCTCGCATGTAAAGCTACTCAGTAACATATTTCAGGTACAACCTAAAATAAAATCTGTGATGCAGTGCAGGAATTGTTTCCGTTTCTCTCACGCAAAGGATGTTTGTAAGTCCAAAGCGATGTGTCCAAGGTGCGGTGATTATGAACATGATGATATATGTGCTGCAGTACCTAAATGCGTAAATTGCTCAGGAAATCATCTTGCAACTGAGAGGTCGTGCGGTAAGTGGGAAGAGGAAAGAGAAATTCAGAAGGTGATAGCATACGAGGGCTGTTCATATCAAGAAGCAAAGAGAAAAGTTAGTTCTAGTAGTTTATTTATCACCGAAAGAGACGATTATTCTTATGCAAACATACTACAAGATTTCCCAGAGTTAAAAACAACTAAAGCAGAGTCTTCCTTTGTACAAGCTCCAAGTTCAGCAATTACAACAGGTAACAGATATGAGGTGCTGGCCACTCTAAGAGATGAGGAATCAGGGACATCAAGAAACTTATATTCGTGGAAATCTTCTCAACCTCATCTTTACAACATGAACAATAGTTATGCTGATCGAAGACTTGGGAAGATATTTAAAAGTAAAGAAGTTATGAAAAATAAAGGTATGCAAAATCTAAAGTCGTGTGACAATCCTCAAACCCAAAACAAACAAGATAGACCAGATTATATTTCACTAAATTCCCAAAGCAGTCCAACGTCAGTGACAACAACGGAAAAACGAAAATTAAGAACTAGCATCCCACAATATGACTCTCAAAAGCAAATAATTATTAGTTTGTTACAAGTTATGGCAAAACTAACGTCGAACATAACTGTGGATGATAATCTTCAGAGAATTAAAAATATTCTAGTCGATTGTGCAAATATTACTTCACAGTTATTGAAACTTATTGAAGAGCGTGAATCATATGAAGATGCTCAACATTAAATATAATAATCAGTAAGTTATCACATGCAAAATATGTTTTTGTTTGTGCAATGGAATTTATGCTCGTTTCCTTCAAGAAAACTTGAACTCATGAAACTGATAGAAGAGCATCATCCTCTCATTATATGTGTGTGTGAAGTATGGGGGGATGGGAGAGTTTCAATTGAAATAAAAAATTATCACGCAGTAATTAATCTAAAAGCCGGAAAAGGAGTGGGTATATTTGTACATGAAAGTCTGGCATTCCAACCCATATCATTTAATCCCAATTTAGTGATTCTTCGAGAATATCGGGTGGAAGTAGTGGGAATACAAGTGCAAATTTTGAATAAAATATTTACTGTTATCTCGATCTATATACCATCTTCCTATACATCGCAAAAAATTGCAGTGAAACATTTAAGGTCTATGATTAGTTCATTCAAGACTCCATTAATCATAACTAGAGATTTCAATTGCCACCACCCATTGTGGGGTCGACAGGCAGCAGATAAGTTGGGTCGAACTCTTGTTGAATGGATGGAGGCGGAACAGTTAACTATAATAAATGATGGTTCACCTACTCATATGCCTAGAAATGGAAGTAATCCGTCATCTATAGACTTAACATTAATTTCAGAAAAGTATTGTGCAGACTTTACATGGGAAGCCGATGTGGACTTGAGAACAAGCGATCATTATCCATGTTATTTTTATCTGGCTTATTGCCATGCAACAAATGAAAGAATATTAACTATTCGTAAATGGAAAGTATTCAAAGCTAATTGGTCTAATTATACTAAACTTTTAAATATTTATTTCTCAGAGGATGATGGATTAAAACCTGATAATATTACATACGAGGAGTTTGTAAAAATCATTTCGGCTACGATGGACTTGAGCTGTCCCAGGGTGATAAAAAGTAGTCAGCAACACTTCCCAAAGATATAGGCCTACTGGTGGACAGAAGAGTGTGTTGAAGCAAAACTACATAGAGTCGAATTAGCAAGAATATACTCACGTCAACCAAATCCGGAGAACTGGATAGCATTCAGACGCTCTGTGGCCAAATCAAAGAGATTATGCATAAAAGCAAAAAGAAAATCATGGAAATTATTTTGTGAAAATTTACACCCAAGCATGAAATTAGGATATGTGTGGAATAAGTTTAGGTCGCTCAAAAATCCTCGTACAGCAAATGTGGTCCCTTTGAAATCAAATTGGAAGACTGAATTTATTCAGAAACTCATACCTACAGTGTCAGACGGAGTAATTGAAACACCAAATGAATTATGTAGTTACACATCAAAACTACGTTCGGCGAAAGGTTTTGCAACTCCAATTTCAAAAGAGGAAATCTATGAAATCATCGGCAACAGTAAAGAATCTGCTCCAGGGATGGATGGAATTACTTATTCTATGATTAATCACCTTCCAGATGTAGCGTTAACGGCGATGTGCACAATTTTTAATAAATTCTTAAATAATGGAAAAGTACCAGAAGATTGGTCCAAACAGTTGATTATTCCAATTTTAAAAACAGGCAAGGACACTCAAGTAGGTAAATCATATAGACCTATAGCTTTGACGTCAGTTATAGGAAAGATATTTGAGAAACTGATACAAAAAAGAATAGAATTGTTTTTAGAAAGCCGAAATATATTTCAGTTCGAACAAAAAGGATTTCGAAAGGGATTAGGATGCCAAGACGGATTAATCACTCTTTCCTCGTATATTTTCGACTCACTGAAAAGAAACAGAATTGTATTAGCTGCATTCTTAGATGTAAGCGCAGCTTATGATAATGTAGATATTAATATCCTAATCCAAACAATACAACAGCTAAAAATACCTCACAACTATGTTTTGATATTATGGAAGTTACTCAGTAAAAGATCTGTATATTTCCACTTTTTCAGTGAAAGTAGAGGACCGTATTCAGCCTGCAAAGGGTTACCTCAAGGAAGTCCTTTAAGTCCTTTGTTATTCAACATATATATGATCGGAATGAAAAGGAAATTAATTCCAACAGTCAATTATCTTCAATATGCAGATGATATCTGTATCTATATGTCCACGACACAAATTCATACTGATTTTCCTGTTTTAGAGGAACAAATATTGGAAGTGCAAAAGTGGCTTGAAAGTAAAAAACTCTCCATTTCAATGGAAAAATCTAATATTACAATTTTTAGTAAAAAGGGAACACCTCCAATAGTTCACTCAATGTCCCGAAAAACAAGAATTCCCATTACATCCAGAGTAAAATATTTAGGTGTCATCTTGGATGAAAAACTAACTTGGAAGGACCAAATTAAAGCAATACAAGTCAAATCAGAAAAAGTGTTTAATTTGTTCAAAGCAATAGCAAATACTCAGTGGGGATGTCATCCTCGAGTTATGCTTTTATTTTACAAGAATTATTTTCGGCCTATGATAGATTATTCTCTATTGGCAATGTGTAACTTGACAGAAGGAAAATTGAATTCCATTGATGTCATACAGAGGAAATTCTTGAGAAGATGTTTAGGCGTTATGAACAGCACTCCAAACGTAGTAGTATACATGGAAGCGGGTGAATGTTCCATTTCATGTAGACAGAAGATGTTAGCAGCAAATATGCTCTTCAAAGTGAAATCATATCGTGAGCATCCTTTCAACAATGTACTAACAAATATGATACACTTACATGAAACAGGAAAAATAACAAACAGAAAATCTGCTATGTGGATAGAATTGTATAATTTGTTTTGTCAAGAAGATCAGGATGTTCTACAGATGCGTTCACGGCCTGTTTTTTCATTAGATTATCCTCAACAGTCTCTGGATAATATTCATTTCCCTCGTTATTCGCACATATCGGAATATTTTACTCAATGGCCAAGTTTTTATTTCATATACACAGATGGATCTAAAAGTGAGTCAGGAGTTGGATGTGCAGTGTACGATCTACAACATAAAACAGACCTATTATTTCGGCTTCCACAAGACTGTTCAATATTTACAGCAGAATCTTACGCAATTTACCAAGCTTTAATATATGTCCAAAAATTAAATTTACGAAAGTTCTTAATACTTACTGACTCGCAAAGTGTATTACATGCTCTTAAATCGTCTTACAAGAGTCTTTACAAATTATCCCCTTATATTATAAATTGCATACAATTAGTTCAAACAATACAAAAATCTGGAAAAACCATTGAGTTTTCTTGGGTTAAAGCTCATAGCAATATTACAGGTAATTCTCATGTAGATGAATGTGCAAAGAAAGCAGTGCGCCTTCCAAATATTACGAACTTATCATTATACTATACGGATCTTCTCCCTAGAGTAAAGAAGAAAATTCTGAATGAATGGTTTGATTGGTGTCGAAATGAACTTACAACAGTTGGAGAATCATACAGACCATTTGCTGAATTCAAAACACAAAAACCATGGTTTCATCATGTAAGTGCTACAAGAAATGTAATTGTATTAATTAATAGACTGAGAACGGGCCATTTGTGTACTAGACAACATTTATCCAAAATTGGAATAACGAACAATAAGAAATGTGAATGTGGCTGGGAAAGTGCAGATGCACAACATATAATACTGGAATGCTCAAAATATAATAGAGAGAGAAATATCTTGTATAAAACTTTAAATAATCTAAAGGTTCAGTTTCCAACAAATTTGTTAAGTTTAGTTGTTAATCAGATGTGAGAATTGGTTATAGTTTGTTATCATTTTTAAGGAAGAGTAACATACAATTGTAAAAGGCAAAATGTTCTTAAAAAAAAATCTAATATCTGTAAAATAGGGGGGATGGACTGATAATTTTATTGTAAAACAATTGTGTGTGTATTGTTATGGACAAAAAATGGCATAAAAGCTGTTAGGTTCCAAATAAAGGAATGAATGAATGAATAGAATAACAAGAAAATAAATAAAACAACATGGCTTATTGTGCAGATTTTTATTGTACAAACTGTCAGAAGAGGAACCCAGCGCTGTCTTTTTTTGGTGTTCCGTCAATTCCTGAGAGGTTAGTTATTTATGAATTCTGCTCGCTCTTTATGTAAAAATTATTTTCATAAAGTTAGTTGCCTCAGAGAATAATTCCTAGCATGTCTTCGTATTCTGTATTTTGCTTCGTTTAAGTAAAAGGACATATGTTAAATAAATCATCTCAAAGGAAAAAGGTTCGATTTTGTAACTTAATGCTATTTATGAGTTACACAGAAGGATAGGAAGCCAACGAGGATATTGGGAATGACTATTGAAGTTTGTTTGAAGTTCAGAAAAACTCATTTGTGCATGTTATAATGCAGAAAGTTGCAAGTTATCGAGCTCCTAATCGCTACTGCATGAAGTTTATTTCTTTTAGCATACAAAAATTAGTCAACATGTACAGGAGATGATAAAAAGCGTGTAAATATTAAAACGATGAAACCTAAGGTAACTGTTCCGATCGTTCTATGATTTTTTTTTAAAAATTATCCTAGCAGGAAGACTAACTATCGTAGAGTTTTAGCAATCATTGTCACACGAAATTGGAACTTTCCTTAAAGTAATTAGCACTCTTTTGATTTTTTTAAAAAATAAGTTATTTATGTTTAAAAACAACTTAAAAATTACCTTATGCAATCATAATGTATGTTCTGTTGACAAGTGGCTGTAAGTATCGTAGACTAGAGGGAATTAATGTAGAAGTAAATCGGGACCATAGTAGAATGAATTTAGGGACTTTATTTTAATGTTAAGAGAACCAAACCTGGCCTGCCTAACCTAACTACGAAAGCATTTTAAGTAATCGCTAAAACTTCGCAGTATGTGTTAACACAAGTAAATCGAACCATCTTAAAAATTGCATTCGTAGCATAATGAAATTGCAATAAAACAAAAGGAACCTGACATACTTAAAACTTACAGATTGGTACACATAAGGATGAAAGTGTGATGAATCTAAAGTTCTGCAAACAAAACAAAGTATTCAGAAAACTTTATCAATATGTACTTATAGATATGAGAATCCAATTAATGTAATCAGTATATTTCTCCCTGATTGAGGTATGAAGTAGCCGTGAATGTAAATTCACACCAGATTGTATTGTTTCCTATCCTGGTATCTTCTTCATAAATACGTTGTGTCGTAACGTTTTTCTTGATAGCACTCCCGGGAATAGATTCCATGATCCATTCAATGACAAAAATTGCATTGTTAGCCAGTTGTTAAGTTAGGCAGTAAGGTTCAGTGACTTTCTAAAAAATAATGTGGTAAAACGTTGCTTTGCTTAATAAGTTAGAAAGTTTAGTGCAATATGTTTTGTATATGCATTGCCACACACTCTATGGTGCCATAAGAATTAGTTACGATGAGAAATAATATGAAAATTTAGTAAAAATAAATCAATTGAATGGTGACAAGCTCATAAGATTTTCCGCAATGGTTGAAGGAGCTATCATAGAATAGACCCTTATACATTTGACACTACTTTAATTAACAGATACAGATAGTGATCTAATGCATATTCATTGTCAGTAACTTTTCTTTGTGATAACACGCTTTGACCTTAGTTCACAAACAACTCTTGCATCATGGAATTTATCTTTTTTGAGTGACATAAAATGCTTTGTCTTGCATACGTAGTTATATGTTTCTAAAATAATTTTTCATCTTTTATTTTTCTCATAGATCTGAGATATGGTTGGAGAAAATAAGGCGAAAGGACTTGAGGCACAAAACATACAAAAGTTACAGAGTTTGTGGAGACAATTTTTCAGAGAAAATGTTTGTGAATTCTAATAGAAATAAGTTAGTGCATGATGCATGCCCAGATGTAGAACCAAGTAAGTATATTGCATTTCTTATGGAATAACATTGTCGTCAGTTATGCCTCATGCATAAGAAATTGTATTTTCCCTTTTCTACATTAAAAAAATATATGCTTTAGAGATAAATTTTGCTTAAAGTACATGACACCTAACAACACAATACATTGCTTGAGGATGTTAGAAACAAATGTATTTAATGTTTCACTAAATATTCCAAGCAGGGTGGATAGAAAAAGATATGATTTTCAGCTGAACAGTCCTGTAAATTATTTGAACAGTTTGATAAAAGGAAATAAAATGCACACATTTTTCTGTTTGAGACTGTACATATGTGAACCTACTGTGGAAATGTTTGTTGAGTGTGTTAATGACGCTTTAATAATTTCAGTAACTTTTATTCTAGTGAAAGTCTGTAGGACCTCAAAGAGATTATCATACCTTATGCAAAATATATTAATTACTAGTGATTCAATAAATATATATATACCTGAATAACAATGTGTTTGTTTATTTTCCCTTACACTTGTTATTAGCAATAGAATATAATATTTTACATTTCCACAGTATGAGTACTAAATCATTAAGAGTAATATACTTACTCTGAAACTGTTCTCTTCTTCTGGAGTATTTCAACATGTAAATACATTCTTGGTGAAGTATAACATGTCACCATAGTGAGTATCCGACCAAGAAACCTATCAGTATGACTAACAATGGTTTGTCTAATGGAATTTCATTAACAATATTACGATAATATTCAATACAGTGGAAATTAATTGATGTAGGGTTTTAAGGATTTCTTATAGTCTTTTACTCTATATTCCATATGTTTAATGCTAACAATATGATTTATATATGTAATTGGAAGTAAGATGCTTGAAATAAATTTTGGGACTTGTAGGTATATATGACCATATTGGGCCATTCAAAGTATGTGAGGAAGATTCCTCTTATCTAATATCCTTACTTGAGTTTGAACTGTTCTTTCAGGTCTACTTTATGTACAGAAAGGCTAATTGGGTTGAACCTACCGTTTAAAGTGGGATCCGAAACACTATGGGTCTCCACCGGGTATCGAACCCATACCTGAGTTAAAAAATGGGTGTGAAGAGCCCCTTGAGAAAGGTTGAAAGTGAAATGTTATAAAGACTTGCAAAGGATATACACAAAACTACGAACTTCCTCAGAGACAGTATAAGAGCCTCGCTCTTCTCAAAAAGGTAATGACATTTGTTAAAGTGCTGTCATTATCTCCAAACCTGGTCAGTAATTGATAAGATCAAAAGTTTGAGGAAAGTATAATCTACACATTAGGTAGGAATAAGCCAATCACTTAACATTTAGACATGACACATTGGATGTCATGAGTGAGATACCTATGTTCAATACGAAGCCAAGTTAAATTTACTTCTTGATGGAAGGGATGGTATGAGAAACATCATGCACCAATGATCGACCTGATAGTGTGAAGCTTGAAAGAATGATTATTTATTAATTATTTATGTTCACTTTCTTTTAGACTGACTAGAAACATGTGTGACATTATTTAGAAGCTGATAATGAGTAGCAGGGATTTTGTCAATATGGCATCCACTATGGGTGAAACGTTGCTGTTCATTGCTTCATTTCCAAGTGACATATGTCACATGTCACATGTCACATGTCACTTTGGTATGAAATATCTCTAAATTGCAAAAAATACTGTTGGTTTCTTTGTCATCAGCTGGAAATTTGCAAATTTCTTTTTTTTTAATTAACTTTAAAATTCATGTAGGATATTTATTCTGAATGCATGGATTGTATCATATTCAGTACTGTATTAAGTATATGAATATATAAAATACATATCTGTGCAGGATAAGATCTTTCAGTGGTGTATTTATAATTCCATTGTGTGTGTGTTAAGGAGTGGGGTGCTGGGAGTGTGCTTATCTAGCTTGATCGTACATACTCCATAACTGCTTTGTTTTGTATTCTAAGACATTCATATTTCGAGTCCAGATTTTTGTGTAACTATGAAATATGTAATGCCATATGATGAAATTGTAGTCAATATGTAGAGTGGTTCCAGTAAGTAACTTCGAACAAAACTCGCTTGTATGACATATTCCTACTCCCATTCTAGATTAAAAAGTAGGGATGTTTGACAAATACTAAAATGAATAAGCATGCAGTGATTAGTTAATAATATATCTTACAAACATCCACACGTTTTTAGAAATGGGTTGAAATTACTCTCATGCAAACCAGAAAAGTGAAATTTCATACAACTTCGATTGATTGATTGATTTGGTGTTTTAAGTCAACTTTATTCACAGTAAGGCCAATCGGGACTGGACCTAAAGTTTAAAGTGGGATACGAACCACTATGCGTCTCCATATAGGTACAACTTCGAGATGAGGTGGTTGCTATATAGGAATTCTAGGTTAACTTGTGTAAGGTGTGACCTTTTCTTACTCTATATTCCCATAACTATTCATTATCATCATCATAGTAGTTTTTACAGAGAAATAGACTGATAGAATTAAAACAATTACAATTTTATTCCAAAAAATATTCTGTTTGATAACTTTCCCAATGAGCGGTATCACTCATAGCTATTATTTTATTCTATTCTCTCATGGCAGATGGCACTGAACTAGTTTCTATGTTGTATTTTCCAAAATATTATTTCATCTACAGAACCAGTAGCGTACGCAGGATTTCGTCAAGGGGGGGGGGGGTTATTTCTAAAACTTTCTCCAAATTCACATTACCTTTGATTTATTATACTTTAATTAAATAATAATAATCACAATTAATTAATAATAATTATAATTAATTAATTCGCTGAATTACTACTAATAATACTACTAATACCACTACTACTATTATGTAGTAGAGATCTACATAAATATACCATTTATGAAAACAATAGAAAGAAATTACTTTCTAATCATTCAATTTTTATCAAATCCTGGGAGCATTTTTTTGTTTTTGTTTTTGTTTTTTGTCTGGTCAACGAGGTGAGACATTTTAAGGGTGAAGAAAATCCATAAAACAAGAAAATATATTAAAATAAATTGAAATAATTAAGTATGGAACTCATCCAAGAAGCTGCGGTGGTCTGGTCGGTAGAGCATCTGACAATCACGCGGGAGATCCGGATTCGATTCCCGAAATTGGTTGGAATTTTTCCGGCTTCTTCCCCGCATAAATGTCCCCGATAATTCACATCTGGATTGTCTTACTGTTCTTACCAACAAAACATCTTCCAATAGTTAAGCTTATTGTCGTTTGAATAATTGTCTAGTCAACAAGGTGAGACATTTTAAAGAGAGACATTCAAACGTGCTGCGGTAAATAATACAATGGGAAGTTAGACTGGTGACTGTATTCTTGTCCGCCTAGCCTTTGTCTGTACATTAGCCTCTAACAACGAACCAAGAACTTTCTTTATTTAATTCTCATTGTTCACACAAAAAAAATACATGTTCGTTGAACACTGGCGTACGTAGAGGCATGGCCGATGGTTAGAGGCACATACTTTTGGTAAATAAAAAAGCAAAATTTCAGTATAAAAACAGAGTCAATTTCGGGTTCAAAAGCTGTAAATAAAATGAAATTTCGCTGTTATAGCGGTGAAAAAGTGGTATATAAAATTACATTTTGGTTTTAAAAATGTGAATATAATCGCACTATTACACAAAATAAACATATCCCTTCTAATAGCACATTAAATCATTACCAGAATATTAAGTTTATTTCTGTATAGAGGAGTCCATTTTTGCTTTTCAAATATTTACAGCAAAATTAATCAATTTTCCGTGAATTGCATAGCACACAGGATACTTCAGACTTCAGAAAGTGTCGCGTCGGTATATAAACGGCAAATTTCGTGTTTAAGAGTCTATTTCGCATTTTGCAGTTCATTTCGCATCACTTCGTGACAAAACAGGGTAGGAAAATGCACCTCACACCTTTCAGAAACCTTAAAAATTAACATTGCAATGTGTTATTTCAAATTTCGTTTTCTTTTTGTCAAAAACGAAATATGCATGCCTCTACCGATGATGCTACAGCCCCTACCAAAATTTTGAGAAAATCAGAATTTTCAAATAAAAATCCGTTAAGAACTTTAAAAAATCAAAATTTGTAAATACGAAACCTCTTTTAAAGTGAGTCCCGATTACCATTTTTGTCTTTGAATACAATTTTAATAGACTGAAAAGCTCCAAAAATACGAAATATTTTATTAAGCATCCTGCCCTCCAAAACGAAGCCATGTGTTATCCACATTTACTATTCCGGCCCCTCCCCCCCAAAAAAAACTGCGTACGCCAGAGTATTGAACATTGTTGCAACTGAAATACAAAACATTTTATTTCTCTTTTAAATTATAGTTACCCTCATATTTCACTTTCAAAAACTTGTGCTTTCAAGGCATCACTCTGAAAGACGCGTGTGCTTGGAATGCTGTGCTTTTCTCCATGCTACATGGAAATAATAATTCAAATTATTATTATTATTATTAGTAGTAGTAGTAGTAATAGTAGATGTAGTAATAGTAATAGTATTGTCCCAGATCTTTGACTGTGGTAAATTGGCCATTTAAATTTTTTTCCACAGCATTTTTCATAATATTTCACAAGCTCAAGGGGGGGGGGTTTAAACCCCGTAACCCCCCCCTTGCGTACGCCACTGTACAGAACACTGAATGTAAGTTATGATAGAAATTAACTGTAGTGTAAAATATTTACTTTCATCTACAGCATAACATAACCCATGGTTCTACAGAATCGTTTCTCAACTTAGAGGGTGCGACCATCTCCTGGGTCCTGAGGGGACATTTGGTGGGTCGGGAAGTTGGGCTCGAAACTTTGTTAACTGGGTCTTAAAAACCTATTACCTTAAATTACTTAGGTATATTGTTTTAACAATTTAAATTCAGGCCGTGTTGTTGTAAAAGAGCAAATATATGATTATAGACTAGGTGCACACCCCTACAAAGTAATTCCGCTGGTTCCCATCTTATGGGTCCCATGAAGTGTAATATCCTTCAAGGTGGGTCCCAGACTGAAAAAGGTTGAGATCCACTGCTCTACAGCTCTGGAAGGGCCTTGGCCTAACAACTGACTGCCAGTCTGCCTCCCACAACCCTACCTAGAGGTGTGGAGATCTTCAACCAGTAATGGGGTGACGTGGGGTCAGCACATCGAACCCTCAGCTGTTATAGGAGATTTTCCAGACTGGGTTACGCTACTCACTTGTAGGTCCCCAATATTCTTAGGATGGTGGTTAAGTTTGGAAAACAAGTACTGACTATATGTATATATCTTTTATTCCAGTATACTTCATACCTACAAGCCGCCAGCCGATTTGTAATAGTTTCGTTAGATGAATAGCGCTAATGTTCCATCAGTAGTTTTTAATATACGTTTTATTCTTATTTCCTGAGACAAAACCTTCGAATCCTGTCTTTTGTTTCCCTGGCATTTTCAGCATCAAATCTCCCCCCTCTCAGGGTACTCCACTGATATGAATTGCAGAGAAAGTGGATGCATTTGTCTTTCGTTTTATGAGGCCATAGACAGATGAATGGAATTTTCTACGTTGGTAAATCAGAAGTGTCTATATCTTGCGATTGAATATGGTAGGCCTACACAAGGGAGAAAATTACAGTGACGGCACCAGAAACAGTTGCTGATATTAAGTGTGCTGTATCCTGCAGATTGCCACCCACGTTAAACTGTGCGGCAATTGTTATGAAGAGAAAGAGATAATTTGGGAAATGTTGCAACATGGCTCGAGCGCCCTTTAGAACACTTTGGGTAGGGCAATGATCCGCTCACCCCATCCTTCCATTCCTGCTTTTATTTTCTGCTAATATTTCGGACATATCTCGTAAGATCGTATTATTTATTTTATTTAAGTGCATAAAAATGTTCTACAAGGATAAATACCATTGTTCAGTTAATGCAGGCGTCCTGGGTTCGAATCCCTGTTAGAGCTTTCTTTGTGTCATCAATTTTTCATAGCATCGTCGCGATTAGCCTAAAATTGAAAAAATGCGACGCTAAATAAACAACGACGAGGGAGGGGTAAAACACATTGATCTACGAACAAAGTAATCGCCGTAGAGTTTACACAAGATAAAATCGCGATTTGCCCAAAATGTCAGAAAAGCAACGCATAATAGGGAGAATACGAAATAAAAATACTTATTACCACAGATAATACACGGACCATTTTTCATGCACAACGGAATGATTTACGTGCTGGAATTTAAGGAACTTGAAATTATTTTCCTATGTTGTGCTTCTGGGCTACTAATTCTGTATATCTCGTAACTTAGATGTAGAAATCATTCAAACGTAACATGCATTAACTGAACAATGGTAATTATCCTTGTAGAACATTTTTATGCACTTAAATAAAATAATTAATACGCCGCGGTGGCTCAGTCGGTCAGTCTCGCATGGAACGCGTGAGTGAGCAGACGTCGTGCGCGCTGCTCCTGCATAAGCGGTTACTTTCCATTCGCGTGGCAACTTTTGTGTCCTGTTGAATAGAACCAATGAGTAGAATGGTGCTTCGGCGAATTAATACTCTGAAATTAAACTTTCGAAATGTTGCAACTAGACCTTCGACCTTAGACTTACATCGTTGGATTAACGACACGTTGCAGCTAACGCCAGAACAAGTAGTGAGTATAGAAATTGATTTGTATCATAAGTGTGTGTTCCTGAAATTAACTTCGCGCGTGCTTGGTGAACGTTTGATACAGAACTCAAATGGCTGTGTTAAATATCACGACGATACCGATGAATATAGTGTTGACATGACGTGGGCAGATATGGACTATGTGACGGTCCGGATACACGTAGTACCCGAGGAACTCAGAGATGACGACGTACGTTCAGTTTTGAGCCAATATGGCAAAATTATTGACAAAAATTCTGGACGAAGTGTACACGGGAGAACATATTTATAAAGTTCGAACGGGACGAAAAATCTTGAAAATGTCATTACTTCACCCGATTCCCTCGTATGTTACAATATGTGGACAACGGTTCTGGGTGACGTATCTTGGTCAGGAACGCACCTGTGCTATCTGCGATTTGGGGGGACACGTGGCTGGGAAGTGCTCCCAACGACGTCCTGTTGGGCCTGTGAAGAATCCCACCCTGTATGCTAATGTCGCCAGATTTGGGCCCAATCAGATCGATGCCACCGAACCAGTGATGACGGCAACCTTTACGAACCTATCTCCGCAGCACACCGAGACCGACGCCAATAGCTTGAATCGCGCTTCGACCTCGAACTACCCCCAAAAACAGACAGAACAGCTACCAGTTGAGCCCCTGAGTGAGTCCGTCGACGCAAGTGAAATGGAGGTGATAACGGAGGAGTCGACAGACCAGAACCAGAATGCAGAAGACACCCCAATACTGGAACCAGTGAACGTGGATCTCGAGCAGCATGGCGACACGTCGGTCGATGCGTCCGACGGCACGCCGAAGCCAGATCAAGGGATATCCACCCTTGAGATGATGGATCCTACATTGAAGATGGAAGGTGCGAACAGTGAGATGCTTACGTCCATAGATGCCGGGACTTTGAAGTCCTCACAGGCTAAGGAAGCGGAATGGCAACTTCAGCGCCGTCGCCAAGACACCTTTGAGCATCGCCAGAAGAAGCGCAGTACGTCGAGATCGCCGACTGCGTCGAAGCGACCTCACCCTAAACGAAATAAGGCAAGGAAAACGGCAGTAAATACGACAGTGGACACAGGTACCGGTGATAGTAAGGAGAATAATAAGTAACTTTGACAAAGTATATAGATAGTAGTAATGGTAGTAGTGTCTGTTCTATGGTGTTTATTTTTAATATCTGTAACCAATAACTTAAGTTCTGACAACTCAAGCGAGTGTTATAAAACATTCATTCAAAGCAAGCATATGGAACAGGAAATAATTTACCATGTGGCGACAATAAATATCAACAAACTTTCATCTGAACTTAAACGAAAAGCTCTCAAAGACTATATACGTTCTTATAATTTAGATATCGTTTGTATTCAAGAACTAGGTATAGAAAATCTTGATATTGGGTTTGATTATGTAGTATATAATAATAGTAATCATAACTCAACGGGAACGGCAATTATAGTTAGAAATAGTATTACAGTATCAAATGTACTATACCATCCATCAGGTAGACTAATTTGTGTAAATGTGGGTGACGTGTGGATATGCAATATTTATGCTCCGTCTGGCAGTGACGCACGAAAAGAGAGAGAGGAATTTTTCAATACTCAAGTAGCTACAGCCCTCGGTGGAAATAGACAACATATATTGTGCACGGGAGACTTTAACTGTACGTTAAGGCGAGAGGATCAAACCCCTGGGTTTAATACTTCACCAAGTTTAAAAACTTTAGTGTCTGGGTTTGACCTAATAGATGTGTGGCAGAGAAAACACCCTAGCGAAAAAGGATATACATACATTAGAACAAATACGGCTAGTAGACTAGATAGGTTTTACGAGGGCCACTATTTATATTTTGAGCCTTGGCAACACTGATTGAAGTTAGGCGCGATTTGACGTTTGCACGGAATCGTCTGGCATTATTGACCATAACGTACTACAAATGTTTTGTCAATAGCTTGATTTGTGTTGTTTATGTTGCCTTGGAGATTGCGCGACAACAATAAAATGGAATTAACTCGTGAACATTTTCGTGCGATGATTTTTTACGATTTTCGACGTGGATTATCAAGACAAGAGTGCATCGATCAACTTACTTCCACATTTGGCGATGAAGCCCCATCCTTTGCCACTGTGAAACGCTGGTATAACGAATTTAATCGTGGCCGCCATTCGCTCACCGACGAGATTCGCGAAGGTCGTCCAAAATCAGTTGTTGTTCAAGAAAACATTGATGCTGTGCAAAACCTAATACTGCAAGATCGTCATGTGACATACTGTGAGATTGAGGCAACCATAGGCATTAGTTCCACCAGCATATACAAAATATTACATGATCATTTAGCTGTGAGAAAGGTATGTTCTCGTTGGATCCCACACAATTTGACAAAAACTCAAATAGACGCTCGCGTCAATTGCTGCAAACAAATGCTCAATAAATACAATCGTGGTGCTTCAAAAGACGTATATAAGATTGTAAAAGGTGACGAATCATGGGTATATGCATATGAGCCGGAACGTAAACAGCAGTCGAGCCCGACCCTGTGGCCGAGTAGTTAGCACATCGCGCTGCGACGCCAAGGGTCCCGGGTTCGAATCCCGGTCGGGCTTGGTTGTTTGTGAATGTCCATTCATCAATTTCATCATTTCATCACTCATCCCCATCTTCGCAAATTAGCCACGAGGCACAAAACGCGAAGTAAAATAAACTAAATCAATCAATCAATCAACGTAAACAGCAGTCGACTGTATGGGTGTTTCAAGATGAACCCAATCCAACAAAAGTTGTTCGCGCTCGAATCACATCGAAACAAATGGTTGCCTGTTTTTTCGGGAAAACTGGTCATGTGGCAACTGTGCCTTTAGAGGAACGTAGAACGGTCAACTCTGAATGGTACACAACAATTTGTTTGCCAGAGGTCTTCGGTCAAATACGGAAAACAAACAAACGCCGTCGGATCATTCTTCATCAAGACAATGCCAGCTGTCACACATCTCGTCTAACAACCGATTTTATGAACAGTCAAAAAATCGAATTGATGGGTCATCCGCCGTACAGTCCTGATTTGGCACCCAATGACTTCTTCTTGTTCCCGAATGTCAAGAATAAATTGCGTGGACAACGATTTTCGTCGGTGGAAGACGCCGTTGATGCGTTCAAAAACCATATTATGGAGGTGTCTCAAGAAGATTGGAGAAACTGCTTTGACAAATGGTTCGAACGAATGCAAAAGTGTATTGACCATAAAGGAGAATACTTCGAAAAACAATAAAGCAGTTTTCAATGCCAAATTCCTGTTTTTTTCATTGTTAGGCTCAAAATATAAATAGTGACCCTCGTATGTAACAAAAGAACTCTTCTCGCATTCTACAAAAATAGAGGTACTTCCAAACTGTTTCAGTGATCATTTAGGTGTCCATTTAGATATAGCTTTAAATATCCCACACGTTCGGAAAGGAAGAGGTTATTGGCGATTAAACCTTCAACTACTTCAAGATGAAGCCTTTCGTAAGGAATTTGAGGAACAATGGGGAAAATGGGAAGCCATGAGTCATAGACAGACAGACTTCATACAATGGTGGGACTCCTATCTAAAACCCTCAATTAAATACTTTTGCATGCAATACAGTAAAGAAAAAATGGCGGATTTTTATAAGAAGTATAACTTTTACCATGCAGTTCTGAGAGAATTAGCAAACAAACTCAAAACAGATCAAACGGTTCTGAGTGAATATAAGAAAATACAAGCGGTCGTTCTGAGAATGTACAACCAAAAAATGCAGGGATATAATTATCGAAGCAAATTAGTAATGTTCGATCCCAAAGAACAACCTTCGCTGGCGCAAGTCCTAGGAGAAAGACGCAGAGAACAACGGAAGTTGATAACAGAGATCGACGATGACGAAGGAGTAAAACTTACAAATACGAAAGACATTCAAAGACATTTAGTAAATTACTTTTCCAATAAATTCAGTGACACAAGTGCTGATAAGGAACAAGATTTTTCCGTTATCGAAAACTATATACCAAGAGTAACAGAGGAAGAAAGGGAGTTCCTCCAACAGCCTTTTACAAGAGAGGAAGTGGAACTGGCTGTAATGGCCGGCAAACGCAATCGCGCTGGAGGCATCGATGGCTTACCTATTGAATTATTCCAAATATTTTGGCCAGTGGTACAGTCCATGCTGACGCGATGGGTAAATGAAGTTTTCCGACAACAGCGCATGGAACAAACGAGCCTGTTAGGAGTGATGGTACTCGTGCCGAAACCAGGACGACTCATCTCGGCAAAGAATTTTCGCCCGATTACACTCTTGTGTGTGGACTATAAAATATACACACGACTAATCACAAAACGACTACAACAATTGGCGGAGATATTAATAGGACCACAACAATTCATCTTTAGAGCGAATGGTGCAATTTTTGAACTGTTAAATACATTAAGAGACGTAGAGGCACTTGAACAACAAAAAGTTGGATCAAAAGCATCAATCTTGGCCTTGGACTTTGCAAACGCGTTCGACACAATCAAGCACGATTATTTCTTTACGTTGTTAAGAAAAATAGGATTAGGAGAAAAAATTGTATCAGCTATTCAGTTGCTTTACACAAATGCAAGAGTACGCCTTAATGTTAACGGGACACTGTCAACGTCTTTCCCACTGAAGCGATCATTAAGACAAGGGTGTCCATTATCACTCTTTGCATTTGGCTTAACAATTACACCCATCGTACGGTGGATGCAAGAACAGGTGCGGGGAGTGGAAGTCTACACAAAATCGTTTAGAACATTCGCGTATGCGGATGACGTAACTGTTCTGATAAATGATGACAACGACTTGCAGAAGTTGCAGGCTATCTTAAAAACAACGCAAGAATTAACAGGGTTAAAAGTAAACGATAAAAAATCCAAAATTTTGCAGCTAGGAAAAAACCCAATAAACTGCTATCAAGATTCACCTTATGATATTGCGAATGAAGTGACAATCTTGGGGGTAGTGTTTTGTTCAACGATACAAGAAATGAAAAATAGAACATATAGTGTGGTGATATCAAGACTAAGACATGCAGTGTTTTGTGATAAGCGAAGGAATATATCCATAATCTCTAGAGTGACTTATAGCAACCTGTTTCTTCTTTCAAAAGTATTATATGTTGCTCAAGTATTACCACTACCACCAGCAAATGCAGCAGAAATACGACGGCTGGTCACACAGTTCATATGGCAGTCCCATGTACTTAGAGTGGCCTATACCACTTTGTGTTTACCATTAAGAACAGGTGGACTAAATCTAATGAATATTGAAATACAAGCACAGGCTCTCTTCAATCATAGAAATATTCAACCAGTGCTAAAAGATACGCCGAACTTGACCGGATATATACTCCATGCCTACTTAAGAGACATCGAACTTATAGCACCTGTATTACTGCCAAAATTTGACAGTGATACAAGTTACTTCCGATCAACGGCATTAGAATTTGTGCATATTTTGATAACTAGTCCACAAATACAGACTGAAGCAATTACAGTGCAATTATTGTATCGTCAACAGTGCGACAGGCTCAAGGTCAAACCCAGAATAGTGAACCAGCAACCTAATAGCCTATTAACTGGTCGAATGTATGGCGCAACTTAACAGCAAAACATATTCCAGCCTCCGTGCGCTCGATATGGTACTTGGTGATACATGATACAATATTAACTAAAGAAAGAGCATATCAGATTAATCTAGAGGCAGAACCTAATTGCATAAGTTGTGATCAAGAAGATACCCTCAGACATAGATTAACAACTTGTACTAAAATGACAGACAATTCGAAATTCCTCTGCCGCTGTCTCGGCAGTATATGTAGGAAACCTCCTGCATATTTTACAGTGGAACATCTCCTCTTCCCAGATTTTATGCTTTTCCCGTTAAGAAAATTGCAAGCAACACAGTGGCTATTAGCACACTACATCTATTATGCCTGTACACCAAAAGGCATCATGTGTAAACAAACATTGTGCGAATACTTCCGATCAGTTTACTTACAAATTGAGGCTGATGCCCGTACATATTTATATGCAAACTATTTAAGGAATGTATTATTTATAGGAATGTAAAACATGGAAAGTTAGGTAAAGATGTAAGAAAATAGAGGTATTTATGCAAGATTGTGGATTGTAAACAACAAATAGATGTAACACTGTAATTGTTTTTGAAAAAGAAAAGTCGGTAACGCGTCTGACTACCATGCTAAAGGTCCCGGGTTCGATCCCCGGCCGGTTCAAATCCGGGAACTTTTCTAACGATGGAAGCGGCCCCGGCGCCCACCCAGCGTCGAATAACATGGGTACCTGGGAGAAACCCTGGGGGGTAAAGGCGGTCAGGGGCGTGATGCTGATCACATCACCCCCACTCACGACCGGATCAAGAAAGTGTGGGGCGTTAAACCCCACACCCCCTATACGCCTTCATGGCGTACTTTTATGCACAGGGGAGCACTTTACCTTTTATCTTATTTTTCCGACCTTACGAGATATGTCCCGAATTATTAGCAGAAAATAAAAGCAGGAATGGAAGGGTGGGGTGAGCGGATCATTGCGCTGAGGCGCATTCAACTGACACTGCCAAGAGTAAGACGTGATTGGCGGAGAGGTTGCTATGACAACGCTTTAAGTTTCGAAGGCGCTGTAGGGTGGTTCCACATGCAATTTTTGGTATACGCACAGATTACAAAGGAGAGATAGGAAGTAAGCGATCTTGTTAATCTGTTGTTTTATCAATACTGTGCATTGTGTTACCCCGGCCTGTTATTTGCATAAGCGTGGTGAATGGTTTGCTTTAGATCGAATGCTTCTGTGCGAAATCTCGATATCGCTTGTCGCTTCAGTCTGAAAACTCCCTTGTTGTTTGAAGTAAATTCGTGCAAGTGAAAGTGGCATGCCATATCATAGGTTCTCCCTAAATCCCTCAGGCGGAAAGGCGAAGTAGAAAGTACACATATTTACTAGCATTTGAATGTGTCATTACTTCTGCAGATTTGTTGGCAAAGATTCACTTAAGCATACTTTATAATATAATAATATCACTAGTTTTATAGAATTCTCTTTTCTTCACTTTTCCATTTACAAAATAATTGAATATATCTAAACTTTCGTACGTTTTGAGTTCGTCGTGCGTGTACATGAGATACGTAGTGGTAGTCTATTTCTAATCTGTGATGGTAGTATGCTATACAACTGGCGGCCACAAAGACACGTCATGTTTTAATAATCTGCTCTGCAGTTGATCATCCGACGGATGCTTGACGTCCACTCCTTCATAGTAAAACTTTAACAAATACCTTTCTTGACTATCGTCGCACAATTGATGAAAACAAGCGCTCATTTCTTACTTCGTATGCTGGTGAATCTGTACTGGAAAGAACGGGAACTGGCCTAAACCGGAAGTTCCGGGGGGACCGGGCAAGACCTCACCTATATTTATGTTTACATTTTTAACACGGTCGCAGACAAACAGACAGATAGGCCGCGTCCGAATCGGCAGCAGATGTCACCTAGAGCACCGTTCCATCCGGGAAACTCGGCCAACCTCCGTTGTCCGAATTCGCGGCAGACGTGGAGTCGGAGGGGAGAGCTGAGAGATGCGTGGGTAAAATTTGGGCTGACACCCGGCGGGAAAGTGACAACCGTACTACAAGGAGACATGTAGATTCGGACGACTTGGACGTGACTTCGACGGCACGCGAGAACAACGGGAGAGAACGGGACGGAGCGCTTGCCAATCCGGACGCGGCCACAGAAAAGTGTACTAAGGTCTAAATCACCATCCCTGAGACCTTCTGTAAACAAACGGTCTCACCGATTCGATGTATCACTCCGCGTCAGCTGATCCATGACCGCAATCATCTGCTGTTACACTCATAGTTCGCCGTACCTATTCATTTCATATAAGAGCCTCTGAATGTGAGAACCCGTTCTCAAAACATGAGACGAATATGCAGCCGCATGCATTGTTACTCTCCCGGTCATTCTCTCTTTCATAACCCTTAAAACTGCAGACACTGACACACCACTGCACTGGGATACCAACTTAACCACTTCATTTACTGGTTTCTCAGGATACTACTGACAGAACGTTACATAAATATTGAGTAGAATCTGTTTCTCACCCCTTTTCAAAGGCTGTCCTTGCTGGTGTTTTGAAAACAAGCTCGGAGTAAACGGAGACTTTCCCTCAAGCATAGAACTCGGCATGTTATTTTTCTAAGGCTAAGTCAGGCAATATTACTAAGTTGCACTACTTCCTTGCTGTTCACATGATTATTTTTAGAAAATAACCAATGTTATAAAATATCATTATGTACACAAATCTCTAAGCTCATTGAAAGTTATATTACTACAAAATGTTCACACTTATCTTGCAATGCCATGTCACCAAGTTATTTTACGAAGTGCACTATATTTGGCGGAACAAAAATCGTTATTAGGATGCTTGTCAAAGTTTCCAACCGCAATAAATTTACGAACTTTTTGTCTTGTTTTGATCATCATCAATATATTTATTGGACTTACAGCATTGCATATGGCTGTTTATGCCCATTATATATTTTATTTACATAAGATACAATTTACATAAAATGTACAAACAAATTTCAAATACACTCCTATCTATATCAAACCTTAGAAATATACATTACCATGTTATATCATTTTGTCTAAAAAATGCAAGTAAAATATATTCAAAGAAAGAAGCCAAATTTATGGGAAATGATTACTGGTGCAAAGAGTTAACCATAAAGGTGAAGCAATAAGTAAAAAAAGAAAGAGCATTGGGTTTACAGTGAGACGTCATTTGCGGCAGCGTATCCCATACTACAAATTTGCCATTGTTTTACCTTACGTAATGAATCCTGTAACAACGCTGGATTTTCGTGTGGATTATTTTACTTCTATGAGTTTGCAATGCTTTCTGTATGCAGGTGGTTTTGTTTACAGAAGGTGTCAGGGTTTGTGATTTGAACTATAGTCATTTACACAATTTCTTATTTATACAGCGTATATAAGAAAAAGTATCGTTCTAATCTTACGAAATTTCACTGTTAGTGTTAAGCAAATAAATAAATAAAGAACAATTAGACTTAACGAAGGATGTGGTTATCTTTCTAGTACCCTCGTGAGCATTAAATTTTAGTTTTCATTCTTTCGTCCAGAAGCTTTGTGCTTAAACATAGTAACATTAGATCTCACCTGCCAAATGTCTGCGGCTGCGCGCAAAGCAGAACAAAAATTGTGGGAAACTTCAAAATACTGACAAGTAAGTCTTGTGTACTTACATTTAAGCCACATTTATGACAGTGTGCTTATACAAAAGCTTGTGTAAAACGCCAAGTAAGTATTTAATTCGTGCATAAAAACTGGACAATGTACGACAAGAAAACAACAAAGAATATAGACACTCTGGAAAAAAAAATCATTGATGGACTATTTTGGGTTTCGAACTCGCAATAAATTGACAATTTTTGTGTTTGGAAACTCACACGCTTTGTAAGTTTTTAGGTAACACTTATTTAGCATATAAATGGAAGACTTCGTCATTATTGCAGATAATAAGATTGTTTCATGATACATCTCATGGTTGGGGAGGGATTTTCAATCTTTTGTAGAAGTTATTTTTCAAAAATATTACGAGAGCCACATTTCCTGGCAGATTTTTTGTGTTATGATTATTAATCAACGCTACAGAAAATGATTTCCATAAGTACTTTCTCCTGTAAATTTGAAGAAATCAGTTTCCCTTATACTATAATGTTACCCAAAATAGTACGTTAGCAATGTAAACAAGTGCGAAATATGTGATTTATAGGTGTAACCCCCATACTATAATAGTACCATAAATATTTTGGAACCTGGCTCTTAATATGAACACCATCATAAGTAATGTATCACATGTATTCTTACATTGATTGGTGGTTTTCCCCCATTACTCCAAGCGAACGTTGACGTCAGACTATGGTCATACCTTCAGCAAAGGCCACAATTACTTCCTCTTGCTTCTCAATTTCCTTCCATCATCCTTTCACCTTGCTGCAATTAACTAAAAAGTACAAATAACCTTGTGAGCATTGCGATAGCCTTATAATTTTTATTGCTACGTAAATTACTAATGTGATAGAGAGGATGGGATCTCATACTTTTCAACCAACCATGTTTCTTAATGTGAAGAGTATGTTTGCAGGGAGAAGTTGACTGTGTGTTATTTCTTTCAAATCTAGTTGGCTACAGTGGTAGTTCACACAAATGTTCATGTCTAATGACTCCCATGATGGGTTAGTGCTAACCAAGTGAATATCTAGGGACAGGACAGATTAATCGGTACATTTCGGCACCCCATTTTACATTAAAGAAAAAAGGGACTGTCCCTACTAATACGGGATGTTAACTTTTGAAACTTTTTTTTTTAAAAACATTGTAATGTTGCCGGCAAAACATGTTAAGAAATGTAAGGTAAGAATTTACAATATAGAGAAAGTCTCCAATTTCGTTAATTTTCGGTATACTAACTAATTTTGGCCTCCTAATCACGAATCTGTTGTAAAAAACCGGGGGTCACGTCTGGAAATTGTACATTTTGATGAAAAATTGTTCGTTAGTGCCAAAAACCATCCACGGGTAGCCCCACGAACTATCCACGAGTAGTCCCACAAACCATTCATGTTAGCCCCAAAAACCATCCACGGGTAGCCCCACAAACCATTCACACGAGGTTAGGTTAGGTTCCATTAGCACTCATTTCACCCCTAAATTCATCGAAAAAATAGGGATCGTACTAGAATTGAACATCATAAATCATTTTCTTGTAAAATAATGGCGTGGTTGGACACAATGACAGGAGATTACATTTTTGTTCGTAAAACTACGCATATACACCTATATATAAAAAAAAATTCAATCGGCTTTTCTTCAAATTTTCAGACGTGACCCCCGGTTTTTTTTCAACAGATTCGTGATTAGGAGGTCAAAATTAGTTATTATACCGAAAATTAACAAAATTGGAGACTTTCTCTATATTGTAAATTCGCTCCAAATGTAAAAGCAATTTCCATTCTGTACTTTTTTAAAACAATAGGTAAAAAGATTTTATCCTCAGAAACAGTATAGTTTTAGTTCTTAAGTAACAAGTGAATGAATTAGTTGAGTGAGGTAGTTTTCATAAGACATCTTTTATTTCCTTGTTAGGAGCCTGAATATAAATGAAATACCGATCTGAAACCTAGTGTGTTGTGTCCTGAATGCTTCTTCATACTTTTTTTTTTCTTTTTACCTTTCGACACTTTACCATGGAGTGTAAGGGGTAACCTTCTGGTAAGGCACCCAAAAGTCAACCTCACCTTTCCCATGGTACACCCCAGTAACTGCTTCTTCCAGGCCAACGGGAGACTGGCACCTGGTTCCACAGCCAGGATAATCCTTTGTGAGGTCATGTTGTCCTGAGTTTGTCCTTGTGTGTGCCGAGTGACCCTTTACAGCCTCAGTTTTAATATACTTCTGACGAAAGCTATGTTGGTAAACTTTCCGTATCCGGAAAACTGATTTCTTAAAATTTACAGGAGAAATTACTTACCGAATGCAGTTTCTTTAGACTTGTGGAAGTTCGGGGAAGTGTTTTCTCCCATCGTTCATTGAATTTTGCCGGTAAATCATGTATTTTTCGATATAAATGTGTGACCGATGCATGAAAGCTGTTGCATCCATTTCCTTCCAGCCGGATGTTGCCTGTGTGTGATGACGTAATCCCGGTCATTGTTTCCAAACACGTGTTTTTGTAACTGAAGAAGGTACATTTCTGCAAATGGTTTGTGAGATTATGCAAGAATGATGTGTGGGGCTACGCATTTTTTTCTAAACCAATTTTTGACTATTGTAACCTAAACGTGACCCAACCTAACCGGAAATGGTTCATGGGGCTATGTATGAATGGTTCGTGGGGCTACGTAGGTATTTTTGGGTGGAGTGGGGTGGAAACACTGCATGCCGACTACGGTAGTGAAACCGTAGTAGACCGCGTGCTACCAAAGGGAAAAAGAAACTAACAAAACTTACTTCATACGTCGAAAATATAGATTATTTCCATGAAAAAAGCAAAATGCCACCTTCAGCAATGTTTCTCAATGCAGAATACGTAAGTAGGAATATGGAAAGTGACATAAATAGCAAGTTTCAGGCATTTTCCGGATACAGAAAGTTTACCGCTATGTTTATTGCCCACAACTTTGATATCCTACAAAAACAACCCAACAATAAAAAACAGTAATTTTATTATAACCTTGACGTTAGTATTTCTCACTTGCATCATTAGGTTAACTAAACCATCCAATAATTTGACTACATATATCAACAGTGGCAGCGCCAGCCTTTCTTGTGTATGTGGGTCATTAGATGCTGTCAAAACTTTTGGGTGGGCCACATTCTCAGAAATGTATCCTGCTGCAGTGAAACCCTGATTTTACGTACCTAAATTTTACCATTTTCTACATTTTACAATATCTGTGGTCCAAATAAAAACATATGTCATTAAATTTTCCGACATTTTAAGTTCGTTCTTCTTGGTCCACTGAAAGAAGCATAATCTAGGTTCCACTACAGTGATTTGTCCCCCATCTAAATTTCAA
The DNA here is from genome assembly GCF_977018435.1 of Lepisma saccharinum. Classification (NCBI taxonomy): domain Eukaryota; kingdom Metazoa; phylum Arthropoda; class Insecta; order Zygentoma; family Lepismatidae; genus Lepisma; species Lepisma saccharinum. The sequence continues at coordinate 64,673,449 of NC_139241.1, read as the reverse complement.
CACAAAATTTTTCACAAAGGTCCAAATTATGGTCATTTAGGCTGAAAATTCACACTTTGATTTGATTTGAGTTGGTGTTTTAAGTTCACTTTATGCACAGTAAGGCTCATCGGGACTGGACCTACGGTTTAAAGTGGGATCCGAACCACTGTGCCATGTGCCTCCAACGGGTATTGAACCCGGGACCCCTTGATTACAAGGCAACGACGCTACCACTGCGCCATTGGGGAGGCCCCAAAATTCACACTTATAGGCTGGCTTGGTGTCCAAGCATATAAACTGGTCAACTTTCAATCTTGTCACTGAAGATCCCGGATTTGAGTCCTGCCCTGGTCATCAGTGTGTTCTTTGAATTTTGAGAATCTTCCTTCATCAATTTAATTTAATCATCACTCATCCTCATCAGCGCTGTTAGCCAAAAGTGGCCGAAATCCATGTGACATAATTATAATAATAACTTGAACACAAATCAATAAAAAAAAAAGAAACATGCACAATATTGCTGCATTTGTGGCCACTCGTAAAATCTTGCTAAACGAACAGTGTGAAAGAGTTTCAGCCACATGAAACGATACTGCAAGTCTTATTTTCTGCGATGAAAATGTAAACAAACCTTACCTTCAACATTTAGTGTTGAGGAGAGATAGCTAAGGTTCTTAAGAGACAAACATGCATTTATGGAGCTGTGGGTTTTGGAATATATTCTACAATGTTACATTTTACTCACTATGGTAAATTTAATGTCGGTTCTTTTACTAGATTTTCATGTCCTTCCCTTTGTTGTTATAGATTTACAATTCACACGGAAACGTAACATTGAAAATAGCCAATGAACCTAATGTGTAACATATCAACCAAAACAAACAAACAAAAAAAAAAACATTTTATGAAGTAATGTTTACTTCCAAAACAAACAAACAAAAAATGAAACACCTTGACAAATCATTGCTAACTTCTTTTATGCCAAAATATAACAAAATGCAAGCAGGACTGGTAAAACACACCTCTAATTTGTAATAATTTACAATGATAACACCATTAAGCCTTGTTTCCATGGTAACCAAAAATCCAATATGCTGACCAAGGCAGAATTTATTTTATTTTAAAACATAAACTAAACATTACGTTTCAACATTCCAGTAAGGTCTTCTTCAGACTCTGTACCAAATACAAATTAAATAAGGTACAAGACAGGAAGATATATATATACACAAAAATCACTACCCTCTAGACACAAGAATATTATAATTAAATAATATATTATATAATAAATAATATAATAATATTCTTGTGTCTAGACGGAAGTGATTTTTGTGTGTGTGTGTGTGTATATATCTTCCTGTTTTGTACCTTATTTCATTTTTATTTGGTACAGCGTCTGAAGAAGACCTTACTAGAAGGTTGAAACGTAACGTTTAGTTTGTTTTAAAATAAAATAAATTCTGCCTTGGTCAGCATATTGGATTTTTGATAATTTACAAGTTTATTTGTAAGTAACTTTACTGGTAAGTTAACATAGAAAAGTCATTATTCTGGCACAGCACCAAGGTATATCAGAACCATGAGAATGCATATTTAACTTAATTTATTCAAAAGTTTTTATTGCATACATGCACAAACATTACCACAAATATCATTTATTCACTGAAGCACAAACACAAATGCAGCGGCTTGCTGTTGTTGTTTTTTTATGCTGTCCACTTCAAGCATCTTGTATCCAAATGTGTGCCAAGACAGCGTACACTACAGTAACGGGCACCACACGGAATGCAAGTGTAGTTGCTCGGAAAGCCACAAACGGCACAAAAGTGTCTCTCAGGGAACTTGGAAGGCGGGGCCTGGGCCGACATGTAGTTCGGTGAGTTTGGTGTCGTATTTCGTTCCTCTTCCACCAACTGACTGAAGTTCTTTCTGTATCTGTGAAACAAATCAAGTAAAAAGTTGCATATTATGATTATTAATTTTATCAGCCACTTGGAATACAATCTTTAAATTATTTGTGTGTGTTCCATACAGGATGTCAAAATAGTGTTCCCAATTTTAGAATTTTGTTTGTTCACATTTTATGCCACACAAGTACACACAATTCAAGTTCGTCTCAAGCTAAGAGTACACCATGAGGTTTATGGTAACAGTTTTTGCAGATGGACAGTCTCTCAGGATTGGTGGGTTTTCAAGGACTATCCTTTTCAAATATGCAGTGATGTACAAAAGAAAAACATAGAATGAAAACTGTTTAGAGTAGACAGTTGGGGTAGGCTTACCATACGTCCGGGATTAGCCTGGACAGTCCTGGTTGTTTATTGCTGTCCGGGGTTTTGAGAATCTGAACGTGAAAGTAGCTACTGGTATTGAATATTCACGACCAGAATTTATGACCGGCAAGGATCGATGGATTATACCTTTTCTTTTTCGAGATATCGACTTCCGAGCGGTTCCGTTTCCGTACTTCCGTGAGCGTTTTGCAAGTGTATGAAGTAACTCGTCTACACGTTTTTCATACAAGGAACATCTGCTCCAGTTGAGAGAGTATTTTCAATTATGGGGAATATTTGGTCTGCAGAAAGAGGTAGACTTCTAGTATCCACTGTTAAAGATCTGCTGAATGTCAAAATTAATTCAGAACTTTCATGTTGTGAATTTTATGATGTTATTAAAACAAACAAGCCATTTCTGAAAAAAGTCATGTCTAGTGAAAAGTGCAACTGAGTCAACTAAGAAATAATGCTACTTAGAACAGAGAGGTTTCCTAAACATCAGAAAATGTATTATTCAATTAAAGATTTGAAAATTAATTCATTGATTTTAGAAAATAATTTTAATATTTTTTCTTGTACAATTTATAGTTTAATATTCCAGTAAAATGTTAAGGCTTTTAAGTAATTTCAATTTATTTTTGTAAAAATACAATAAAACAAATTCAGCAGTAACGAGTTGATCACGAATATGTCCTGGGTTGGACCCAAAAAAATATGGTAAGCCTACAGTTGGAGTAGGTTTTGTTTCCTTTCCCCTCCTCAAAAAAAACAGTGCTCTTGTGGGAAAGGAAATTTTGGCATCCCTTCTCAAAAAAAACAACCTAATTTTCACAAAAATCCTATTTGGAGAACCCCTATGGATGGCTCTCACAATAAACCAAAATAAAATCTTAAAAAATGTAAAATGTAGTAAATTTTTTAATTGTATTACTCAATACTAAAACAAAGAAAATCATCGGTGCTGATAATTAATGTTGTCTAGCAGTTTGCTAGGTAATATTTTTATTGTAGGCACTGTCACATAAAGATCTTTTCACCATGTGCTATATTGGGGTTAAACTGGGCAAAAACAAAATCCAAAAATGGTCATATATTTTTGAAGTGTGTTTTTTTTATGGTACGTAACTAGGTTACATAGACCATTGGTAGACCAATACTTTATTTATAAATAGTTGGCAACACAACATTTTTGTAGAAATTGAAGTGAAAAATGCAGGCTCGACCAGCACTCGGTTCATATGCCATTGCTCTACCAGTTGAGCTACCAGACCAGACCTGGCTTTGCCTGATTCTTTGCTTATGCTGTTTTATCAGTGTGGAGTTGTCTCCGTCACTTCCATTGCAACAGGATCCGTTGCTTTCCTTGATTCATTTTAGTTTATTTTATTTTGCTTTTCTGCCACTTTTGGCTAATCGCAAAGATAAGGATGAGTATGTATGATGAAATTGATGCATTCACAAAGGCTGGGATTCAAACCCAGGACCACTGGCATCAAAAGATGCTAATATGTGCTAACCACTCTGTCATGGAGGTCTGCAACCGGTTCTGTTGTCGTTGAAACACTGATGACTAGGGCCCAGGACTTTATGTTATAACCTATTTTTTTATTTGGCATCAGATGGAATACTGGGGTAAGATCTTTACATATCTGATGAAAATCAGCTGAAGCAGAAGAACTTGATATGGCATATTTTAACATATTTTACCAATTTTGCATTTTTACAACATATTTCTTCAATTTTCTTGTAATAAGACATATTTCTGCTTAATTTCGTAATTATCTTGCATAGAATCGGTTATTTTATAATTTTTTCCTCGTACCTTTAGCGCAAAGGATAGTTCATATTATCGATGCCAGGATAAGCAAATTAAGAACAAATTAAAAGCAGATGCAGTCTTTTCTTACCAACTAGTACAGAACAATAATACCCCCCTTTTTTGTGGCAAGCTGTCAATTATGCTTTAGTTTCCACAAAGGTGTAAATCTGATGTAGTAATAAATGAAACCTAGGATAATTGCAGTGAACCTCACGATATTTTTAGTATTTTCCCACTGCATTCTTCAGTTAAAGGGATTCTGACTTCATTTAATACCCCCCACCCTAGTCGATCTTTCCTGGAAGACACTGTATAATGAGAAATTCGAAAGTATTCTTGTGCATATTATTGGCTTTACTGGGAATATTTCTGATTTTTTCATCACATATTTTCCCATTTTTATGACATAATTACAAACATACAGCGTGCTTCAAAATGGTTTGAACGATAAGAAACCGTTCCAGGAACAATAAAACTTTATCAACAATTAAAGTTCTATGAAAATACTTTCAACTATATCCTCGAGTTTTGTTTGCAACGGTCGTAGTAGTTCCAAATTTCTCCACTAGGTGGCAGGGTGATAAGTTCCAAAATGGCTGCCTGTGGTGCAGAGAAAGCTTTTTGCGTCCTACAGTTTTATGTTTGTCGGTCTGTTGTTAGTGTTCAGCGTGAGTTTCATACAAAATTTCGTAAAGAACCACCATCCAAGAACTCCATATGTAAGTGGTATGATAAATTCAAGACAACGGGATGCATTTGCAAAGGAAAATCGTCCGGTGGACCGTCCACGTCTGAGGCAGTTGTCGAGAGAGTTCGAGCTAGTTTTCAACGTAGCCCCCAAAAGTCTACAAGGAAAGTGAGTCAAGAGCTAGCAATGCCTCGAGCAACTGTTTGGCGCGTAGTGCGTAGGCGTTTAAAGATGTATCCCTATCGAGTGCAGTTGTTACAACATTTAACACCTAATGATCACACGTCCCGCAAAAATTTTTGTGAGTCATTTCTAGTTATGCAGTGGTGATGATGATTTTATTGACAAACTTTGTTTCAGTGATGAGGCTACGTTCCATGTGACAGGAAGAGTGAACAAGAAAAATGTTCGCATATGGGGAGAATCAGCATCAAATCGTTGAAGTTGTGCGTGATTCACCAAAGACTAATGTGTTTTGTGCCATTTCACCAACCAAAGTGTACGGTCCGTACTTCTTTCACGAAGAAACTGTGACTGGACAAACATTCCTACACATGCTTACTACATGGCTTATGCTGCAGCTTGAACGTGACAGTGCAAACTTCATCTATCAACTGGATGGAGCCTAATGCCACTTTCATTGCCATGTTTGAAATTACCTTAATAACAGACTGCCAGACCGCTGGATTGGGCGATCTACTCAAAATGATCAACAGTTACTACATTGGCCACCAAGATCCCCGGATTTAACCCCCTGTGATTTTTTTTTCTGTGGGGACATCTAAAAGACATTGTGTACAAACCTCCTCTACCCGCAGATGTCAATGAACTGAAAGAGCACATTACTGCTGCAGTGCAAACTGTTGATGCAAACATGTTGAAACAGGTCTGGGCGGAATTGGATTACTGAATTGATGTATGTAGGGTAACAAAGGAGGCTCACATAGAACATTTGTGAGATACTGTGTTCAAAATTTTATCAAAAAAACTTGGACAGTTTTAGGAATTACATGTAAAATTTAAAGCAATTTGGACGGAAAAAAAATATATAAGAAGTTGAAATCGTTCACATCATTTTGAAGCAGCCTGTATTTTACAGTTTTATAGGACATAAAGTCCCGGGCCCTACTGATGACACTGACAATGCCTAGTAGCCGTAGCCCACATGTTGCTGTCCCATGGCAGTGATGCTAATTTTGTTAGCTTTCTTAATTAGTATGTATAGATATAAATTACCAGAATACTTACTAATTTTTACAAAAATAGCTGTGTAGAAAGTTTAATATTCCTGAAAGTGATTTTTTACAAGTATATATGTGCACATAAATTGTATGTTAGTCATCTGCATGTGTTTTTCCCATCATTCCCTCAATCCATTCAGCACCTGAAGTGGAAAATGTTAGCTAAGTTGTGGTGGTGGGGGGGAGGGGTTTGTCGAGACTTAGGGTTAACTGAGGGATACCATACCCCTGCATCCCTCCTCACTTTGAGCACTGAATCCCTCATGTTTATCAGCATCTGTGTGTGGTTCAAGTGGCAGACTGTGTTGGATTATTTATTATGACTGAAGTTATTATGAGAGTGATAACATCAGTGCTACTGTGAATGTACAGCCTGGGGTAGGATCTATTGAACAATCGCAGCAACTGAATTAACCACTGGTTTCAGACAAAACATGGTCACACACAATGGCTGTACTGGAACAGTCATTTGAAGATCTCAGTAGAATTCAGGATTTACATGTTAACCTATGGTATGGAGTATAATCATGCAACTTATTGCATATTTCAGTGCTATACCTATCAACTGTACAGTAGCATTCAGGCTGAAACAACAAGTACCGACCACCTTGGCAGAGTGCTTAGCATGTGCTACAACACCATGGTTCCCGAGTTTAAATACCAACCAGGGCATGGGTGTCTGTTTGTCAATTTTATCATATCATCACTCAGCGTCATTCATCGTTATTAGCCAAAAGTGGCAGACAAGCAAAGTAAAATAATAATAAAAAGCAGCAAGTGACACATGGGTTTTCCACCAAAGTGATAGGTAAACGCATGCAGCTTGCTGTGTCACTCAAATATGAAAGGTGCATTTATTTTGTAAGAGTCATTTGCAAGTGAAATGTCTAGCTTGTCATTTCTGTTTGAAAGCTCCCATGAACTTTTCTGACACACCTTTGCATATTATTAACTATTTCATGTGAAAATTAATGAACTGTTAATCACCAATAAATCTGCACATGCCATATACACAGTATTATTAATATATCATAGAAATGGACACCAAGTTTTACCTTTGCTTGTAGTACTCCGCACTCCTCCCCTTCTTTCTTCTGCCAGTTTTTGGATCCAAAGTTTCTTGAAATTTTGGTGCCTTTTTGCTCATAACTAGAAAAAATAACGGAGTAAAAATATGAATCTTCCTGCAATAGTAAGTCCAATGATATGAAGTATGGGTCTTTTAAATCTGGTTTTCATTTTTAGTTACTGTTACTGTAACTTTAAATCAACAGTCAAGACCTTCAAAAGCATGTACCATATTCTTTGACTGCTATTATGCAAGCTAATATGTTTGGTCACCTAAGTGTTTTATATTCAAGTTCTTTGTAGCAAGCCTCCCCGATGGCGCAGTGGAAGCATCATTGCCTTGTAATCAGGGGTTCCTGGATTCGATACCAAGTGGAAGCACATACTTTAAACTGTAGGTCCAGTCCCGATTAGCTTTACTGTGCTAAAAGTGGACTTAAAACACCAACTCAATCAATCAAATTCTTTGTAGCAGATGCTACAAACGGCATATATTGTTAAAAATCAGCAATAAATAACAAATATTATTTTTAATAAATGTTCCAAATTCATATCCTAACCTACAGAAAAGTATGACTAGTACCATGCCAGGTGTCATGGACCTAATCTCTTCCTAGTACATATTCATTTGTAGCAGTCAGTGTTCTAAATTTGGTTTTTTTGTAACAAGGTAAATCGTAATAGCATGTATTATGTTAAAATTGATAATAAATAAAAAAGAAAGTGTCATTTTTAATGAGTGTCAAATTCCAATGCTAATCTCTGAGGAGAAATTCCTGACTAGTACCACATTTGGTCTGGTGGGCCCAATCTATCATTAACTTAGTCTTTGCGGCTATGATTACAGTATCAACGATCCTGTACGATTACAGTATCCTGTCTGGATTAATAAGGTTTTACTGTGCTTCATAAATTTTAATATACAAATTACACAGGCCTGCGAATAAAACTTTTGTTTTGCGGCATAAGAGTAAATAGGTGTGTTCTTACCTAATTTTGGTGCTGAATTCAAATCTGCTTACCGTTTTCCTGTATCACGTAAGGATTTTTTACAATAATGACATGAAATATTTATCGACTTACTAATTTTTCATTAACAAAATAGATTTATGGAACGCACACGCAAATTTCGGCTGTTCACAAACCAAAAAGTGATTCTGGAAGTCTTTTGAATGTTGATCACGGAAATGACATCCATTTTTCGCAATCTTGAAAGCTGATCACAGAAATGCAATCACGTCAGGATTTTTCACAATCAAAATTCTCATATTCGCCATTCGATTATGTCTATTACAGAATGCAACAAAGATAAAATTATAGAAGTGAAATTTCAGTTGTTTACAAACCAATAGGTGATTCTGGAAGTATTTTTAATGCTGATCATGGAAATGAAGTCCTTTCCCCCCATCATGTCAGGATTTTTCTCCATGTCAGTAAATTCAATCAACCCACCATATTATAACATTGAGATCTGGACATTTTGTGAAGGAAATTTTTAAGAGGGATTTCAAAAATAAAACTTAATCAAGGTCCATATAATTTTCAATCCCACGTGTCTTGTGAAGGTAGAATATAGATTAAATGCTTACTATTCTATGTGCATATATAGTTCAAAATTGGAGAATTTGTATTGTAGAAAACCAATATTTTACCATCTAAACAGAGCCATCTATTGGGGAAATGATGGAACTACACATTTTATTGTGAAATTAAGACAGTTAATATTTTGCCGTTTTCTGGAGAGAAAAAATAGACATGATGGGTAAAAATGGATTTCATTTTTGGAATTAACATGCTGAAATTATTCAGAGACAACAGTCATCTGAGAGACATCCAAACTCATGTCGACCGGTGATATCATTCTACTAATGTTACAAGCAGTGCTTCTAATACTAAGTACTACAGCTATGTCATCACAATTAATAAAATGTAGAACTGTTCGAAATCTGTACGTGATATGCCAAAACTAATACTATATCTGACATCGGAGCACTTGATTTGGCTCATATCACATAAAATATTTCGTGCCACAAAATCTTCACAGGCCTGTGTTATCCATTGGAACTTCAACACATACTTTAAAATAGTCATGATATCACGAGGTAATTATTTAATCACAAATTCCAATTTCTCCATGAATGCTGTGCAAAAAATATGAATATTATGCAATTTGCATAGTTTCCAGGATATTTAGAATCCACTGGAGACACCCAGACTCGGGGAAAAGTATCAGATAGTAACAGTACAGGCAAGTAATTACCACTCATACGTATCAGCTCAGCCCTAATACGAGACTTGCATTTTTTTTTCTACTCAAATTATCTTACCTAAATCTGCATGAGGATCATCATGGAAGTTATCCAGCTCAAGAGCTTCTAAAGCTTTCCGAGCTCGTCTTCTGCGAGCAGCCAAATCCAGGATTCTTCTTTGTCCCGCATCTTTTAGACGACCTGATTCTCGGGAAGCTGCCATTTTAAAGTGATTGAATTATCCTCCGTTCACACAAAACTACAACACTGTCAACGATGTTTACAATCCTTTGTCAGCAATGGGGAAGCTTATCTGATCCATCAGATCATCAATGCGTAACTGAAGAGTCTCTATAATGTCAGCGGAAATGAACAGATGGGTGTCGTCCAGATCTTGGATGATGAATTTCCTTCCCAAAGCAAGCGTGTCGTCCAGGTGTAGCAGGAACTGTTTCATAGCTTGGTCACTGAAAAACAAAACACATGGTTACTATTTCTAAGTAAACTCTGAGCTTTACTTAGAAGAAGTAGGTATTGCCATAAAATGAAATTAGCTCTTTTTTATCATTTTCCACTTAGTTAAATGAAACTTAGCACTCCTAGTTACAGCATGTCCCGTGATGTGTGTTGAACAACTACACTGCAAGGTTTAGTTGCATGCTATCTAAGTATTTAACCATATCTTATTTAAAATTAGTTTTAATCCTTCCTGTAAAGTGCTCGCACCCACCACAGTATCCAGGTACATGTCGAAACTTGTCATCCTAGTTTTCAGTTGGTTATTTAATCATAAAACGGAAGATATTCCATGCCTCATATCAACATGATGTGTGTGTGTGTATGCTAGACAGCTATTGAACGCAACCACCCGATCCTCTCCCACCCTTTTTGTCCTGATTTGTGGATATGTAAAAAGTAGTAGAACACCACACTGACTAAAGTTACAGTAACAGCGCCTAAAAGAGGACAGTGAGTGGATGCTTCTATGTGATCGACTCCTCCAACCACCCTACTGCATCCCAGGCAAACAACAAAAATTGGATAAGTAAATTCTCTTTTACCCCAAATATGTAATCTTTGTGGGATATTTAGTGACATATTGTGACTACCTCCTCACTCATTTTATTTGGGCACCGTCACTGAGAAGCTACAACCTTCCTTTAAAGCTACAGCCAAAGCCTTCCTTACAAAAAAACTTGGACATGGGTGCTCGCTCCGCTCTTTTTTGTACTACTTTCCTTTGCAGAGACCCCTTGTGGTGGAATCTGAGAACCTGACCTTTTTTTTTATGCCTTGATTCTCACCAACAATATTGTGACAACAACAGACACTGTTCAAGAATTTGGATGGTGAATATCATCAATAGGGCTCGAAAGTTGAAGACCTTAAAATAGCAAAAAAAAGACCTAAAAATATCAGAAAAAGGACCTAAAAAGGGAAAAAAGGACGTATAAATGTCATCCAAATTAATTAATAACTTAAGTCTTAATTACATATTTAATGAATAAAAAAATATACAAAATTCTGGTGGTATGGAACACAGTGCGAAAACTGAAAGCTTCAAAATAAGAAGTTGCCACTTACAGCGCGACCTTCCAGACAAGTTACGGTTAAAGGACCTTGTATCGTACCTGCTTCAGTCGTCCAAAAATATATTTGTTTTTTATTTCTTTACTACAGAAAGGATGTTTAAGAGGTGATGAACTGATGATGATTCGAATTGAGAATGGGCAGTAAAAACGTAGTCGAAAGAAGGTGAAGTTGCACAAAAAAAAAAAAGCCGTTAAGACCTAAAGAAAGGCTAAAAACGGGCCAATAAGCTAAAAAAAAAGGACAAATAAAGCCCACTTATTTTGGCCTACAATGACCCAAAATTAACATATATTATGTTGGGCCTCGTCTTCGGACACTAGGAAAAAAAACTTCCGAGCCCTAATCATAACTGTTGAACCATCTTATCTCTTGAACTTGAAAATAATTGTATTCCTTTTTGATAAACCAAAAATAATTTTGCCATGGAATCGTTTTTAAATACGATTAGCCTTAGAACAAAACCTCTTTATAATTCAAGTCTCTACTTTTGCAGGTGAGAAATCCTTCTTCAGATAAACCTTTGGAAGACATTCAGAATGTCGAAGCGCAAAGGTCTGAGCTTGGAGGAGAAGAGACAGAGGATGCTGGAACTCTTCTATGAAAAGAAAGACTTCTTCCAGTTAAAGGTATGTAGCATTGAAAAAAGGATAGAAAGCAAACCCTCTGTTTGCATAGCTTAACAAGTATAAGGCATTAGGCACACCCCCTTCTGTCAGCTTCCTGCCACTCCATGCTGAGTCACATGGACACTATTGCCGATACACTTGCATCATCTGCTTCAATGCAGAAGCGAGCAAGGCGGCTCTGGCACACTTTTCAGATTGCATGAAGTTTTTTGCACATTGAGTTTTCTATTTGGTTTTGGACATTCACCCCATCCCACTCACATCAAAACATAAAGTTCTTCCATGAAATAATAATAATAAAAACCTAGAAGTGCTACAAAAATAGCAACACCACAACAAGCACAGCTACAATTACCTCCCATGTCGCAGAAGTATTCTAATGTGAGTCACACATCTCCAGAGAGAATAAAGTCATGACTCATGACACACACAGGCTATTGATTCCTTCACAAGAGAGGTGCAAGGTTTGGCAACAATGGTGGCTAGTAACATAGTTATGTCTCTTATCCTATAGTCTTTTGAACAAACAATAACTGTATTAGCTAGTATTGGCTGGCATGTCAATTTTTCATTTGTGAAATAGCCAACAATTTCGTGAAGGATATTTTCATGAGGGATTTAGAATATGAAATTACATAATCAAAGTCCATATAATTTTCATGCCAATGTGTCACCTGAAGGTGGATTAAATGCAAACAACTCTAGATCATTTATAGTTCCAAATTGGATGATTTGTACTATAGAAACTTAATATTTTACAACCACTATCTATTGGGGGAATAATAGAATTACACATTTTATTGTGAAATTAAGGCAGTTAATATATTGCTGTTTTCTGAAAAAACTGGACGTGATTGGTAAAAATGGATTTCATTTTTGGAATCAGCATACTGAAATTGGTCAGAGACAACAGTCATCTGCGATACATCGAAACCCATGTCAACCAGTGTTATTAATTATTAAACAGCTCTTGGCAAGAAAGAAATATGGCGACAATGATGGAAGTTGTTCTGCAAAGGTGTCAGATGACAAAAATGCCAACACAGCCAAAGAAAGTGTTGACAAAGTACCATAAATAATTAAAATTGTATCTATATCAGATTTTATAATGATACAAATGCATTTTTTTCTGTGTAGGAACTGGAGAAAATTGCACCAAAGGAAAAGGGCATAATATCCCAATCCGTGAAAGATGTGGTACAGAGTTTAGTGGACGATGGTCTAGTGGACACTGACAAGATTGGCACCTGTGTTTACTTCTGGGCATACCCCAGGTAAGGTATTAATAATAAAGTTAATAAACTTCTCCTTTAACATTCCAAGTTACAGTGTCCTGACACCCTGACATTACAAGTTATAAAATTCAAAATTTTGAAAAAGTATTTTTTTATTTTATCTGAAGAAAAATTATAGTGAGTTTACATTAATAAAATGTAATTAGCTACTAAAGTTAATGTATTGGGTTGGCAACTAAGTTCCCGCCGTTTTTTAAGGAAGGTGTTGAAAGGTTAGTTTTCAATAAACAGATACAAGTAGTTAATCAATAATGTATTCTCCTGTGTTGTTTACAATGTTTTGTCAACGTTCAACAAGGTTTTCAATACCTCGTCGGTAGAAATCACGTGGTTTAGACTCGAAAATGTCATCCAACCAAGCTCTCAATTCTGCATCAGTATTGAACGAAACTCCCCGCATAGCATTTGAAAGAGATCGAAAGAGGTGAAAATCCATTGGTGCCAAATCAGGAGAGTATGGTGGGTGTGGCAGCACTTCCCAACCATGAGCTTGAATGGCGTCCTTGGTCATATTGGCGATATGAGGGCGGGAGTTGTCGTGCAGCAAAAGAACACCATGCTGCCGATTCGGTCTTTTCTCTTGAATAGCCGTGTTGAGTCGTTCCATTTGTTGCACATAGAGTTCCGCGTTGATCGTTTGATTCCTTTCAAGCAATTTGAAATGGAGAATCCCTTCAAAGTCCCACCATACGCACAACATCGTTTTACGCGTGGGGTCGCTTGTTTCCCGGGGCTCAGCCATTCCTTACGCCGCTTCATATTCATGTAAAGGCACCATTTTTCATCGCCAGTAACGATTCGGTGAAGAAATCGTTCCTTGTGTCCATGGGTTGCACGGTGCCGAGCAAGCAAACCAGCGGAGATTGTGGCTCGTTGATTTTTGTTGGTGACACTTAAAGTGTGAGGCACCCATGCTCCACACTTCTGAACCTTTCCATCGAGTGAAGATGCTTCTCTACAGTAGTGTGGGAGCAACCCATTGTCTCTGCCAGTTCCCTTGTTGTTTGACGCGGATTTTCATGCAACAGGTGGTTAAATCGCTCTTCATCGAACTCAACTGGACGGCCAGAACGAGATGCGTCTTTGAGGTCAAAATTTCCTTTTTTGAACTTCGCATACCAATCACGGGCGGTTCTTTCAGCTATAGCACCCACTCCATACACAGCACAAATGTTGCGAGCAGCTTCTGCGGCCTTAGAACCTTGATTAAAGGCAAAAAGGAGGAGGTGTCGAAAATGCTCATTCTTCTCAACTTGACATTCCATTTTAATGATCTGTAAATAACAAGAAAATGTGTCTTAGTAACAAAGAAACATAAATTTAGGTAGAACAATATATTCTCTTTTGCATGATGTACACCTTCGTGCCAAACGTATTTAATGTCACAGAGATTTTTCCAATTAAAAAAACGGCGGGAACTTAGTTGCCAACCCAATACATACCGTCCCATGTGTCTGTAGTTGAAATACACAGGCATATAAAAGTAGAAAGTGATGTAAAGATGTATTTGTTATATTTTTGTTAGTTTATGTATTGATGACAAGACTGAATAATTAATATAAAGAAACATCCTGCCACCTCTACACATAATTACTCATCCTCGTTATTACAAATAGCGTAAGTGAGACAGTAAATATACTATACAAAACGAAAGAATGAATTGGTCACGATATAAGCAAGGATAAGAAATTAGCAATGCAGTTACAGTTGGGAGCTGAGAAGACTGAGAGGCTGAGGAATGCAAAACTGACCTGCCTGTTGTCGCCGTGTGCAGCCAGCTCGTCTTCCTTTCAGGGTGGCAGCGGCATAAATAAGAAAGGCATGGTACGAAAACGCATTGCAAATGAATGGAACATATTACATAGTAACAAGTGAAAGCAATAGTAATAAAGGAGTTAAACTTCACAAATCAAAGCATCCAACGTGACTAAGAAAGTAAGGGTGTGTGCGTGCTTTTTGTGTATTTCCTAGCATCTTGTTAATGCTTCTTTCCTGGACATGGATCAATTAATTTTAACTTATGCAGGGTAGTACATTTTCTCTCTCGTTTGTATTTACATTTTGGTATGTAGCATTGCTTTTCTGCAACTTTCGTATTATGGAACATGAAGTTGTAATGTCTCGGCCCCAGTGATTTATCCACCAACTACGCCTTAACACCCCACACAATTTTTATAAAAGGACAAATTTATGGTCATTTTGGCTCTAAGTATACCTTTTCACACCCATAAACACAAATTTACACCCCTCAAATAAAAAATTCTGAATAAACCTTTGCTCAACCCCCAAGCCAGCTTTCCTGCTTTTCGTTGCATGATAATTCTATTGATAGTTAACCTTCAGCGACCCAGTTTACTAGATATAGTATGCTCTATACATATACGTTTACTTATACACACACGCCAGAACATTCATTCGATTTTTAAAACAAATTTATTTCCGAAAACACAGAAGAAGTGTGAATTCCTATGACGTTACTGGTCTTTGAGATGTCCCGTGGCTGACGTCATCCGTGGAGGTTCACGAATGGTTCCGAACTTTTCCGAACACCAGACTGCACCTCACACTGTAAGTCCCGATTCCATTATCAGATTCTCACCCTTTCCTACAGGGACTTCTGCATGTCTGACAACACTGAAAAATTGAACACCAAGTCGAAGCTCCCCTCCCCGTTCACCCCGAACCTCACCCTGTACTCGCAGTCTTCTCAGCTCCCTACTGTACTTCCAGTCACTGAGCAACTATTCTAATTAAATATAATTTCCTAATGTTAACTATGTTGTTTTTCAGCAAAGCAAGACACACTAGAAAGAGAAAGCTAGAAGATGTAACAAATAAACTAGACGAGACCAGAAAGAAAGTAACATGTACTCAGGAAAACATAATAAAAGCTAAGGTAACTATTGAATATTACACCATTATTATTATTATTATTATTATTATTATTATTATTATTATTATTATTAAAGGACAGACAGTGCACAAAACACAATTGCGTGAAATAATGGCATGTGAATGAGAAACTGTTCAGTCACCTGAAGCAATGGCAGAGTTAAGGCAGGCTCCGGGGTATCATTCTACACCATCGATTTTCCGCACATTTAAAATATTTTCGTGAAAATGTTTAGTTCCTTATAACAAACAGTGTTTGTAAATAGCACGGAAGGTAATTTTTTAGATCTACGTGCTACGAAACTTACATTTTTTCTTAAAATTAAAATCCCTTGCGTAACGTCAATGAGGTTTATCAGGGCTTCTATGATGGCGGATAATGAATTAATTTCACAGGCGCAAGTCTGATTTTTTTTCTTTTTCTTCTTATGATTGACTTGTGCAATGGGAACATTTGCAATTGTGATATGTTATTTGTGTGATATATTGGCAGGTTGGACATTTCAGACGTTGGATTTCATTTATGCGACTTCAGAAATTGGAATTAATTATTTATTTTTGGCAACTGCTGGCCGAAAAGAGGAGGGTTGTATTTTCTAAATGACTTGTGGGATGGGATAATTTGAGACTTCTTTTTTTTTTATGATGGGACAGGAGTGGAGGGTGGTATTCTGTGGGAAAGGACAAAAAGGACTTACTTCATTTTTGGACTTTGAAATTTAACTTCGACCCACAATTCAGTGGCCACGGTGGCTCAGTCAGTAACGTGTCTGACTACCATGCTAAAGGTCCCGGGTTCGATCCCTGGCCGGTTCAAATTCGGGAACTTTCCTAACGTTAGAAGTGGCCCCAACGCCCACCCAGCGTCGAATGACATGGGTACCTGGGGGAAACCCTGGGGGGGTAAAGGCAGTCAGGGGCATGATGCTGATCACATCACCCCCACTCAGACCGGATCAAGGAAGTGTGGGTCGTTACTCCCGCACCCCCTATACGCCTTCATGGTGTGGTGCTAAGCACAGGGGAGCACTTTACCTTCTTTTTTTTTTACCGCAATTCAGTGCCTGGCTTTGTTAAAAAGAGGGTAAGTTACCTTCTTAGATTTAATTTTAGCCTTAATTTTTGGTATCTTCATGTGTCAATGCAGAAAACAGTGAGAAATAGTGTTGGGGGCAGGTGACTCTGGCCAATTTCTAACATGCCTTTAAAAGGGATTCTATAGATAAAGGTGGGGCTGCGGTAGTGGTAGGTCAATTACCCCAGGGGTGGAGCCCGTAATCAGTGGGAAATTTGGACTCAACAATATCTCAACTTCAAATGGCTGTACATTCGTAAATACTGGTTTGCGCGATCCAAATTTTTGTTCTTCATAATTAGCATTAAAAAAAATTTAAAATAAACTTCCAAAATCGAGGGTGTAGAATGGGACACCGAACCCTTAAGGCACTTCTTAACCTTAAAATTTTTAATATATTTAAAGCTTTACAAAATGGTCTACGTAGCCACTAGTGTGCTGCAGGAAAAGCATTTCGCTCAAGTGTCAAATAGTTCACACGGATAATGCTAGATAGCGTATGGAATGAAGAGCTACTTCGCTCCAGCAAATAATGCTCGAACAGGCAAAACGAGCGATATACACTTGAAGCCCAGTGGTACACCAGTAACTGTAATTTGTCTGTGGTAGTGGGCCCTCAAATATGGATTGGGAAGTTAAGGATGCAGTAAAGTTGAAACTTAGGAGAAAAAAGGTTGAATACCACTGAATTACGCTACTGATCTCGATGTTTAGTCTATCTTACCAATACAGTGATATATGAAAATCAAACAGACGATTGTGGTCTGTAACTGCCAAGACCGATACTTTTACATATTTGTGTCTACAATTAATGTAACATTAAAATGATTTCCACTGTATACGCTCGAGCGTGGACGACTGGAATGAGTACAAGCGAGTGTAAGTGGTCACATGCAGTATTCTAGTAGTCACAGTCATCTTATAAATAATGTTCTGAATGTTCTCAAATGAAATATCAGTTATAAAAATAATTGAGCATTTTTTTTTAACACAAAGTGCAGTATATTTTTTAAAAGCAGCCAGTGACAGTTTTTATGTTATAATGTGTAGAAATTTCAATGAAAAATGCAGACTCAACCAAGACTAAAATCTGGGTCTCTGGCATACTGTGTGATGACTCTACTGACTGGTCTACCAAGCCACAGCAGGATCTGTTACCCTTGAAACACTGATGATCTGATGTCATTGAGAGACAGCTTCGAGTCCTAGCTGAACCTGCCTTTTGTTAAAATTTTTACATAGTCCATATGTTGTGTGTGCGAAATCATAACATCACTCTTCTGTTCAGAGGTGCGCGATCATCCAAACAATTACAGGGGGTGGAGTGTGGACAGCCAGTTGTTACTGTAGGTTTTCTATGACCGGGTTATGGTACTCATTCCTAGCCCCCAATTTCCTCACAATGGTGGGTGGCCACCGGTCCCATACACAGGACAAAATCTCAGGAGAAAAGTTGTTACGTTTCCCCCAGGAGACTCGAACCTGTGCACATCCCATAGCTGGAGCCCAAAGCTTGCACCTTAGACCACATGGCCTCGATGCAGGTCTCGAAGTTGCATTGTTCCAGTCAATATGGCATCTGACTGCCATATGTGAGACCTGGATTCGATTCCCAGGTAGGGGTGATGCAAGGCAATTTCTCCAACCTTTCACCTACGTGAAACAACCCTGGGCTTCACCAAATTTGTAAAAAACTGCCACCTGCAGGTAAAGACATCAAGAGCATACTGTTCGTTACATCACCTCCAAAAAAAAATAGCTGAGATTGAGAATTTAACCGTCATAAATTTTTAATAGTATTATTTTGGGTTTAGTGCCTTTTTGCCGGCTTTTACATGTTCAATGCCAAAGTCTCCAAATCATTCATAAATAGCATATCATGATTTATGATTGAATTTCTAAGTTAAATTATGTATTAGTGGAAAAGTTCGAGGCAAACATAATTTTGACTAATTGGAGAATATTTTCAATTGAAGGTTGGCAGAGAAGAGACTGATCGTAGAATGAAAATCCTGCAGCGACTGTCTCAGCTGAAAGAACAGAAGCAATCACTGAAGGAGGAAATACAAAAGTACAAGGACTGTGATCCCGAAGTGTTGGAGAATACGAAGAAACAAACACAGGTAGTGAATCTGTTGTAGATATATAATTAATCATATCATAGTTAGGGGGAGTTCACTTTTGCATTCATTTTTTAGTTTTTTTTTTCTTTTTCAAACAAAGTCTTATCATCAGAATATTGTGATTTTCACAAGTAATAAATCTCACACTTTTTCAGTGCTATTTCTTTTTAAAGTAAAAAAAATATATCAAACAAAAGGCTAATAATAATTAAAAGTACTTTAATGATTCCAAATATATTAAACATCGTCACACAATGAGAGAAAACTTAAATTTTGTCAACAACAATAATAAATAGATAAATTTATTTTTCAATTTTACACCACGTACACCACATGTAATTTGCTCTTCCTTAAACCAAAAATATTGCAGTGCTTCCATTTGTAGTATTGGCATGATTTTTCACAAGCTGTATAGAGGGTAAAGGTTTTTAATGTAAAAACACGAAGACAACAAATCCTACTGTACATGTTGCTTTACATGATTGTAAAGCTTTATATGGCTGGCATGTTATTTTTAAAATATAAATAGCAATAAAATGTTTTTCTTTCACATAGGTTGCCAAGGAATCTGCAAACAGATGGACCGACAATATATTTGCCATAAAGTCCTGGTGCAAAAATAAGTTCTTCATAGAAGAAAATGTACTTGACAAGCAATTTGGCATACCTTCAGAACTGGATTATATTGATTAGATCACTATTCTGCTATGATCTACCTCATGTTGTTGTTTATGTAAATATTTTGTATGTATAGTTTAGTTTCTTCTATGTAATGAAATATTACAGTATATTTTTTTGTAATAAATATTCATAGTTTTTCAAATGGTGATGTTATTGTAACTTTCAACTTCGTTGCTGCAATACATTTTCGATTTTATTTTAGTTGTTTGGTTGTGGTTGCTTTCCACTTATTGTTGTGTATCATTTAACCTCTGTGTGTGTATACATGACAGAGATTTATACATGGCGACGAGAATTTAGTTAGAAATCGAGGATAAGTAAGTTTCACTTCTAAGCTTCGTGTTACAGTGTAAATGTATAATGGCTTTAGTAGCTGGTTTTGATAAATATGATCCCCAAGATGGATCGATAGTAGAGTATTTGGAGCGCTTTGATAATTATTGTCAAACACAAGCTATTCCAGAGGACAAGAAAGTTCCTAGATTAATATCTGTTATTAGAAACAAGCCATATGAAGTTCTGCGTGAATTATTTGCACCTACATTGCCTCATGATAAATCCTATCAGGATTTTGCACAAAGATTAAAATCTTATTATAGTCCATCAAGTAACTATATTGTGCAAAGGTTAAAGCTTTGAAAATGTATACAATAAGAAGACGAACAAATAGAAGATTTTGTAAGGAGATTAAGAAAGATCGGAGAGCAGTGTGGTTATGGTGAGTTTCTTTCCATTGCTTTATTTGATTCACTAATTAGCGGAATCAGATCTAACACTATTCGTAAGAAACTCATTGCTGACAATGTAATGGAATTTCACAAAGCTTTTGAGGTAGCTAAGCAGATGGAAAAATTAGAAGCAGATATGAAGGAGTATTACGTCCAGTCCAATGTAAATTTTGTAAACACTAACCGTGCAAAGGTAAGTAAGTACAAGGGCGATATAAGTTTGAACTCAGGTGCCAATTCTAATCCAAAACAGGATAGCTGGAAATTCCAAAATACTGTGTCAAGTTGATCCAATCTTAGCTTTAGACAAAATCAATCGGATAATGAGGGAAATAAAAATGAACGGGAAAGAAACCAACAATATTTCAAGCAGTGCAGATACTGTAAGAAATTCGGTCACGATGTTTCCCAGTGTTTCAAGTTACAGCGCAATAAGGAAACTAATAGTACTAAACCTTATAGCAAGTACAAGGCTAAGGCTGTTGTTTCTTCGGATGATATGGACAGTGAGGTATTAGGTGTAAATGAATTAAGGCTTGGAATGATTACTATGGAATTAAATGGAGAAAGTAAATTTATGCAAGAAGGATCGATTGGGTATACTTTGTCTCACTGTAATGAAATTTAAGTTTCGTCACAACCATATCTTAAATCTGATCATTCTTCATTGCCTATGAAAATAGCTCATTGTGGTAAAGCTAGTAGTAAGTTTGTTTCTTCGTCTGAATATGTAATTGCTCTCAAAATTAATGATTCTATGTTGAACTTTGAAATAGAGACAGGTTCACAAGTTTTGATTGCAATTAAACATTTTGTGACAGTCAACTGCATGGTTTGCAATATCTGGAAGCTGACTGTGTTTTACAATGTACTAGCAGTATGACTTTGCCGTTAGTAGGAAAGGTTGCTGTAAAAGTTTGTTATGAACATGTAGATAACATACTGAACTTATATGTAGTCGCATGTGATTTAAAATATCCACTCATGAGAATACAATGGATCAGGTATTTATTGTCTGATTGTCACATTAACCTATCTCAACTTAGGCCATCGTTGGAAGTGTATCAAGACACGACTCTTATTTTGTCTATGTTAACATCTGACAAGTTGAAATTTGTTCAAGGGCAAACTTTGGTTAAATCGAAGGATACGACTAATGCTTCGTCTGTGTTAACAACTGACAAGTTGAAAATTGTGCATGGGCAAACCTTGATTAAATCACAGATGGTTAAGTGTGAAAATCTGATTGCATCTTGTGATGTGCAAGGATTAATAAAATTTATTAAGCACGAATATAAAGAGTTATTCGATAATGATATGTCGCAGCCAATTAAGCATTTTACCGCCACGATTCCAATGAAACAAGGCATTACACCAATTTTTAAGAAATTTTATAATGTTCCGTATTGGTTAAGTGACAAAGTTAAGTCTGAATTAGACAAATTGATTGAGCAATACATTCTAGAAAAGATTGACTCAAGTGATTGGGCGAGTCCTATGGTCATTGTGTGTAAGAATGATGGTAGTTTGAGGCTTTGCTGCGATTTCAAGAACACTGTGAATAAATACAGGGTGCTCGGAAATTCCCCTTACAAACTCCTAGGGCTAGTAGAGGGGACTGAGTAGACAATATTTGGAATAGGAACCCATGTCCGGAGTGTCGGATGTGCATGTGTTGGTATGCAACCGGGTAGGCAGTACATGACTTCAGAAGATCACCTGATGACCTAAAGTGTAATAATTTATTACAACCATGTCAAATGAGGTGTTACGTAAGGTGCAGAATTGAATGATGTAGTGTTGCCCACGGGACGAGACAAAACAGGCTTTTAAAAATTCGAGACGAGATTGATCATGTGTCCCGAGACAAACGAATATTTTCGAGACGAGACAGCATTTCCACGAGACGAGACAGGCCAAAGTCTCGTCTCGTGGGCAACACTAATGATGTGTGACAGTACATAATACAAACAAATTTATTTGGTAACAATGGCAAGGGAACAACAAAGAAACGTACTATTCATTGATCACAATAACACTTGTGTTGACAGTGGAACGCAACAATTTGTTTATGTCTTCTGCACTGGATGTGTTGCATACGGCACTGCTCAACTACAACAATGGCTCGATATGACAACCACCAACGTCGTTGCACACATTATACCGACTAATCATTTTCCGGTACAATCGCTCCATCACACCGGTGTCCCGTTAGTCTCTTGTGCAGCGACCAGAACTCGTGCCAGCAGTTCTTTCTCTGTCCTTACATGAGTCTCGTACACCATCCTCTTCAAACGTCCCCACAAGAAATAGTCTAATGGCGTTAAATCCGGTGATCGTGGGGGCCACATGGTTGGATCACCTCGGCCTATCCATTTTTGCCCGAATCTTTGGTTAAGATGTCTCCGAACGTCACGTGTAAATTGAGGCGGTGCGCCATTGTGCTGAAACAGTTCCTGAGGGACGTTCAATGGCACAGCATCCAAGAACAAGGCCAATACTTCCTGTAGGAAGATCAAGTACGCGGCACTCGTTAGCCTGGCAGGATACCGCGGCAGGGTAGACGTTCACGTGCCATCAGGTGATCTTCTGACGTCATGTACTGCCTATCAGGTTGCATACCAACAAGGGCACATCCGACACATTGTCATAGTTGTAGCACGGAAACGGAATGTTTCCGGACATGGGTTCCTATTCCAAATATTGTCTACTCAGTCCCCTCTACTAGCCCTAGGAGTTTCTAAGGGGAATTTCCGAGCACCCTGTATGTTGAAAACATAACTTACCCATTGCCCAAGATAGACGAAGTGTTTCCAAAAGTTAATGGATGTGGTGTATTTGTTACCTTGGATCTCAGAAGTGATTACCTTCAAATAAAACTTGATGATCAAGCTAAACAGTTACTAGTAATGAATACCCCATGGGGATTGGTACAACATACTAGATTGCCATTTGGTCACAAATCTTTCAAAGAATGATTGAAGGCATACTTTAGGGATTAGATTTTGTCATTCCATACCAAGATGACTTACTTATTGTTAGCAAGGGTTTAGAACAAGCAGTTACCAAAACACTTAAAGTTATAACAGATTATTTTGAGGACTGATTATTTCTTCAGAGAAGAAGGAGGATAGAGAGATTAACACTCTTCAGGCAAAATGAACTGTCCTTAATATGCCTTGTGTAAAGGGACAAAGAAAAACGCGGTGAAGTTTTTCGAGCAGTGTTTGTAGAGCCTTTGAGTGAAAGGCCGCGTTGCTTCTGAAGTCATGTACTGCCTACCCGGTTGCATACCAACACATGCACATCCGACACTCCGGACATGGGTTCCTATTCCAAATATTGTCTACTCAGTCCCCTCTACTAGCCCTAGGAGTTTGTAAGGGGAATTTCCGAGCACCCTGTATTTATTCACAGTGTTCTTGAAATCGCAGCAAAGCCTCAAACTACCATCATTCTTACACACAATGACCATAGGACTCGCCCAATCACTTGAGTCAATCTTTTCTAGAATGTATTGCTCAATCAATTTGTCTAATTCAGACTTAACTTTGTCACTTAACCAATACGGAACATTATAAAATTTCTTAAAAATTGGTGTAATGCCTTGTTTCATTGGAATCGTGGCGGTAAAATGCTTAATTGGCTGCGACATATCATTATCGAATAACTCTTTATATTCGTGCTTAATAAATTTTATTAATCCTTGCACATCACAAGATGCAATCAGATTTTCACACTTAACCATCTGTGATTTAATCAAGGTTTGCCCATGCACAATTTTCAACTTGTCAGTTGTTAACACAGACGAAGCATTAGTCGTATCCTTCGATTTAACCAAAGTTTGCCCTTGAACAAATTTCAACTTGTCAGATGTTAACATAGACGAAATAAGAGTCGTGTCTTGATACACTTCCAACGATGGCCTAAGTTGAGATAGGTTAATGTGACAATCAGACAATAAATACCTGATCCATTGTATTCTCATGAGTGGATATTTTAAATCACATGCGACTACATATAAGTGGATGCAGAAGTTTACATGCAGCAGTTGGCGTCGAGATCTCTGGGTATGGATAATTCGCGAATTTGATAGTGCTATCGGCAGCAAGTTGCAGTTAGATATTCGTGGACTGTTTTTGTAGATGTAGTTTGCCTAGTGAACAGTTAACAGTGACCTGTGTTCCGGACATTTGAACGTTCACGTGATTGGGAAAAGAGCGCGTGGAATTTTATTCAAATACAAACTGTTTTCTCGTGGCAACTTTTATAGCGCGAGAAGTGAAAATAACACTGTAAGTGTGTAGTTGTGAACTGAGAATTGCTAATCGAGGTGACGACGTTGATACCAAGTTCGACCTTTGAACTATGAATGCGGCGGTGAATTTCTTCGAGGGATAGACGTCGAAGATCTTCGAGGGAAAGAAGACATCAAGGAGCTTCTGCCAATAGTGTTTCCCCCCTAGTGTCAAGAGCTCGAGATGTGTACTTTTATATCCAAAGTGTTGATTACAGTCAAAGTGAAAATGCAGCGCTGAGTAAATTGGATCGTGGCGGTAAAATGCTTAATTGGCTGCGACATATCATTATCGAATAACTCTTTATATTCGTGCTTAATAAATTTTATTAATCCTTGCACATCACAAGATGCAATCAGATTTTCACACTTAACCATCTGTGATTTAATCAAGGTTTGCCCATGCACAATTTTCAACTTGTCAGTTGTTAACACAGACGAAGCATTAGTCGTATCCTTCGATTTAACCAAAGTTTGCCCTTGAACAAATTTCAACTTGTCAGATGTTAACATAGACGAAATAAGAGTCGTGTCTTGATACACTTCCAACGATGGCCTAAGTTGAGATAGGTTAATGTGACAATCAGACAATAAATACCTGATCCATTGTATTCTCATGAGTGGATATTTTAAATCACATGCGACTACATATAAGTGGATGCAGAAGTTTACATGCAGCAGTTGGCGTCGAGATCTCTGGGTATGGATAATTCGCGAATTTGATAGTGCTATCGGCAGCAAGTTGCAGTTAGATATTCGTGGACTGTTTTTGTAGATGTAGTTTGCCTAGTGAACAGTTAACAGTGACCTGTGTTCCGGACATTTGAACGTTCACGTGATTGGGAAAAGAGCGCGTGGAATTTTATTCAAATACAAACTGTTTTCTCGTGGCAACTTTTATAGCGCGAGAAGTGAAAAGAACACTGTAAGTGTGTAGTTGTGAACTGAGAATTGCTAATCGAGGTGACGACGTTGATACCAAGTTCGACCTTTGAACTATGAATGCGGCGGTGAATTTCTTCGAGGGATAGACGTCGAAGATCTTCGAGGGAAAGAAGACATCAAGGAGCTTCTGCCAATAGTGTTTCCCCCCTAGTGTCAAGAGCTCGAGATGTGTACTTTTATATCCAAAGTGTTGATTACAGTCAAAGTGAAAACGCAGCGCTGAGTAAATTTCGTAAGTAGGTCGACCACATTCTTTTAATTGAGGTTAAAGTGTTTATTTTCTGTTTATTAATCCACGTTACTAACCTAAGATTAATCTAAGGCAACTGGAGGTAATTTTTGTATTAGTTTTAACTATGTAAAACAAAGCCTTCCAGCTTTCCAGGGCAAATTAAAAATTTATTAACCGCTAGTTTATTTTAGAAGTTTGTAATAAAAAACAGTAAAGAATCCTTGGGTTTTCTTAAGCAGTTTTAAAGTGTAAATCAGAAATGTAAAACCAAAAATATGTTCTAGCGTAAACGAAACTGCGACGACGTTAAAAGTCCAAAAACAACTTTTATCATTATATGGTGCCCAAAACTCCCCTAAGATTGTCTTGGTGAAAGAAAAAAAAAAGGGGGGGTAACAGGCATTGTGTTGCGTCGTTGTCGGCAATGTTTATGTAAACATTTATGGTTGTGTTGTAACTTTGGTCAGCGTGTGTCGGCAACATGGTTCGCACAAAAGGAAAGACTCCGTCTGAAAAGGATTTCGCACCCGAAGTGGGGTGGGAGGAAATATTGGATTGTTGTGGAAGATTGTTTAAAGTAGATGGAGCGATAGAATGTTTGGGTTGCAAACAATGGCTGCATAAAGTCTGTATAGGAATGAGTGAGGAAGATTATAAAGAACACGAAACTGACATTGGTAAAGACTTTTTATGTGAACGATGCAAGAATCGAGTTGAGAAAGAACCTGCCGTTGGAGTAAAAATAATGGAAAAAGAACAGGGTGTTTCGAAAGAAAGCGACGAATTTGGTTGTCAAGTTGACGTTGGTCTGGGAAAAGAAAATCATGTCTTGAATTCAATTTTGTCATTTATGGAACAGAGTAGGCTAGCGCAGGAGAACTTATGCCTAAAATGGGAAGAAAATAAGGAACACGATAGGCTGAAATGGGAAGAAAATAAGGAACAGGATAGATTGAAATGGGAGAGATTATACAAGAAAATGGAACAAGATAGGTTAGAACGGAGACAGAAAGAGGAAAAAGATAGGCTCGTGCAGGAAGACTTATCCAGAAAATTGGAGCAGAAACAGGAACAGAATAAATTGGAACTCAAGGAAATAATAAATGCTTCCATGCAAAAAATAAATAAGATGGAGGAAAGACTAAGCATTTTGGAGGTGCAAGTCACTAGGAAAGAAAAAATGGAGGACGTTATGAAGGAAAATAAAGTATCATGTCAGACAGGAATGGAAAAGTTGAAATATGATTTAAATATCATTCAAGTGAACGTTGAAAGTTTGGGAGTTGGTGTGGTTCAGGAACGGAATGTTAATAAAAGCAAGTTCAAGGAAACTGATGTTGAAATACAGGTTATAAAAAATAGGGTCGACGTATTAGAGCATGATTTTGTCAGATTTAAGGAAACTGAGGATTCTAGAAAGTGTTGTGACCTTAAGCCGTTTAAAGATTTTGTTCAGAATGAAGTAAAGACTAATGATGGAGAGGAAGAAAGAGAGATGGTGTGACTATTCTTGGCAGGCAGGAAGTAGGGATTAAGTACAGTGAAGTGTCGAAGTTAACCAAGTTTACAGGAGAGACAGACGAAATGTTACCCACTGAATTTCTTCGGCATGTGGAAGACAGCTTGAATCTGATGGCCCTGAGCAAGCATCAGTACCTGAATGTGATACCTTTTGTGTTGGTAAAAACTGCTAAAATGTGGTATATAGAAAATAAGCAAAAGTTTACGAACTATGAAGTATTTAAGAAGGAATTTTTGGATGCTTTTGAGTCAGAAAATGTTAAGTCTGCCCGTTTAGCTCAAGTTCTAACACAGAAATTTGTGCCAGGTCAGGGAAGAAGTGTAGAAGAGTTCTATTGGGACAAGGCGAGGCAACTGAAGCTGCTCGAACCTGCCTTATCGGAAGAAAAATGTGTCAGCCTAATAGCAAACTTACTACCTTTTAGGCTTCGAGAAATGTTGTTAACCGTTAAAATTAAAACCTTGTCTTCAGTTGCTGATCTGATAAGGAGTCATGAATTATTGTGGATGGAACAGAAGAATCGAGATTCTTTTAGAGGCCAGAAAAATTAGAAAAACGTTGGGAGGAAGAGAGGAGCGATGATATAATGTTGGTAATGTCGGTGTTACTCCTGCATCACCGAGAAAGGATAACTATAGACAGACATCGAGGGAAAGTTTCGAGAATCATGATGAAGGGAGGAATGATTCAAGATTCTATCGTCGCAATTTGCAGTTTGGAAGAGGAGGAAACCAAAATTTGAAGAGAAATGAAAGATCTGATGTATCTTCGTGGGATGAGCGAAGAAGAAGCAACTATTCACCTCGTTTTGAGAGAAAAATCTGGCAGAGTGAAAATTATGAAAGTTCTAGTCTGCCTCCTAGGAGGAATAGAAGCGAAGATGAGATCGTCGCCGCCGAAGTACATAACCAGGAGGATCAACAAAACGAGTTACCGTTCCGCCACTAAAGAGTGGGCGGACCGAAAACCAAGATGTAAATATTAAAATGAATTTCAAAGATATTATTGAACCTGCAAGAAAGGATGAAGAACGAATAGAAGACGAACTTGAACAGTTAAACTCGGAGGAAAAAGATTTGGGAAATTCTTAAAAATGTGAAATAAACAGCAATATTTATCTGAAGACACAAAAGGATGAAATAATTAGTACTCTTGAACGAATAAGCAACAGAAGTCAGTATTCAGAGAAGAAAGTTACTAGTGGTGATTCTCATAGCGAGAAAATTGAACCTATGGAAAATCGGAAACAAAAAGAAAAGACTTTAAGAAAAAGAGATAATACAAATAGTTTTGGCAGACTAATAGTTTCTCTATTTGACGAAAGTTGAAAGAAGAGGAAGAAGAAATTTGAAAAGTAGAGAAAAGAGAAGAAAAAAGAAGAGGAATATGGAAAAGATACATGATAGTAACGACAAACAGGAATATTCAGGAACTGAAGAAACAACAAGGACTGATAAATCTAAAGATGAGAGACATTCTAATTTGTTGGGTAATATAATAAAATGTAATTATTAAGTTAGAAAATTTTAGAGAAAGATCTAATTTTCCATTTCTCTTGATGACCATTTTGAAATTTACTAGTTTATATAAATCTTGATAAAATGATGGAAATTGTTCAAATGTAAATAAGCTGTTAAAAAAAATGTGTGTATTTTGTTATGAGCCAAGTATAAAAATTGAGAAAATGAAAAGAAAAAGTTATTTAATGTCAGTTGTTTTGTATAGGTTATGTGAAAACTAGTTGTGGTTCAATGTAAAAAGTTTAATTATGGTTTTGATAAAAGCTCTGGTAACTATTATTGTCAATGAGCAGGTAGATAATGAAAATTTGAATTTGAAAATAACTTTGTAATAAGAGAAAAATGTCAAAGAGTAAGAAAAAAAATGGAAGTAAGCCTCAAAATCGTTAAGAATAATGAAGAACAAATGAGAAAGAAGATAGAACAGTCATGTTCAGAAGAAAGTTATTTGAGGAAATTCTTTGGAAAGCAAGGCTAAATAGCATTAATAGAATGATGAAGTGATGAGAGTTCTTGGACATAGCTATATGAGATAAAAGTCAGTGTGTATTAAGATATAGTGCGAGAGAGGCACATAAATATAAGGTCGAAGGCGGACCAGAAATGAAAAATAGTAAGGTCGAAGGTGGACCAGAAATGAAAAATAGTAGGTCGAAGACGAACCGAAAATTATTGTAGTTATGTAATAAAGAACATGCTGATATTTAAGTGAAAGATTATGTCCAGAATTCTGTTGCAAGTTAAGAAATAGTTTGTTAAGAAGATAAGCGACGTATGATAAGATGTAATTTCCTGAAATTAGTAATTTGAGCATGCTGATACCTTAAAGAAGAAAGAAGAAAAGAAAGGTAAAGATCATGACAAGAGAAAGGAGGTTTACTGTTAGGTTAATTTCATGAGTATGATGATATTTTGTAAAGATAGAAATCCAAATATTTTTATAATGTTCTACACTTACCCGCCTGTACCCGATCTAGTAAAAAATTGAATCACAACATGAAGAAAATTTAAAATTATGGAATTGCAGAAACAGTAAAAGGAGAATTTATGTAAATCAGTTAAAACAATTAGAAAACTTGCCTGACAATTTGTGATTCATTGAAGTTACTTGTAGTAGATTGATAAATTATGTAGTAATGGTTCAAAGTTGATTTTATGTAATGCATGAAGGTATATATGTAATGAAAAGAAATTGAAAATATGTTTATTATGCTTCAATGTTTATAAATTGTGCATACTTTCTTGAGAATATTCTTATCACGTGGTTGCAAGAAACGATTGAACAGAATTATTAGGTGAAATTAAAGGAAAATCTATGTGCGTATACTGTGTTAAAAGATATTTTGAAAGGAAAATTGTATATACGAGGCTTGTACAAATATTCAAGGAGAGGAAAAGACTCTAAAAGACATTAGCTCTCCTTGATCAGTCCATCTAATGTCTCTTCAGGGGAGGGGACATCTATAACAGATTATTTTGAGGACTGATTATTTCTTCAGAAAAGAAGGAGGATAGAGAGATTAACACCCCTCAGGCAAAATGAACTGTCCTTAATATGCATTGTGTAAAGGGACAAAGAAAAACGTGGTGAAGTTTTTCGAGCAGTGTTTGTAGAGCCTTTGAGTGAAAGGCCGCGTTGCTTTGCGCGTTGGCTGCAGAAGTTTACATGCAGCAGTTGGCGTCGAGATCTCTGGGTATGGAGAATTCGCGAATTTGATAGTGCTATCGGCAGCAAGTTGCAGTTAGATATTCGTGGACTGTTTTTGTAGATGTAATGTGCCTAGTGAAGAGTTAACAGTGTCCTGTGTTCCGGACATTTCAACGTTCACGTGATTGGGAAAAGAGCGCGCGGAATTTTATTCAAATACAAACTGTTTTCTCGTGGCAACTTTTATTTATTTATTTATTTATTTATTTATTTATTCCTTGTTTTGGATGGCGAAGTTAAGGCACAAGCCTTTTCTTCCACTTAACCATCTCTACATTACATCTTATAAATTGAATTTGATAGCTAACTGTATGTTATTATTAAGATACCAAGAAATGAAATCTATAAAAACTAAGAACATTAAGATATCAAAAAAGAAAAACACAAGAAAAATAAAACAGAAAGACGCAAAAAACATAAAAAATAAAGACAAAAATACATACACACTAAGTAAAAAAAAAAAAAGAAGATACACGTAAAACATAAACACACACGCAGCAAACATAGTCAAATTACAGAAAAAGTCAGTGGGTGTTGGTCCTACCAGTTTACAAGAAGGTTTAATTTTATTTTCCTGTTTTCAGTTCTGGTAAGTTGACTCCAGAAGATGATTTGTTAATTTTGATTTGAATTGGCCGAGAGAAGAAGAGTTTCTTATGTCATTGGGGAGGTCATTCCACGCTCTGGTAGCAGTGACCGTTAAGGAATGTCCATAAAACGTTGTCTTGTGGGAGGGTATGGCCAGCAGAGAGTTGTCTCTCGAACGGGTGGCAAAGGTGTGTGCTGCACTTAGGGGTTGAAATCGAGAGAGTAGGTAGGAGGGCTCTCGTGAGTTTACTATTTTGTAGAGCGCTGTCAGAGCGTGGAAGCGGCGGCGAGTGGAAAGGTCGAAGCGTGAGAAGTGAAAAGAACACTGTAAGTGTGTAGTTGTGAACTGAGAATTGCTAATCGAGGTGACGACGTTGATACCAAGTTCGACCTTTGAACTATGAATGCGGCGGTGAATTTCTTTGAGGGAAAGAAGACATCAAGGAGCTTCTGCCAATAGTGTTTCCCCCCTAGTGTCGAGAGCTCTCGAGATGTGTACTTTTATATCCAAAGTGTTGATTACAGTCAAAGTGAAAATGCAGCGCTGAGTAAATTTCGTTAGTAGGTCGACCATATTCTTTTAATTGAGGTTAAAGTGTTTATTTTCTGTTTATTAATCCACGTTACTAACCTAAGATTAATCTAAGGCAACTGGAGGTAATTTTTGTATTAGTTTTAACTATGTAAAACAAAGCCCTCCAGCTTTCCAGGGCAAATTAAAAATTTATTAACCGCTAGTTTATTTTAGAAGTTTGTAATAAAAAATAGTAAAGAATCCTTGGGTTTTCTTAAGCAGTTTTAAAGTGTAAATCAGAAATGTAAAACCAAAAATATGTTCTAGCGTAAACGAAACTGCGACGTTAAAAGTCCAAAAACAACTTTTATCGTTATAAAGTTTTAAACCATTTGAATGAGTACAATGTTATGGTTAATTGGAGGAAGTGTTCATTTTTCAAAAACAAAATTGATTATTTAGGATATACTTTAAGTAAGGAAAGAATGCATCCTTCTGAAAAGAAGCTGCATGCATTGATACTATGTCGAAAGCCTTGCAACACCAAACAATTAAAGGCTTTCCTTGGAGGTATTAAATTTTACAGAAGATGTGTGCCTAATTTGCCAGTTATCTTGTCTGATCTTTACAATTTATTAAAGAAAAATGTGCGGTGGCAATGGACAAATGATTGTCAGCAGCAATTCGAGGCAGCTAAACTGGCTTTGCAAAATACTAAGGTCTTTGTTCCATACGACCAGAATAAATAAGTTATTATACAGTGTGACGCATCTCAAAATGGATTAGGTTCGCAATTATGCCATAAAGTGCAAGGCGAATTGAAGAACTCTTCAAGACATTTCTAATGGTATCTCAATAACTTCTATCTTGACTTAGTAGCTGCAAATATTGCAATTTAACAAGATGATGAAATAAACTCATGAAAATCACATATTTTGCATCACCTGTAATTTTGGATATACTCAAGATATGGATGTATGTTGCATAGCATTTAGTATATCAAATTCCAAATTAATAAAAAAATATAAGGTTGAGAATCATGTTACTTGACATGGAATGACCCATCAGTGAGAATCCTGCTGAACTGTCCACAATCATTTTCTATTCAATTTCCCACTTCCTACTTGAAAGAACAGGTGGTGTCAGAATTCATATAGGAGAGAAAGTATTTCAGTGTAGTGATTTGAACTGTATTTTTTTCCTTTCCCTCAACTGACAAACTTTTTATTGCTCAATGTTTCCATGTAGTTTCACATATTGTGTTCTTTTTTCTTTTGTTCAACATTTATATAAGGAATGAATTGCTATGTCAGTTTCAACAAATGTATATAACAGTTTTTAACTTATTGTTAATTATATAACCCTTACTATTTAAATATTTAATCACTTGTTACTGATTGTTTCTAGTGACTGACAATGCATTTCATTCTTTATACGAGGGCAAATCGAAAAGTCTTAGACCCTACTTTTTTTTTTCAGCCGAAATATTAGTGTGGTTGAGAAAGAGAGATATACACTCAATGCAATAGGTTTTTCTTGGAATGGCCCAGCTTTTACTCTCAGCTGCTCCACGGTATGGCGCTGCTGTCAATTTGCAAAGATGGTTGTAGTACTCAACACGTCCACGTCGTATGAGCAGGAAAAGTGTTATTCGTTTTCTATGGAACAAGGGACGAACGCCCATCGAGATCCATAGGGAAATGTAGCCGTATAGTTCAGAACTCTCCCCCAGTGATTTGCACTTGTTCGGTCCACTGAAGAAGTTCCTGGCTGGACAAAGGTTCATTTGCGACCACTGTCCGGCAGTGGTTCCACGATCAAGCGGCCGAATTCTACAACAGCGTCATCTTCAAACCAGTGGTGCGATGGGACAAATGTAAGTGCAAGGTAGATAGAACAATTCCTATATTTTGATTTCCCTGCAAGTTTATTATTTCGGCTGAAAAAAAAATTGGGACAAAGACTTTTTGATTTGCTCTCGTGTAACTCTTGAAAAAAACACTCTGAAACTGCATGAAACATGGACTGAGGCACTGAAAGAAAAAAGCATTGTTATAATTGGTGCTGATATGAATCTGACTTCACAATCTGAATGTATTTACTTTAGTGCATTTGATGCTATTAAAATATACTATCAGTCAAATTTTGGTTTTGAGACTGTACTTTAAAGCAGTACCCTAGCTTAGATTTCTATACCCAGGGTGAGAAAAACTGATCCCATTCCCTCTTTACCACGAAAAATATGTTTCTGCCCCCTAGAAAGTTCATAAGTCATAAAACCATTACTCTCAGGAGGCTATGCGTCAATGGTTTGTGTGGCTATTCAGGTATTTTTCAGTTACGAAGGTTGGAAACACTGCATACCCCAATTGATGCACTACAGGACTCAAGCTGTACCCGCCATATTGTGTGTTACGGAAGCGAAAAAACGAAGAACAATAATTACTGTTAATGTGAAAAATTGAAATTATTTTCGTGAAAAAAAGCAAGCAAAATGCCATCTTAAAGAATCTTTCGCAATGCAGAATAGGTAAGTATGAATGTTAGAAACGACGAAATAAACGAGTGAGATGTGTTCGGTGGACATCGCACTGGTACTGGGATTTTTTACAAGGTGTCAGCTCAGAAAGCATGAGTCTAGTTACAAATTTTGAATTTGCAGTTTCTTTTATTACACTTTTCTGCCATCTTTGACTAATTGCGATGATGGAGTGTGATGAAATTAGTGAAGGAACACTCACAGAAAACACTCGTGCCCAAGCCAGGACTCAAACCCAGGAACTTCAGTGTCGAGATCAAAAGGCAACCACTTAACTCGGATAGCGAGCCAGCAGTTGCAGGTTTTCCTGATATAACTGACGAAAGTACATCACTTATCTTTCAACATGGATATTGTCCTGAATGTCATTGGTCTTGCACTACAGAGAATAAGCATTATTTTACTGCACTTAAATTACCTGTCCAAACATGTTCTGGTAAGTATGCGATGTAGCCCAAACACCTTTCACTCATTTATTTCGTTAATTTTAGCATTGATACTTACCTATTCTGCATTGCGGAAGATTCTTTAAGGTGAAGTTATGTCTTTTTCATTAAAATAGTGTCAACTTTTCACATTACGAATCATTATTTGTCTTGCTTGTTCCGCTTGGGTAACAGACAATAGGGTGTGCACTCTTCATGGATCATCGCGCGTCGTGCTTGTGTTTTGTCGATTTGGAGTGGGTATGCAGTGTTTCAACCTTCTTCACCGAAAAATACCTACTTTCGTGTTCATTATGTCATCACAAACCATTGACTGATAGCCCCAAAAATTATTCACGATAGCCCCACGAACCATTGATGGATAGCCCCAAAAACCATTCACGTTAGCCCCATGAACCATTGACGGATAGCCCCAAAAACCATTCACGATAGCCCCACAGATCATTTCTGGCAAGGTCAGGTTGGGTTAGGTTAGGTAAGCATAGTTAAAAAAAATTCTCGAGGAAAAGAAAAGGCACGTTTGGAAACACTGGCGAGACCGCGTGACTTTCGACGCTCGTGCCATCTGCAGGTACATAATGGAAACAACAGCATAATGTTGTCGCTTTACAGAAAATGCAATATCCTTGCATAAAAAGTGATTATTTCTTGTTCTACAGCATTCTATGGTGAAGTTTTCAGTTTCCGCGAAAGAAAATACCTCGAAGAACTTCGACAATGCTACAGAAACTGATTTCAGTAAGTAGTTTCTCCTGTAAATTTGAAGAAATCCTTTCCGGCGATATCGCATACTTACCCATTGGAAGCGGCCCGGCGCCCACCCAGCGTCGAATAACATAGGTACCTGTGGGAAACCCTGGGGGGTAAAAGCGGTCAGGGGCGTAATGCTGATCACATCACTCCCACTCACAACCGGATCAAGAAAGTGTGGGGTGTTACCCCCTATACGCCTTCATGGCGTGGTGCTAAGCACAGGGAAGCACTTTACCTTTTTTTTCTTCTTTTAATCCAATACATTGGCTTTAATAATCATGCTAAATTATGTGTATCTGTTAAAGCAAATTCATTGATCTGCAGGCAACAATCGATACTAATCAAATTCCTGCTAACTGACAAACAGGTATAGGGATGGAAAAAGTAATTCTCTATGAAAAAGTAGGAGTATTCGGTGTGTGCTAAGAATCTAATCATGTAGGAACTGCATGTTTATAACATGTAATATGCTTCACATGCAACTACATACCGTGATTTCGGGTAACAGTATGGTATAGGGAAAACACATTTCACTCCTTCATTTTGTCATTTTTTACATTCGTAATTACCTATTATGCATTGCGAAACATTGTTTAAGGTGGGATTTCGCTTTCACGAAAATAGCTTCAATTTTCCACATTTCTTTTAATTATTGTTAGTTCCTCTCACACACAATATGGCGGAGAAATCTTGACTAGCGTTGTCGATGATCACTGGGTTTGCAGTGTTGCAACCTTCTTCACCGAAAAATACCTACTTTCGTGTTACTCATTTTGTATTTTTTTCTGGGTTCAAAAACCCCACACACCACTCACGGATAGCCCCACAAACCATTCATAAATAACCCCACACACCATTCTAATAGCCCCATGAACCATTCATAAATAGCCCCACTAACCATGCATGCAAGGTTAGGTTTAGGTTCTGTTAGGTTATTCAAACACAGTTAAAATTGTCATGTTCTGGCAAAACAATCGCGAGTTTGGAAACACTGACCGGGTGTTACGTCAACGAACGCACGGAACATTTGGTTCACGTAGTCGAACGTAATGGAAGCAAGAGCTTTTGTGCATCGGAGAGACATTAATGTCGAAAAATACATGATTTACCGGCCGAATAAGTTGAACGAAGGGAGAAAACAGTTCCACGAGCTTTCAAAAGTCTACAGAAACTCAGTTCCGTACGTATAAATTTGAAGAAATGTGTTTTCCCTATACCATACTGTTACCGTGATTTCGTTACGGTTTCAAATTAACGAAGGACTGCAGACCACTTGTTCAACTACAGCTTAAATAATGTTTCCATCGAACACATTAATTAATATAATTTATGGCATTGCTCTTCTTTGTTACCTACCATTCAATAAGAATTCCTTTCATAACATTCACCATTGTCTATCAGTTTTCATTACTCATAAATCAAATGAAAATATCCTGTGTTGTTGTCGGTCGACATTTCCCCACAATACGACGGACAAGGAGCTACAATTAGTCACACATCGTACATCACTAATCAGAATAATTGAATAATACGCTTAACGCAAAATTAATATCTTATCACAGTACTCTATGTATACAAGATAATTCTCGTGTTAGGAAGCTAGATTGTCTTCAAAACAAATATTTATGTCACACTCACACTTTGGGTTTCCCGTGCAGGAAAATTGTAAAGATACCAGATATAGTTAGCGATAACAGTGCGTTAAGGGTCTCCCTTATCGCACAGCGTTAGGACATTACGTTCTGACGTCAGATGAGCAATGCCTAGGAATGTTAGGTTAGGTTTGGTTCTTCTAGGATACATAAACTGTAAATGTATTATTTATGCTAATGGAACTAAACCTAGCTAGCCTAACGTAACAACTTAGGCATTTAACCTAACAATTGAAGTGTTCCCGTGACGTCAGAACGCAAGGTTGTTTTAGTGTTGTCCAATAAGGAATACCTGTGCCTCAAAGAGCCGGGGATACTTTCGGGAAGACAAGAATGTTCAAGATATCCCGACATTGTGAAAACTCGAAATTTCCGCTCTACTTCCTCCCTCACGTGATTGCATTTCTGTAATACGAAGTGCTCATTCCCACTTTTCGGGATCGGGATGGGGCTAATTTTTATTTCCGATCACGGTACAACTTTCGGGATTTCGAACATATGCAAATATGAAGGAAGATCAACTCGAAATAGTAAAACAGAGGTAGAAGTAAAAGCATAGAATAGGTAAAAGTAAAATCTAATTTTGAGCAAAAAAAACAGTACCATCGTTTTGTCTATAGTATAGAATAAAAACTACATGGTATTGGTAATACTGTTGATGTCTAACATGGCGTTTTACTCGTGTTTTGTGGCAAAGAGATGCCTTTCAACTTCAAGAACGATGTCGGTCCCTATAAAAAATATAACAGTTATTGGCGGTGGACTTATGGGTTCGGGAATTGCTCAGGTAAAAATATAACGAACTGTTACCAGATTGACTATGCAGAAAAAATGGTTGAAAATCCCCACCCATAATTTGCAAGATCATTATAGTAAATTTAACGCCGAAG
Source organism: Lepisma saccharinum (assembly GCF_977018435.1). NCBI lineage: Eukaryota > Metazoa > Arthropoda > Insecta > Zygentoma > Lepismatidae > Lepisma > Lepisma saccharinum. The sequence continues at coordinate 64,635,507 of NC_139241.1, read as the reverse complement.
GGTCCACGATTTTATTATTATTATTATTATAGTTATGCTGGATACCGTGTTTTGTAATTGATCCCGAACTGTTTTAGAGGATTTATCTTTTCTGTCTGTTATCAGGGTCATTATGTACGTGAAATGTACCATCATCCTTCGCGTTTCCTGCATCTTGCTGTGTCGGCATAGAAGTCAAGCCTCACCATTTTCTTCTGGTCTTCCCCCATTCCGCTCTTTCCATGGTGTTCCAATCGTGTCCTCTTCTCCTAACACTCCACTATAGGCTGACAAGTTAAGTCCCGATATGCGCAGATCGCTGCGGAGCACTTCCTATTATGTCATCCTCCCCACCACTCTTCTACATACTGGTCTGGCTTTGAGACTACGAGTGGTGCCAACTCAGCAAAATTAAGCTAAGACAAATATGACATACTATTTTTACTGTGTAGATTGTGGGTGCCGGCTCATATCAGTTTATCGGTGGTTCATTAGATTTAATCCGATCTTTGAAAATGCGAGTGGTGCGCGGATTGTAAACTAGTATTACGCACGCGCATTAACATTTATAACGAAGATAAACTACTGGGTGAATGACTTCATTTTCTGAATGCGACATCGAGCAGTGGCCTGTTTTTTTTTTAAAAAAAAAGCTGAGTGGGTTTCACGCTTGCCTGTGTTCTTTTTTAAAGCACTGAAATGTTCCTGCTCTTTACTCTTGGTTGCATATTTTTGAAATGCAAAAATCAAATCATGCCGAGTCCAACGAAATCCACAATCTTCTCTAGAAAGCCTCTTAGAGGACAGGCCAGAGAAATTGTTTACAATGTTGCAACATATTTGCGAAATCAGAAGGAGTTACATAAACTTAAGTATAATGTTGTCGAGTCCACAAGCGCCGCCACGGGAGTATATAAATGGATGGTTTCTCAAGTTTTAAAAGAATTGGATTGGATTGATTTGTTGTTTTAAGGGGAAGACTCTAGTTTACGTCCTTTTCCTAAGAAATACGTGTCATATATCGTTGGAAAGCTTATAAGGAAAATACAACAACGTAATTCCCAAAGCGAGGAAAAATTTCCTGGAGGAGTAAATCGAGAAAAACCAATGAATGATTGTTGAAAATAAGTTGAACTGTTATTCTCACTTTTTTCAATTAAAGATGAAGTTAAAAGGGAGAGGAGTAAATCTGCATTCAGTATAAAACATTGATTGTGACCACCTGTATGTGAACCTCATGCGATGCTGCTGCTCCTTTCTCCCTTAGAGCCTTCTGAATATTTGTTCTGTCCATGCTATCATTCGCCTTTTCTACATCCAGCAATGACATAATCAGATCATTTCCGTACTCCTGTATTTGCCTTATGGTGAATATCAGATCTGCTGTTGATCTGCCTCTTATAAATCCATACTGTTCCTCTCTCATATTCAGCTCCATCACTTCCCTTATTCTTTTCTCTAATATTTTCTCACACACCGTTGCTGCATGGCACATTAGTGGTATTCCTCTGTAGTTTTTACATTCCTTTCTGTCCCCCTACTTGAATATGAGAACTATTTGTCCCTTCGTCCAATCTCGTGGCACTTCTCTCGGTAAGACTGCAGAATATGGGCTGCTTAGGAGGAACGCGGTTCATAATTTTTTGGTAACGTTTTCTAGTTAGTAATCGGGAAAAGTAAGTTTTAAGGTGCGGACATTTTTTTTTCTTTAAGAAAACCAGAAAAACGTGTCCAGGTTGGGCGGTATTGAAATCGTAGCAACGAAGGAAAAGGCATATTCCTTCACAAATCTAGTGAAAGCAAAAAATGCCTATGTTGTTAGGTAGCTAGGTTTAGTTCACTTAGCCTAAATAATAATTAGTCATTGTATTTATGCTAATGAGACCTAACCTAACAGGCCTACCTAACCTTGTAGGCATTCCTCGAAGAAATAATGAAAGAAACTATGCGTAAACAATGTGGACACAAACGAATGGAGAAATGCATTGCTTTTAGTAGCAGGAAAAACATTTTTCATTGTATTTATGCTATTGGAACCCAACCTAACAGGCCTAACCTAACCTTGTAAGCATTCCTCGTCTGAAATAATGAAAGAAACTGTGCGTCTGTGGGTGGAATCCGGAGCGACAAATCACCTCGAATGCCGCGAAATTAAGGGTCTCATTTATCGCACAACACTTGAGCGCGTAAACAATATGGACGCGAACAAATGAAGAAATGCATTGCTTTTAGTAGCAGGAAAAAACATTTTTTACGTGCAATAATATAATAGTAATCGTAAAAGGAACACCGGAAAATTGATGTAGAAGGTACGTACTTTCAGGGGATATAAATTTTGTTCGTCTATTTAGAAGAAAAAAGCAGCCCATGTTCTGCAGTGAGACCCTTCTCTCTCTTGCCACACTGTACAGCCACTGCACACCAATCGCTCCTGCTCTAGTATCATTTCCACTGGCACTTCATCTATTCCAGGTGCTCTGCTTCTCTTCATTCTCTTCAATTCTCTTCAGTGCTTCCTTCACTTTATGTTCATTTCCTTTTTTCATGTTCAGCAATTTTTCAAAATGATTTCTCTACACTCTCCTTATTTCTTCATCTTCTACAATGTTTCCTCTTTCACCCCTTAGCTTGCGTCTGTCTTATGTACCATTAGTGGAAATTAAAAAATAGCACAATGGACAACAAATGGAATTGTAAAAAAAAGAAGATAATTGTCATACTTCATGCCACGTTTGTTTCACATCATCGCATTAATATATTGACAAGTTGTCAATATATTAATGTGAGGGTGTGAAGCAAACATTGCATGGTGTGCGACACAGAATCACTAATTCTTTATGATGAAAAATTTAGGGTGGATAGGCAAATCCTGGATGCCAGTGTTATAACAACTGTCAGCGTTAGACAGAAAACTAGTCTGAGTACATACGTTTAACTGATAGTAAACTTTCTTAATAGACTAGTTATATGTAGTATTTTTATTATATTTATTTGTATTTTGTTTACATATATATATCCACAAACCTGTTCCAAACTGTTGCCACAGTATTATTGTCTAAAAAAATTTGGTACATGTCAGAGGTCATAGACACATTGATTAAAACTAAGAACCCATTGATTAAAACTAAGAACCCAAGTCCAAATCAGGAAAAACAGCCACAGGCCATTACCCAGTATCACCAAATTTCACTGTCGATACAACATGGGCAAATGTTCTCCCGGCATGTGCCAAGTTCACACGTGTCCATCCGACTGCCAAATCATAGATCATATACCATGACTCATCAGTCCATAAGACCTCCTTCTACTGCTCCATAGACCAGTGATGGTGCTGTTTGCACCACTTTAAAGGACATAGGTCATTGGTGCATGTGATAAATGGATTTCTAGCTGCAGAACGACCATGCAAGCCCAGTTTTGTCACACCCAGCAGATGGCCTCTGTACCTCTGAGCTGCGATGGAAATCCTCTGCAATCGTTGATAAGACTGACGATTGGTTCACACAACATGCTTCGGAATTTGCTTGTCCTGGTCATTTACTGTCTTGTCCCTACTAGAGTGGTGATTGGGTTGAGTGCTTCCATGAAGTTTCCACGTGACAATGACATCACTAACAGTGAACTGAGCCACATGTAATTGCTGAGAAATCTTGAGCTGACCACTCCTGCCACTGTTGCCAAGAACGGAAATGTCTACATGCCAGAAAATATGTCAAAATCAATAAAAAATTAAGACTAGAATTTCTACTCACAGAATTCAACTCTTGATCGACCCGAAACACTCAATTGTTCCACAACCCTACCACTAGGCTTTCTCTTATACAGCGTTCTCTTTCTACAGGCTGCCCCAGTTCTACAATAAATTGCCTGCAAATATTGAAGTTTTCTTCCTGGAAAGTACTGTACTTTCCATTCGTCACTTACAATTCATCTGTAGATCTTTTTATTGTTTATATATTTTTTTATATCTTGTCGTATTTATGTTTAACTTTCTTGTTTGTTTTTTTTGTTTTTTTATACTTAAAACCATCTTGACTTATTCTTGTTTATCTATTACAGTTTCAGTGTAAAATGGCTATTACAAATGCTGTATCTGAAACTTGGAATAAATAAATAAATATGTATAATTTTATATTTATTTGTAATTTTGTAAAATATTGATAATGTAATTGGTTTCTTTCTCAATAGAAATGTTATATCTTGGCCCAAGTTCCACGTTAGGTGATTATTAATAGTTTGTGAAATGTCTTTCAGGTGGCAGCACAGTCTGGACAGCAGGTTCAGTTGGTGGATGTTGACAAAACAGTATTAGAGAAAGCCATACAAAGGATTGAGGGTAGTCTGGCAAAAGTTGCTAAGAAGAAATTCCAGGTATTTTAATGTGTGTGTGTGAGCTTTAGAAAAAATGATTTGAAGTGTGTCCACTAATATAGCTTTTTCCAGGGAGGCCAACAGTGAATGTGGTTGTTATTCTTGCAGTGATATGTTTTGTTAACCAAATTTGAAACAAGTGTTCATAAGTAAATAGGCCTATACAGGCTGCACAGGCTGATCCGATAACAGATCCAAATATATTTACTGTTTAAAGTTTCAATAACAAACCCATTCCTTCCTTGGATGATTAAGAGATTCCTTATTAACATTATATGAGGCCGCGGTGGCTCAGTCGGTAACGCGTCTGACTACCATGCTAAAGGTCCCGGGTTCGATCCCCGGCCGGTTCAAATCCGGGAACTTTTCTAACGGTGGAAGCGGCTCCGGCGCCTACCCAGCGTCGAATAACATGGGTACCTGGGGGAAACCCTGGGGGGTAAAGGCGGTCAGGGGCGTGATGCTGATCACATCACCCCCACTCACGACCTGATCAAGAAAGTGTGGGGCGTTACCCCCACACCCCCTATACGCCTTCATGGCGTGGTGCTATGCACAGGGGAACACTTTACCTTTTTTACCTTATTAACATTATTCGTAGAAAATAAGTCATCTTGGCATTATGTTTTAAATGTTTTATTTGTTTAAAATGATTTTTTTGGTTCTTGATTAAAACATGTTTAAACCAAAAAAAACTTTCTTTTGTTTCTTTTTTAAAAAAACACAATTTGCCAACACTGCTAAAGATCCCCTTAAGAGAGGTTATAAGTGCAAGGCTATAAAGGGATCTACAGAGGACAAACACAATACATTAAAAAGGTAATAATGACACACAAAAGAAACTCACTCCCAGAACGTGGAAGAGACTCTTCTCCAAAAGTTCAAAACATTTTCTAAATCTCTGTCTAGGGAAATTAAAATTGAGAAGAATGTGCCAATCACTTAAAATGGCATTACATACATGGTACATGGGAGGATCAAGCCCATGCAGCAAATGAGTGTGTGTGAGACATATCTGTCATTTTAATTAACTTTGTTTTCTTGTCTTGATAGAGTTAGTGCTAGAAGTTGAAACTCAGCACTTAAATTTTTTATTATTCTTTTCAAGGACAATCCGAGTGGTGCCCAGACCTTCGTTTCTGAGACTCTGTCGAAAATTGCAACGTCCACGTCATTGGAGTCATGCGTGCAAGACACCGATTTGGTTGTGGAAGCCATCGTGGAGAACATGGGTGCAAAGCATAAAGTATTCTCGTCAATTGATGCGGTAAGTTTTTAACGTTGAAACGTGTCTGACCTTTCCCACCAAAAAAAAATACATAATTGTAATTTTAATTAGAGCTGAGCCAATACCGATGCCTATGTATCATAAAGTATCGGTTGGAATTCGTCTACCAATACCAACAGATACTTCCCCGGTATTTTGGTCTTTCATGGGGTCCAAAAAAATGCTGCACAACACTTTCGCGGTGTCTGAAAAATGTGCAAGATTCAAACTTTATTTTTATTTTGCACAGGAAACTGTATTTTGTGATTACATAACATCTATTTTAATATTTTGATGTAATTGTTGAATATTCTGAAGCAAATTTCTTGATAAATTGATGTGTATAGTTGGAGAAGAATATTTACCCACCAATGTTGATCATTATTTTGAACAAATTTTAATTATTGCAATTTTCAAGTATCGGTATCGGTGGAAATCAGTAAGAGTATCGGTATTGATATTTCAAAGTGGTATCGTCCCAGCCCTAATTTTAATAGTATGTTATGCCAAAACATTATTTATGTAAATAAATTGTTCATGTAATACGTTAGTAATTATACTACAGTACTATAACTACACAAGTGTGGAATGTAACAATGTCCGCTTTTCAGAAAAGAGTTTAGAATGACATAAAAACTCAATTTGTACAACAAAGTGTTTTATGTATTTAAATGCTTTGAATTTATTCTAACCTTAGCGAATAACAATTATCATACTCATTTCTAACATGCGTTCAGTTTTGCAAAATATCGATTATTATTTTCTTCATTTTGTACACACTGTGATTTCAGCTTTCTTATTCAAATTTTATTGTTTGCATATCTCCTATACACTTCAGAAGATAGAAATGTTTTTAACAATGAACTTGAATTAGGTTCTCTTCAAGCACGAAAAATATGTAAATACTTCTGGCTACTCACAAATAATCACAACTTCTGTGTGGAAAATAGATGATTTATTTGGTTTTTTTGGGTGTGTTGACTGTTGAACTCAATCTCTCCACTAATGTCCTGTCCACTGGTGTTTCTTTATGAGTCTGTCTTCATCATTCAACCTCATCATCATTAATAGCCTGAGGCAGAAAAGGAACATACAATTCAAAAGGAAACAATTTACCATGCATGTATAATGTGCACCATGGTTTTTGATGGGGATAAGCGACAAAAGAATATATCTGTATATAATGTGGAGTACAATTCAGGTTCACGAAATGACTTTCTTAGTTGAAGGTCGTAAAGGTGTTGCTATGTGACCAAGAGGAGAATATTGTCTTGTGTATAGAATGAATCCCCAATGCATACCACTTCTTCCCCTCTCCCTCCACTGTGTTTAGCATCCCAATGCTTTCACTTCTGCAACCACCTTGTGTATTCTGTAGTGGAAATGTGATCAAAATTATACTATGGATTTGCAGCACTCGGGAAGTTATTTTCTCTTATTTCTCACCTGACAAATATTCTAATTCTGCCAATAAGGTGCCGTTTTTCTCAGTATCGCATAAAGGTTCCATTACCAAATGAAAAATCATGGGAAATTGCTATTTCACTTTTAAGTGTTCCCTTAAAAAATATTATTACTAACAAAATCCAACCTGGTAATTTGTATTCGCACCTGTTGATATATGTTTTATATGCAGTAACATAGTGAAAACATGCATGGTTTCAAGGTGGGTGTCCGATTTATTCCATGCATAATACTCACCACAGTTTTTGGGAGCAAACCTTTTGTAAAATAGTGTGCATTATACATAAGTAAATATGTCAATTGCATAACATAAAACTTGGACAAAACATAGTTTTAAAAAAATAAATTTACAATAAAACTTTTGATAATATATTTAAATAACGTATAATGGTAGATATTTAGTCACTTTGATGCAATTACACATAAAAATTATTATTACTGTATGTATGAGAGTGTATAAAATCTAAATCAATATCTATGAAAATAGGCGACCGGGCAGAATTGTGTTGGTACCACATGGAAAAAGCAATCGAGAACAGGACAAGAGTCGCTGGTTCTCACGCACTGTGTGGCAACTTCAACCGGGCTGTGTTGCCTAGTTCGTACGTCAGACCGACCTCCATCCAGAACACTTTTGTGTCATCCCTGGCCTTTCGAGCAAATACTGTCAGTTTGTATCATATGAATTACAAAGACAAACTCCACAACAAGATCTTTCATTCTCTTAAACCTCTGTGGTTGTGCACCGACGTGGCAACAGCGCGAACTTCCTCCACCTGCTTAATTTCGTGGCCATACTTTCATTCTGTTAACATGTGCATAACAAGCTGTTTCTTAAAATTTAACATTTCTTGGACCATATTGTAAGGTAATTTTTCACATCACAAAATGTGAGTTGCTTTGAACTTGCCTGTACGTGCAACAAAATTTGTAACATGTTTTTTTTTTTCAATACTGTGTGATGATACAAGCTTTACAAAGAAAGAAATATTTCTATTATGAAAACACAATAAAAATATCAAATAAAAGGTCACTACTTACGATATTGTTTCTTTGAAACTGGTACGTTTTGTATGTACAACCGCCTCCTTCTTCAGGCAATTCTAGACATGTGTCACTACCAAGCCACGTCAAGTTTATCTTTGAAGGAAAAGATTTTTGCAGGTTGGAATGGAAGTAGAGAATTTGATAAAAGTTGTTCCCATATAAAAAATATATCCTTACCCCTTGTCATTATTCACTAAAATTTACAAAAACAGGTTACAACCGATTAAAACTATAAAATCAAAATCCCCTTGCCAAATGTGCTGTCATCAGCTGATGCTCCCATGTGGAATCACGGAATTTCATATTTTATTGTGTTTTCATAATAGAAATATTTCTTAATATTTGTCCACTGTGAGTAATTCGCACAAAACATATTATGAATGAAGAATGTTATTTAATATTTTTCAGATTGCTCCTCCACATACAATTTTTGCATCCAACACCTCCTCGTTGTCCATCCAAGAAATCGCTAGCATTTCTTCGAGGAAAGATAGATTTGGAGGACTTCACTTTTTCAATCCAGTGCCTGTCATGAAATTACTTGAGGTTAGTACTGAATTCAGATTACATTGCTTCTTTGAATAAATGTACAATCTTGTTCTTAATGTTGATGTCCTATGTTGCTTGTTTCCAACTCTGTCCCTTTCTCTGTGAAAAAGTCAGTAAATTAAGTTGCTGTTTTTTTGTGCTCACCATGATTAGTGAGTTATATAAATTCCACTTTTTCATGAACCGACTTCTTGATGTGGCAACATAGATTTTAAAATTTTGTATTGTGCAATTGGCTCCATTGAACCAACTCCTCATAGTTAATTTGCTTCAAATATATTTTTGTCTGTGTTTAATGAACATGATTATCTTGAACATCAAGTGTATCTTGACACTTCACATCATTATTTTTGGGCTGAGCGATATTGATGGCAGATATTAGTGGTATCAGTGTCAAAATATATTAGTTGGAATTATTTATTTGTATTGGCAGTTACTTTTTTTTACATTTGGTCTTTCATGGGGTTCACAAATATGCCACGCGGCAAGGTTCGTAGACTGCTAATTTCCCCCACTCTTAAAGGTCTGGTCATAACTAGCCTTTTTTCCAGCCCCCATGTTTACAACCCGGCAGGGTTTCTGTGACATCATCAGGATGAAACTTCTCCGAGAGTGTTCTATTTCCAACATTGTAAAACATACAACGCTCTTGTTTTTAAAAGAATAAACACATATTGAAGAGCATCGCAATACAACTTAACTTACACAAAATACGTGAATGTGCTGGTGGGGTGTAAGGGGTGCTCCTTCCACGTAGTGCACCCAATAGTCAACCTCCCTTCCACATAGTACACCCTGGACTGCAGACTAACAAGGCTCTGGCGACTGGCCGCATAGCCAGTACAATTTTGTTTGTGTTGTCCTGTGTGTTGTCGTTATTTGTGCTGAGTGCTCCTTTACAGCCTCAGCTTTTAACGAAAGTCCGAATATTTTATGATTTAGTTATGCAACGTTAGAGTTGTTATGTGTAACGATAAGGGGCTGGACCCTGTATAATGTGACGGGTGCAAAATAGCCTTAGTGCTGACGCATTCAAAATTTTAAATTCAAATTCAAATTCAAATGAATGTGATGGTGCATAGAAAAAATTATAAGTAAGCAAAAAACAAATTTACCCACGGTTAGTGCTGGAAAGAATTGGAAAAAGAGCAGCTCTGGATTCATTGTTTTCGCTTCATGGTATTCTCCTTTAATTTTTTCTGGATCCTGCTGTTCAAATATCAAATTCAAAAAAAAGAACGTTCTTGCTTGACAAAACACGAAATACTTGTTTTGTTTATACGATTTTTTCATTTTGTATTGAAGAAACGATTGATAATACTGATCAAGATGGTGTATCTGGGATTATCATTCTATGAATGGCACCTTTCTTCAGACTCTTCTTTGGTATAATTCCTACTAATTCGTATTTTAATCACATTCGTAACATTCTGGTATAAAAAGAAAAATGGCAACCTAAAATTTGTCTTTGCAGTAGTATTTGCTTTTTCGGAACTTCTCATCGGATTAAAATATACGGTAAACAATATCTGAATTTTTCATTTTCTTGAGATACTCATGTGCTTGCAGCACAGTGAGACATTATTTATTGTCACTCTGACACTACAATATGAATCTCATAAAAAAATAACTGGAAATACACTAATACAAGAGCAAGGAAAGAACAGGGAAACACGTTTCCTTTGTTAAAACTAGCAGATACCAAACTTTCCCCAGCGATCTTTCATCCCTATGATGTCACAGTTTTACAACCACCTTGGCTTGCTTAAAAGGGACGTTATGAACAGAACTTCCAAAGCAGGCGGCAAACAAGTCAACGGACCTTGGCCACGCGGTACTTTCGTGGAATCTAATGTAGAAATTGTGCAAAATTCGAGAATTACTTTCTATTTTGCACCAGTTTTGTGAAGAACTGGATATTGTGATTACAGAATATGTGTTGAAATATTATGGTATAATTTTTGATTATTCAGGGTGTCTACCAGGCAAGAAAGTAGGGATTGAATAAATGAAGTTTAAGAAGAACAATTAATTATTACATTTTTCAAACATTTGTATCGGTCGGAAACTCTAAATGTTTTGGTTCAAAGTGATATTGACTCTGCTGTAGTGGTTACAGTGGTCGGGATGTGTATTCCAAAATACCTGGAGAAGTTGGGGAAATTGTTTTGCTGTGGAGAATGAGAACCGTGGAGTAGCATGCTAGGATATGATTAAACCTCAGTGCAACTATTTCTAGGTGATATCACACTGTGGTTGAGATTTCGTTGAGTGTGTGATCCTGAATCTGTTTTTTCAGGTAATTCGGATTCCAGAAACCTCGGAGGAAACATACCAGAGGATGATGGAGTGGGGGAAATCCCTGGGAAAGACAACAATCACATGCAAGGACACGCCAGGCTTTGTTGTAAACAGGCTGCTTGTCCCGTACATGGCAGAAGCTGTGAGATTGGTCGAAAGAGGTATTTCTTGTTCTTTTATCTATCTTGTTTGTTGATATTGTTTGATGTCAGTTTTCTTTATTCATCATCATCCTTCATCATTTCCAGTACCTGCTGAGAAGTAAGTTCTCAGTCTTTGGTTTTTCCATCACTGCTCTCTTTTCACTGTGTTCCAATTCTATCCTCATTGTTACACAGTCTATGAGCAGGAAGTTTTCACTTGTAAAAGCAAACCACTTCGGTATGCATAACCTATTTTGTCCTGCTGCTTCAGTAACCCCACTGTGTTGTTGAATCTCCTCGTTTCTTGAGCAGTTTTGCATTACTGTGGAACCAAGCTTGGGAGTTCCTTGGTGATACCACACTTGTATAATACAGGGTGATTCCCTCGCTAGAGGCCCCAAACTTCTGTCTATAAAACTGCCAATTAATTAAAGTTTGTATTGAAAATTTGTATCCACATACCTTGAACAATGTAAAACAGGATCTGCTCATATCCGATGCTGAAAATGGTCCCCTTTCACTCTTGTACACATCTCTCCAAATTCTGGAATACCGTATTTACGAGTGCGTGTATAATGCGCATCCTTGTTTTTGATGGGTAAAAGTTACAAAAAATTATATCTCTTATATAATGTGCAGTACAATCCAGTTTCAAGAAATGGCTTCTTTAGTTGGTCGTAAAGCTGTTGCTATGCTGATCAAGAGTGAATACCTGTTGGTATGTGGACCAAGAGGAGAATATCCTCTTGTGTAAACAATAAGTCTCCAACCCATGGTGCCTCCCCCTTCTCCCTCCACTGTGTTTAGCATCCCAAAGCTTTCACTCTTTAACCACCGTATTTTGTAATAGTAGAAAGGAGATCAAAATTTCATTATGGATTTGCAGTGTTCAGAAAGTTATTTTATATTATATCTCGCCCAACTGCTTATATGCATCCCATGTGATGGAAGGTGCATGCTCGAATTCCACCAGAGGTGCACTGCTTGTCTTTGTGTCGCAGAACATTACATTACAAAGTAAAAAATCACGTGAAATATCCTTTTATATGAGGCACATTCAGAACCTTCAAACTAGCAGTTAGCAGCACAAGATTTCTTCCATTAAGGAATTTACACACTCCATATATATATATACAGAGGTTGTTCAGCGTATATTTGACCAAACGCGATTCCTCCCCCCTGCACTCAGAATGAACTCACCCAACCTTGGTCAGGCATGTTTGTCAGTGTAGTGTGTGAGCTGTAAAAGAGTGGTTGTGTTTTCTCACTGGGCCAAAAATCCCGCCCAAACTGAGCCGCTTTTTGGGAGGAGTGCGTTGTATAACTTTCCAAGTGTTTGAGTTTTCTCGCTTGGCCGAAAATGCTGCCAAAACAGTTGCTTTTGGGAAGGTTATGTTGTAGCCTTTTATGACGCAAAGTTCAGTGTGTCAATGATCAGGAAGTAGTGTAAGAGCAAGAATTGTGACGTTAGTTTGACTTTATTCAAGAATGTGATCGGCAAGTATAAGGATTGCATGACCCTAGCGTTCGGTTCTCCAACAAAGGGGACGAGAACACGTCCGTGCACACAAGCCACCACCAGTATGCAGGTGCAAGGTGCAGTTAACAGTTTCCAAAGACATATTTAGATGATTTTCCATCTGTCTTTGGGTCGGTGGATTCTCTTGCATGCCCATTCTGCAAAGTTTCGCCTGCATACTGGTGGTGGCTTGTGTGCACGGCCGTGTTCTCGTCCCCTTTGTTGGAGAACCGAACGCTTGGGCCATGCAATCCTTATACTTGCCGATCACATTCTTGAATAAAGTCAAACTAACGTCACAATTCTTGCTCTTACACTACTTCCTGATTATTGACACACTGAACTTTGCGTCATAAAAGGCTACAACATAACCTTCCCAAAAGCAACTGTTTTGGTAGCATTTTCGGCCAAGCGAGAAAACTCAAACACTTGGAAAGTTATACAACGCACTCCTCCCAAAAAGCGGCTCAGTTTGGGCGGGATTTTTGGCCCAGTGAGAAAACACAACCACTCTTTTACAGCTCACACACTACACTGACAAACATGCCTGACCAAGGTTGGGTGAGTTCATTCTGAGTGCAGGGGGGAGGAATCGCGTTTGGTCAAATATACGCTGAACAACCTCTGTATATTATTATTTGACCAGTAATGTATTTTAATTATTGTTTTCTTTTTTCCTTATGTTTTCTTTCATCCAAAGCACCATAGAAATCACAACATTCCTTCATTTTGTGATGAGCTTATTTCAACCGCATTTCACATTAGTGTCATTATCTTGAATGGAATACTGTTGCCATATTCAGAAACTGCAGGATTTAAGCTTTACAACAATATATAACATGATAGGGTTCTGTATACCTGAAAAATCAATGCAAGTGTGCCAAAATCATGGAATGGCCCTGTACGGTTTCATGTTGGCTGTCTGAATTAATCCGTGCATAATATACACCACAGTTTTTGGGAACAAAAATTTTGGTAAAATGTGCACATTATACATGAGTAAATACGGTACTTTTCTTAAAGTGGCTTTGGTAATGGCTTCAATCTCTTGATGTATAGATTCTTTCAGGGCTGCGATTGTCTGATAGTTTTGATTTTTTTGCAGATTTTTGACACATGGAATATGGGAAAGTCTTTGCAATGATTTTGATGGTGATGCCAGTAATCGCTCCTTTACATCCTGTTTTATCTCTAACTTTCTTAACAATTTCTGGATACAACACTTTAAAGGTACAAGTCTCACACTAAATTCAGTCTGAAATGCCCTTTGACATGCTTTAAATGAACCAGTTGGCCAGTATTTATGAACGAGGAACACACGCCCTTCGATTGTGTACATTGTAATCCCTATACATTCAAGCCAACACTACCGAGATGCATTGTCGTGGAACAAAACAAGTGAAGGTCATTGGAAGCATCCAAACCTATTGCGAGGGGTTAGATCCTGTTTTTCATTGTTCAAGGAATGTGCATACAAAATTTCAAGACAAACATTAAGTAAATGGCAGTTTTATCGACAAAAATTTGGGGCCTCTAGCAAGGGAATCACCCGATACAAGCAAATCTATGAAAAGTGGGAATATTGGAGAAAATTTTCTTAATTAACCAGATCTTTTTTTTTAGTTTAGCACCTTTAAGAAATATCAGATTGTATACTTTTGTTTCTAGCATGTCTATTTTGTATTGAACTTATAGAGCCAGCCTAACCTCCGTGGCAGGTTGGTTAACACATTTTACATGGTTTTGCACTACGATGCAAGGGGTCCGGGATTTCGAATCCCTGCCTGTGCCTGGGTGTTCTTTGTGAGTGTCCTTCATCAATTTCATCATATTATCACCCATCCTCATCTTCACAATTAACCAAAAGTGGCAGAAAAGCAAAGTAAAATATAGGAAATCAATCAATTGAATTTGTAGATCATTCAAAACACTTATGACAAAACAAGTGAAACACCCATGACGCGGGATTTTTTTTAATAAATTTAAGAATATTTTCAAAAATAAAAATGCATAACGTTTATTCAGGGACTAGAGTATTTTTTTATTTCAAGCTTTCTATCTGCAAAGACAGTTCACAATTTACAAGGTCACACTTGTGACTACATATTTCCTTCAATTTCTCTAACAAGGTTTTATTTTAGTTCATGTGAGTTTTTCTGCAGAAAGTTATTGATGTACTACTTCTGCTTCTGTTACAATTTGATTACCGGTGGAGGGATTCGGATCCCACTTTAAACTGTAGGTCCAGTCCCGATTAGCCTTACTGTGCAAAAAAGTGGACTTAAAACACAAAATCAATCAATCAATCAATCAATGCTTCTGTTACAATTGCAAAATATTGAGGAAAAACGTAACACCCATAACAAATGAATTCTTATCCCTTCCAAAGCGCAGTCCTCCACAATAATATAGTGGTATTGCTGTTGCCTTATAATCAAGGGATCTCTCTGGTGTGATCCTTTGTTCAGACCACACTTTAGTCTGTAGGTACAGTAGTGATTAGACTATCTGAGCATAAAGTATACATTGCAATAAATCCGATGAAAGCAAACAGTAGGTTTACTTCAACTCATTATTGAAACGCACATAATCTCCCAACTTATATTCTTAGTTGCATAGTACGGGGCCTATCCAGAAATTAACTCATGTTTTGGAATAAAAAGAAGACAAGTGAAAGTAGACATTTTTTATTATATACATTTTGAAGCAACATTTTTACACTACTTTTCGACATAGTTGCAGTACAAATTTAGGCACTTATCAGAGCGATGAACAAGCTTACAGAGTCCATTGTCATAGAAAGTTGGCGCCTGTGACTTCAAACATTTCTGCACACCAGCCTGATGGTCTGCGTCATCATCAAAGTGCTGCGTTGCTAGTCAGATCTTCATGTGGGGAAACAAGTGGTAGTCACTTGGTGCAAGATCCGGGCTATATGGCGGATGGTTGAAAACCTCCCAATGAAAGGCCTGTAAAAGTTCCATCATCCAGTTGGCCGAGTGTGTCATGAAACATCAGGACTTTTGCACTCAGTTTTCCTCGGCGTTTGTTTTGAATTGCTCTTCGCAACTTCTGTAATGTTTCACAATATTTGTCAGCGGTAATTGTTGCACCATGTTCCAAAAAGTCGACTAGTAGTACATCATCTCTAACCCAAAACACAGTAGCCATAAGTTTTCTTGCAGACATGGTTTGCAAGCATTTTCTTGGTTTTTTTTGGTGAACTGGTGTGTCCCCACTCCATGGACATTTGTGCGGCCATCTTTAAACATGAGGCACCAACGCCTCATCACATCACATCTTTACCGTAAACTTCACACAGTTGTCGATGAATGTCAATCAGTTTAGTGTATTTCGCCAACAAAAATCATATGACCGACCTCACTTCACAACTGGCGGGATTTTCAATCGGAGCACTCATGTTAACAATGTATTATAAACAGAGCAGAAGTGACACGAACTTCACACGTCCACAGCTGGATACACACTTAATGGGCGGAAGTCCCTGAACAAAATGGCGGCACCCCGCCGAAACGTGAGTGACTTTCTGGATAGCCCTCGTATTATTTTTTTATTTTGTTAATTTAGCACCATTTTTGTTTTGACAGGAGATGCAACTGCTAAAGATGTAGACATTGCAATGAAGCTTGGTGCTGGCTATCCCATGGGACCATTTGAATTGTCCGACTATGTAGGGTTGGATACAACTAAGTTCATTCTTGATGGTAAGTATGCAACGAAGAATATATTTCAGTGCTTTTTAGTCTGTTTTTATCTTTCCACAATTTCAATTATGAACAAGTAAGCCAACCTCATTCGCTACTTGTGTATGTCCTCACATCTGGATTAACTTCCAGCCTGAAACAAGCGTAAAAATTCTTACATCCTCAGTTCAATTAAGCAGGAAGAGTCCTTAAAAATGCAGTCTTAAAAATGGCAACTCAGAAATACAAGTTTAGATGCTAATAAGTTTGTTAAAAACCATAAAAAAAACACAAACAGCACGATAAAAACACTTTAGGAAGAACTTCAACAGTGTCCCTTCCGTCGCCTCTCTACCGGCCCTGATGATGATTCCAAGATGGAATTAAAAGCTTGGAAGAACTCTTAAAGTGTTTTTTAACATGCTGTTTTGTGTTTTTTTTATTGTTTTTAACAAATATGTTGCCGGCACATGATGTAAGATGTTTTCTACTTCCATATGCTAATAAGTGTTGAGATAAAGAAACAAAGAATAGCCTAGTCCTGTTGAAAAATGAAGCATATGTAGTCTTTAACAATGAATGTGAGTGTATAGGAACTTTTATTTCAAGTTAATATACCACTGTGGTATATACAACTTACCCATATATCTTCTAATGAATTCCTTGTCCGTATAATTTTGAAAAGTTTTTTACCAATATGCACTAGTTAAATAAACTGCACATACTTCATAATATTCAAAGTTCGAAAACTGTGGGTTTCACATTAAGCTTTTCATACTTATGTGCAATGTAAAATACTTATTGCGAGATTTACTTTGAATACCATGAAGCAACATTTACAATATGTAATTTAAAAGCAATCAGTAGATCTACATATTTGTGGTGAATACAAGATCAAGATTTCAGTACAAAAACTTGGCATATCTTGGGATCAAAAGCAATATATAAAATGACATTTGTTAAAATGGTGATTAAAAACTATACTTATTACACAAAATTAACATTCCACTTCTAATTTGCACATTTATATAGTTATCAGAGTATTAAGTTTATTCATGGGTAGAGGTCTATTTTTGCTTCTCAAATATTTACAGGAGAATCATTTTCCATGATTTGCATAACTCTAAGGATAATTCAAAACTCTGAAGAATAAATAAACACTAAATTTCGTGATTAAGAGTTTTTTTGCATCATTTCGTGACAAAACATGATAGCACAATGCACCTCAAAGCTTTCAAAAACATGAAAAATTAACACTACAGTGTGTTATTTCACATTTTGTGTTTTCGTCAAAAACAAAATGTACACGTCCATGGCAATCAACATATATCATTGAGAGGAAATAGATGTAAGGCAGCGTGGATGCTTATATTTCATTCATTCTGTTGTTTGCCCCATATCTGAGATGGTCTCAGAGTAGGGAAGGGAGGGATCAAGCTGGGTAAGTTACCAACTGTCATGATCAGGACACAGGAGTCAATGCTCTTTTTTCAGATCCTTGAAGATTATGCAAAACGTAATATACATTTCCCTTTACTTAGAACAAGAAACCATTGTTTTTATGTTGCACTTTTTCTTGGGGGTTTCTTGTCATTTTTCAGTATTTTGACAGGTTATGCCATTTTATCATTTTTAAATTATTTTTTTTACTGCATTTGCATCAAGCATTGGTATCCCTATGATTGATTGATTTTACTTCACGTTGCTGCCATTTTGGCTACTTGAGAAGATGAAGATTAATGGTGATAAGATGAATTGGATGAAGGGACAATTGCAAACACATCTGGATGACATAACACAATTCTGGTAACAGTATGGTATAGTGAAAACACATTTCACTCGTTTATTTCCTAATTATTTACATTTGTACTTACCTGTTATGCATAGTGGATCATTTTTGAACGTGGGATTTGCTTTTTGCACTGAAAAAGCGTAATTTTTCACATTACAAGTATTTATTGTTCGTTGCTAATTCGCTTTCGTTACACACAATATGGCAGGCAAATCTTGACTCACGTCTATCATGAGCTGATATGCAGTGTTTCCAAACTTATTAACCGAAAAATGCCACACAAACTATTCACAGAAGGTTTTTAAGCGAAAATTGATCCACAAACCATTCACGGAAGGTTAGGTTAGGTTAGGTTCAGTTCAGTTAGGTTAGGCAAACAGAAAATTAAATTGGAAAAAAAAAATTCACAATGCAACCTTCACACGTCATCTTGTAAAACTACCGCATGGTTGCTACACTAACAGGGGGTTACATAATCGAACGCACGGAACATTTGATTCATGTAGTCGACGGTAATGGTGGCAAGAGCTATCGTGCATCGGAGATACATTTATATCGAAAAATACATGATTTACCAGCCGAATAAGTTGAACGAAGGGAGAAAACACTTCCACGAGCTTCCAAAAGTCTACAGAAACTCAGTTCCGTAAGTAGTTTGAAGAAATGTGTTTTCACTATACCATACTGTTACCCACAATTCCTACAAAGGCTTATACTGCCTGCAGATCCAGATGCCAGAGCCTCGTTAGTCTTCAAGTGTGGAAGTGAGGTTGACATTTGGGTGTCGTTGGAAAGGGTTACCCCTTTCACCCCTGATATCAGTATGAATCAGTAAGCTTATTGGCATGGTGTGTATGTTGGTATGGGCACAGCCCTAAAAACTGAAGTTAGCTACAATAAAAGAGAAAGAAGGATTAAATAAATGACTAAACTAAATATTCAAGATGGATGCGGTAAAAACGGTTTAAGAATTACTTACGTGAAGGCAGTGAGCCTTCAAAATTAATCGGAAAGAACCATTAAATTGTGCAACGTGGAAATAACTAAATTTCACGTAAGTAAACTAAATATATTTTCTACATAATTGTTGTCTAATTATTCCTTTAGGGCATTGGAGTTAATTTCTTTTTCCACATTCCAGGCTGGCACAAGAGATTTCCACATAATCCACTTTTCAGTCCAATACCACTTCTCGACAAGCTGGTGAGCGAAGGGAAGTTTGGCGTAAAAAGCGGTGAAGGATTCTACAAATACGATAAGGGGAAGAAGTAAACAACTCATATTTGTATCAAGACATACATGCCATACAATGCAATTATGAGTATAATGAGACTGAGAATTATATGAAATGTTAATGAAATCCGGTATTGGTCGGTCTTATATACACTGTTTGTATGAATTTTTGTAATGTTCAAATAGGTGCCTTTCTTATACATGTTGCTTCTATATTAAACTAAATATGAAAACTACTTTTCATTCAGTTATTTCCAGTGCCCAACTTAAAACACTTTCCATTACTATTAGTATTCATATAATTATTAAACAGATGTTTATCAAATAATAATGAATAGAGCTGAGCCAATACCACCATTTTGCACAGCATGCTACGATGCCAGGAATCCCAGGTTTGAATCCTGCCTTGGCCATGAATGTTCTTTGTGAGTGTCCCTTCATCAATTTCATCATATCATCTCTAATCCTCATCTTTACGATTAGCCAAAAGTGGCAGAAAAGCAAATGATACTTGTATAATTCCAGTTCAAAATAACAAAGGCTACTTATCTGAGTCATACTAACTCATCACATCACGTTCCTTTAATGACATTAAATAACTTCCAAATTATTCTCATGTTGCATTATATCACTTTAAAGTGTCATGTGATATTAGTAAAACAATTATATAAACTTCTTTCTAGACCCAGAGAATGTGAAAAAGAATTGTTTGAAATGTTGCAAGACTGAGCTGATACCGATGTATCAGTATCTGCCAATACCAGCCAGTATTGGTTGATTTTTTGTCACCGATATTCAGAAGCGAGGCATCTGGTCATCGTTAGATGCAGTGATGACAAAGCAAAATAATAAAAATATTTAAAAAAGAGAAGACTTAAAAAAATAAGTCAGAATATTTGCATTTTTGTGCAAAATTAGTCTAGTGGCACCATAAAACAGCTAGAAATACGAAAGAAATTCACAGAGTTTAGTGCCCAGTACTACTCCCTGTGCCCAACCATCCTGGTGTGTTTCCTGTTGAGTGCAATGGTGTCAGCTGAGCCAGCTCAATGCAGAATTATACGAATCTCTACTGTTTGGTAGCATTCAGCTGATCTCAGCAGACTCCCCTACGGCTAGTTCTGTTGACTGCAACTTTCCTCAGAGGTATTTTATTCAGCCCCCATGTTTCCAACCACGGCAGGGTTTCTCTGACATCATCAAGATTAAACTTCTTCAAAGTGTCTGCTATTTCCAGCATTCTAAAGCATGCAAGTTCTTGTTTTTAAGAGGAAATACACACATTGAATCATATGAAATCTGCTTTCCATTATCAAAACCAGTGCATGAGCTTGACTTAACATGACTTTGAGATCTTGAAGTATAGAGTAATCCCCACGCAAAAGTCTCAATGATGTTTTTGTTTCTCTTTCTTGCAACATTTGGCACTTTCCTTTAAACGTGACAATTGAAATGTTTACATTTCAAACAGTGAGAAAGAAAAGGAAATGAGAATTGTTGCTTTTTTGTATTGCTCAATTTAGGTAGTGTGGTCTCCAAAGTACAGGGTAATTTAAAATGAATAGTTCAACTTTACGCAGTTATTATGACAACTATTTATGATAGAATATCAGACAAGGCATCAATATAAAGAAGAACTCTGGAAGTTTTACTCACATTATAAAGGTTCAACATGGGAAGCACATGTAATGCAGAAGAGGTCCAAATGATAATGAAGTACAGCGCATTGGTTTTGCCTGAGCTCTGGCATGCGCAAAGTGGAAAATGTTTGTCGTCTGCAGAAGACGTCACGTGATTCATAGGAGCAGTGTTGCAATTCACGCAAGTTACAATTCCACTAGACATGAAACTGGCAAAGGCTATATGCTATGCTGTCGTCTCATTAAAATAAAATATTTACGAATCTAAAGTAGGGCACTGTCCTTTATGATCGTCAAATTCGTGAATTGTTCTACGAATAGCACACTTGTCAAATTGGTCCACATCACGTTCTTTCTTCTGCGTGGTTTATACTAATCCCTTCCCAGTTACCGTGTTGCGATCATTTTCGTTTAAGATACATTTTAAAGTACTTACTGGCACCTCAGTAGCCACGAAAACATGCCTTTGCACTTGTTTAACATTCAGCACAAGTCCATTGTCATCTTCTTTCTTCATAAAATTATGCACGTTGAGATAATTTCTCTCCTCTGACCGTAAATCACTTTGCTTTCTCCAATATTCTTTCTAGTTTTCATCTCAGCTTCCGTTGAATTAAAACATCCTAAGCAACACAGGTCAACAATCACCTTACTCGTGGTAAAACGATCTGCCCCCTCCCCCCTGGAGAGGAGAGGGAGGATGCCTCTTTCACCAAGGAGCTTAGTAAATGGGGCTTTCACAGACAGTCATTCTTTTTCTTGAACTATCACCTTCTCAAACTGTCGCTTTAAAAAAAAAAAAACTAGATGCAGACACCAGTAATTACCGCATACCCCTTGAAGTCAGATTTAGGTAATTGTTAAGGCGGTTAGCAACACTCCGATCTCAGTGGAACTTGTGCTGACGGCAGGCTTCTACGCAGCTGAAGGCCAGAACTCAAGCTAAACCGAATGGACTGTACTTGCTATGCACGAGACAGCAAGTCGTCAACGGTTTCGAAGTCACTAACAATTCGCAGTTGTGACTTTGGCAAATCTTTCAGAAGGGTGAAACATATGCATACTACTGAAAAGCATGCGGAAATGTCTTTGCACCATTGTGATTGAGTCAGTTCTCGAAAGCTCCAACACACAATACGCCTTCTACTGGTCGTTAGCCATTTTGTAACACTGGCGATCCTGGTGGAGCATCGGCTAAGCAGAATAAAACTTCCATAGTTTTTCTTTATATTGATGCCTTGTCTGATTTTCTATCATAAATAGTAACGTCATAATAACGGTGTAAACTTGCACCATTCATTTTGAAATACCCTGTATTTTCATCCAGGTTTATCATTTTTAGTGTTATTGACAGTATTATTAAAGTTATTTACATGATACAAATTAACTCACAAAAGCAATATTATATTGTGAATAGTGGTTCTTGTATGGAAGTTCGAAAGTTTTGCAATTTAGTTTTAAAAGAGATGCTGTGAAGAACAAGTTTGTGCCATTCAGATGAAATGTCCTACAGCCTATTGTACAAACCCACATGCAAACACTCCATATGCCCAGGGGTAGCCTTTCTAGGGGTTGGGTGGTCAGCTGGTCAGTCAATTGAGGTGTCTATTCCTGCAAATGGTAGCAAATATTATAATTGTGGGTAATAAGGGGTGGGTTGGTGTCTTGTAGCCAGGCACGTACCCAGGGGTTAGTCTCGGTGGGCTAAAGCCCCCTCTGAAATCCTACAAATATCTAATTTAAATAGTGTATACTTAATTTTACTTCCTTAGCAGGATTAAACATCTTGTATAATAAGATGTAATATAAGGAGAAATTCATCTTCACGGTTCTACCCCCCCCCCCCCCCCCACAGACACACTCCTTCGCTCTTAGATGGTGGCTGCTGATAAGGGATGAACCCCTTTGAAATAATATTCTGGTTACTGGCCTACTTCTAGCTTCCGTTATCCCTCTGAAACTGAAACACAGTGTTTGCCACTGCATAACGGATGCACTGACACACATGCATACCCAGATAGCACATTAAGCTTGTCTCCGCAACTTTGAATCAAGCAAAGTAGTTAACATGCATCGCACTTGGCAGCAAATATGTCAAGTGTACTAGGCATAGAGGGTTACGTAGCAATCAATCAGGTGTGCATTTTCAAAAAAGTTGTAGATTCAAACAGTGGTAAGTATTTTCTACTTCTATCCTCACTCATTCTTTACTGTGTGGTCATGCTACGTTTAATATATTAAAAGTTTCTGAAATATTTGATGAAGTTAGTGAAAAATAATTATTTTATTTTTGTACTCCTAAAGAAGTTGACAAAATGTGTTATTTATAAGTAGCATATCAGATGCGTTGGAGCAGTTGTTTATCCACACACACACACACCAAAAATATTCAACACCACTAGTGCACAGTGAATTTTTTTCAAGGGGCTGGAATTCTAAAGGTGGATATTACATAGCTGCGTTCTGGGAGGGTTCCTGGCATTATTTTGCAATTACCTTTTCAACTATCATTTCCAAAGTTGTTCAAATTCAAAAATGCTAATCAGGGTCATTTTAAGGGTTTTTTCATTTACCACTTTGACCACTTTGGGTTACAGAAATTATTATATTTCCCCGAAGATGGCATGGGGGTGATTCTTTGAAAGAGGAACCGTATTATATATTATCACCCCGAGCTTAAGGGTTCTGTAATGTCTCGTGAAAAAATAATTGAATCAGTCATATGACTGGACCATGTTTTTTGGTTTACTAAGGTTGAATTTTCTATCTTTATCTTAAGTTGTGTAACAATTTTTTGTTGAAGACTCAAATAGTGAGTTTTATAAACCCACTCACAAACACTATTTATATGCATATTTACATAATTTAATTTACTACATTTAACCAATCAATGTGCTATCGTTAAGTTTTTTCGAAAATCGATAAATTCTAAATTATGGCCAGTTTAACAAGATATTTAATTCAAATAGATATCAATTATTGCGTATTCATCCAAACCATTTTCGGGGGATTATGATGAACGATTTTAGGGGTGCTCTTGAGTGATGGGCACCCCTGTTTAGGGAGGGACAGATCAAGTATAGTGTTCAGCAGAGCTAAGAAAAGAAGTTACTTTCGATAGACACACTGTCGTAATTAAATACTTTGTGGCGATTACGATATGGTTTCAGGGCGTGAATGATATGATTTGGGGGTATGCATGACATGATGTTGGGTTGGGTGGGATTCGCCTGACCTTGGGTGGGATGGGCACCCTGCCCCCTTACGTACGCCAGTGCTAAATAATAATAATCCTTTGCGCAACAGCCCTGAAGGGCCTAGGCGTACCTACCGACTGCCGGTCTCCCTCCCACGCTTTCCAGTGCTAAATACCGTCCTAAAATTTTCATAAATATCCAATTTATGGGTCATTCTTGTTTGAAATATATAAGTTTACCTTTACACCTCCGTATGTACTCCCCCAGTAGCGTGCCCAAGGGTGATTGGTGGGGTTATAATCCCTCTTTGGCCCAGTATTTCTAAAAAAAAAAAAAGATAATCAAATGCAGGAAAAATTGCAATGTCAGATTCGTGTTCAGGAGGCCTCATGTAGAAAGTATGGCTCAGTCGGTAAATCAAATTATATAAAATGATTGAATGTATCTGTAGAAGTTTATTACTATAGCTCTTTTCAGTTGTTACGGCGTGCGCTCTAGAAGCTGGCAGGGGAAGTGGAGAGCGGGGAAACGACCTATCCAGTGCAACGAGAGAGGACGGTTAGGGAGAGAGACTGCAGCGTTGCCAGAGTAGCAGGAAAGGCGAGTTGAAATCGAAAGAACCATGAAATACAGACGTCCCATTGTTTGCGTATGGCCTGAGAATGCGTATTATCCCCATCTTGTGGTCAGTAGAATACCGATAAGTGTATGATATCAAGTGTATACGTTGTAGGAATTCTTTCGAACTGTACCGAATGTTAGCTAGCATTGTCCATTACAATCACTGCGTCTTTGATGTTCCTTTCGTCAAGCGTATCTAAAAACTGCAAAAACCACTGAAAACTAATTTACATTCCTGTAGAAAACCAGTGTGACGAACCAACGTTGACAAACAATAATGCGCCCACCTTTACCCACGGGCACTTTTAAACCCCCTGTACCCTCTTTATTTTGCCAGATTTTCGTTGGAACGTAATTCTGATGTATGTGCGTTTCATCTAAATGAAATACGTATAGGGCAAAGGTTCCTTATTTTTTAGATGATGCGCAAAAACGTTACTCTGGCTGTAACTATATTGGCTCTCTCCATCAGAAATCGTCTACCGCCATTGCTCTTTTTGTACTTGAACCCCATATACTTCAGTATCCTCCACAACGACAAAACTCCACACTGAAAGCTTATTTGTGTATGCAAATCAACGAAAACTTGTTCAGTGTTGGATATTCACCCTTTACATAATACCCGAGGATAATTCTTCTTATTATATCTTTATCGCAACCGTCGATTGCCTTTGTGATACTGTTCCCTTTGATTCGTTTGCGCGGTGATTCAAATGACGTTGAACCCGATGCCTCAAGAATGTCTTTGCCTTCCCTAACAATACGCTGCACAGTTCGCGTACTCACTCCACAAGTTTCCTGCCTTGGCTACAAACTACCTCTTTCCTGTTCGCCATCGTACGATAGTTACTGCGTTAATAAGCACAAAGCTCCCAATGGAACAACGAGAGTACAAATAAACGTCACATCACATGCCACCTACACGTTTATCGAAGAAACAATGCAGTTAGGCAGTACACGACGCGACAACAATTACTCCCACGTATGTTATTCCTACATTCCGCTCATAACAAACAGGAATCAACACTGGGGCAAAATACCATCAGCAACGCGGTGAATTGGCAACACAGCAACGTGCAGAACGAAGTTAGCGCTGCAGCTTCGTCCCGCAACTGCGTAACTCTCGGCTCCACCGCTAGGTGGTCTGTTCTCTGGTTGGTCGGCGGCATGTTCCCCGCTCCCCACTTCCCCTGCCAGCTTCTAGAGCGCACGACGTAAGAACTGAAAAGAGCTATAGTAATCATATAAAGCAGCTCCGGAATTACCTCACTCGTCAGAACCTTACAAAATTCGAGCATCGGTGGTTCAGTGGTAGAATGCTCGCCTGCCACGCGGGCGGCCCGGGTTCGATTCCCGGCCGATGCATCTTTTTTTTTTTTTTTTTTTTACTATGTGTACACGAGCTCTGAAACGAAAGCTTTGTAGGTCCATTGCATGATCCTGCACAAGGAAAGCGGTGTAATAGCTCTGACACACTCATTGTAACCAGTGGCGCAGGAACGGGGGTTACAGGGGTAAATTGTACCCCCGCAAATTTTTGAAGGGGGGTACTGTACCCCCTAAATCCGTAAATCGAGTTGTACCCCCCTTTGGTAATTTGACAGCAGACGGAAGGTGCTACTGTTAAAACTACCTATTATCAATTCGCCCAATAAAAAATGTATTATTGTTTATAAATTTTAAGCATTATAGTCCTTACCACAGAAATTCAAAACATTTAATTGTAAACTTATTATACTACATTGTGCTTGCTACTAGTTAGTTCATTGACCTAAGTTCTTGGAAACCTCTTTAACGAGATGAAAATTGTTTAAAATGTGTGTGGAACGATGGAATCAGATTGACTCTCAGAAAATCACGCTGCAGACGATTGCTGCTTTGCGTAAGGGGGGGGAGGGGGTTACACATTTCTAAAGCAGTGGTCGCGTCGATTCGAAGATAAGATACAAATCTTCATCAGAAGAGTATATGACTGACCCCATTTTCTTTTGAATATTTAAAATAGAATTTTCCGAAACGAAAAACTTACCCGAACGAGACGAGACACGACAGACCAACTGGGAGGGGGTTTACAATGCACTCCTGTACCTCACCCATATTTTTCATAAATTTGTAAGATGGTGTTGGGAAAACTATAATTTTTAAAAAAATAGAGTGCCGATTAGCCTATCTGAGAATAAGGTAAATTTAGAATAAGTTTTCATAACTTCAGAGTGGAAACCGAAAGAAAAATAAGCACAAACAAGAACGAGAAGGACCTCACCACACAGGATACAAGATGAGGCTGTGACAATTCTCGACTCATCGCATCGCGATACCATTCCTAGGTGAAATGAAATCTTTCCTAGACATTTAAACAGGGTGCAATTTGTGATTTTATCAGAGGGGGGACTATTTTTTACCTATGTATTAGGTATACTTATAATTGGACATAAATTGCTTAAAATCTAATTGTGATATCGAATGCAACGCAAACACAACGCCATTTTATGTTAAACTCTAAAGTCAAATTCTAAGAAAATTACATTAGTCAGATGAATGCACGAGATAAATGAGACTCACTGCAGGTTCTATTGGTAGATTTTGGATTGGATTTACAAGGTCTCTGGGAGTAAGATGGGAATATTTGATTGATTGATTTGGTTTATTTTACTTCGCATTTCTGCCACTTTTGGCTAATCGCGAAGATGAGGATGAGTGATGATGATATGATGAAATTGATGGACACTCAAAAATAACACCCATGTGCAGGCCAGGATTCGAACCTGGGTCCTCAAGCGTCATAGCGCGCTATGCTAACCCCTCCGCCACGGAGTCCGGCGAGGTGGGACTGTGTTTTGGATTTTCTTTGTAGATGCGAAAATCTTTATCTGTGACGCGCACATGCTTCTGCTTACATTAAAGTTTACATTTTCACATAAACGAGAAATTGACATGTCATCCTAAAACACACGCATGTATCTGCATTTAATACCACTACATACGAAAATAAACCTTGCCGGCTCTTCACATTGTCCACCAAAAATTGAAAAGAAAGAATAAACTTTTGAGGGTATGGCTTTCCTTGCTACTTCTGAGAGCTGAAGGATTTCGGTTTTGTAAATGAACCGAATGATATTACTTTCAGTACTTGAAGAGCGTCATTAGGTACAACTAATTATATTACAAATAAATGATTTGTCATATTTTTCATAAATATTTCAAAGTTAGACTTCTTACGAGTTGATTGGGAACCTTCTGAACTCATTTTTTTTTCTTTTTTAATACAACAACACCCTATAGATGTCTGAGAAAATACCAAATACATGGCTTCTAAAAAGCATTGGATATGGTACACACCTGCCATAAATTGTTTAAAGATATTTTTATGCGTAGGTATGGGACTTTTAAAATTAGAAAGAACGGAACTGAAGTGGAACTCTATATAATGTAGTTTCTATATCCAGTGGGTGGGAGATGATTATTCCTGGTTGGGGTAGCTCAAGATCTCCCTCACTCCTGATTTTCTGTTCCGTGAAATCCAAATAAGCCCAGAATGAGGTCCAGAGCTTAGCCTTATATGTTTCAGAATTGTTATCTGATTTTAAAATCTGTTTTTTTTTTGTTTGTTTTTTTAAACTTAAATTCTAACAAAAACAAAGAAAAATATTTATGCATATTTTGCATAAAATGACAGGACATTCGTGTGTGCTGTTCTAAAAGAGAATATTTCTCATGGCTTCACATTATACCTAGGTATCAAGGACGTTTTTGTGGGGTCCAGGGGGTCCGGACCCCTTCCCCCCGAAAGACTTACCAAGTAGTAAAAGTAAATAATCAAAATATAATTGTTTTGCATTTGTTATACTCAATTTTCATCAATGCCAATTCCATGTTTGAACAGCGTAACAATTAAAAGTTAGGGTGTGGCAGAAATATCTCCCGGATTTCATTTGTGAATAACAAAGCAACGATAGATGTTATGCAAAACTTTATTGCACAGTTGGAAAGAACAAGGTTTACCATTTTATTGCACATTTGCAAAGAACAAAATGTTCCAATTATTTTTTACAAAATTGCCACAAGTCACCATTTTGGGTGACATAGTTGACTTTGTTTTAAAATGATATCGTCCAAATGCCGATCTGCACGGTGTACGCATTTCTGAAGTCTCCCCGTAAAGTTCTGCATTACCCTCCTAGTCATGTCTGGTCGGTATTGCCGCTCTTTCCTGTCTGGTACCATCTTTCAGATCATTGGCTGTCCTCGGCCTTCCTTGGTAAACTTTAGCCTGCAGTGCAGGTACTCCCACAGAAAGAAGTCGCAGGTTGCGAGCTCGGGGGAACGAGTTGGCCATGGAAGGTGACTTAAAAGTGAGATCAGACGCCTGGAAACATTTCACGTAGCACGTTCATCGATACGAGTGCTGTGGCACCATCCTGTTGGAACCACACAGCCAATTTGCCACGTTCGTTCGATTGCGGCTGCAGGAAGTTGCGTAACATCCATACATAAGGGTCAGACGTTACATTAACTGCGTGCCGTCTTCCTCAAAAAAGTAGGGGCGTTCATGGAGTTGTCTCGGTACATATGGGAAACAAAACGGTAATCCTTGTTCTTTCCAACTGTGAAATAAAATTTTGCATAACATCTATCGTTGCTTTGTTATTCACGAATGAAATCCGGGAGTTATTTCTGCTGCACCCTGTATACTCGATGGTTTTATCCGCTGAACTTATTGGAAGGCAAGGAATTTGGCTCATACGGCTTTGAAGGATTCCAAAGATTTATGCACACTGCTAATGATAATATCCATAAAATATTAATCAGCAACTTTACTTTTCGTTAATTGGATGTAACTCCTTTTTTTGTTATTCAATAAATATTCAATTCTTTTTCTATCTGACATTAAATTCCTTGCCAGGGCAGTTGTTTTTGTGCAAATCTTGGCGATCTTACCTACACGTACGCTAGATAATGAATACTTGCTGTTATATTTCTATTCTTTTACTATCTTTTACCTATTCATGTAATAATAACAATACAATATTAATTAATGTACATATTTAATTAATTTATTAATTTAATTAAATATAATTATCCTAATTATTATTATTGCGACACTTGATTGGACATATACAGGGTGACTGGTAATTAGATGTATTCCCTGAAAGGGGTTAAAGTAGAGACAATTTGCAATAAATTTGACCATATGATACCCCGTCCGAAAATTAGTAGTTTTCGAGATAATCGAGTTTCTATTGTTTTTTCTAAAAATGACAATTTTCCACATAAAAAGATGAATTGAGAAAAAACTGATAATTGTAGGGAACTTATTTAAGCGTTTTCTGATAGCTAACAAACAAGTGGTTCGTTTAAAAAAAAGTTTTTTTCCAAATAACAATCACATGTAAGTAACGGGTGGGTCTAAACTTACAAGTGATGACAAAAAAATGCACTCTTAGTTTACTTGGCAACGTATTAATAACAAAAATGGTATGACACGAACCGTACAAATTACTTAAATTACTTCCTTGAGTCATCAGCTATCCAACAAGGTACAAATGTTGCTGACATTTACATTTGTGTACAAGAAATAATACTTCATTCATCTTCATGTGTATGGAATCAATGAACAATACAATTAAAGAACATTACACGTCTTGCTCAAAGTGGGCACCTCCGTTACGAATGCAGGCACACAGGTTTTTACGGGTCATTTGGTCTCTTAACTCGTGATGTGATGGTGGCCTTGACGTGTTGACCAGCTGTTAAGATCCTCTCCCTGAGCACCTCTTGCGAGTTTACCGGTGCCTTGTCATGTGGCTCCAAATGTAAAAGTCGCAAGGCGTCAAATCGGGGGATCGAGCCGGCCAGGGAATCGGTCCGCCTCGGCCAATCCATTTCTTTGGGTACTTTTCATCCAGCCACTGTCGCACGCCCAGGCAGAAGTATGGATGGGCGTAATCAACAATCATTTCATCGAGCCATTTTTCCTGCCCCAAATCTTAAATGGCATCACTTATGAACATTTTTTGCGGAACGGGATGGCAATGTTGTTGGAGGATGTGCCTCTAGCTACAAGACGTGACATGATTTTCCAGCATGATGGCTGCCCAGCTCGATCCCCCGATCGATTTGACGCCTTGCGACTTTTACATTTGGAGCCACATGACAAGGCACCGGTAAACTCGCAAGAAGAGCTCAGGGAGAGGATCTTAACAGCTGGTCAACACGTCAAGGCCACCATCACATCACGAGTTAAGAGAACAAATGACCCGTAAAAACCTGCGTGCCTGCATTCGTAACGGAGGTGCCCACTTTGAGCAAGACGTGTAATGTTCTTTAATTGTATTGTTCATTGATTCCATACACATGAAGATGAATGAAGTATTATTTCTTGTACACAAATGTAAATGTTAGCAACATTTGTACCTTGTTGGATAGCTGATGACTCAAGGAAGTAATTTAAGTAATTTGTACGGTTCGTGTCATACCATTTTTGTTATTAATACGTTGCCAAGTAAACTAAGAGTGCATTTTTTTGTCATCACTTGTAAGTTTAGACCCACCCGTTACTTACATGTGATTGTTATTTGGAAAAAAACTTTTTTTTAAACGAACCACTTGTTTGTTAGCTATCAGAAAACGCTTAAATAAGTTCCCTACAATTATCAGTTTTTTCTCAATTCATCTTTTTATGTGGAAAATTGTCATTTTTAGAAAAAACAATAGAAACTCGATTATCTCGAAAACTACTAATTTTCGGACGGGGTATCATATGGTCAAATTTATTGCAAATTGTCTCTACTTTAACCCCTTTCAGGGAATACATCTAATTACCAGTCACCCTGTATATATATATGGGAGGCTGAATTTTGTACCCCCCCAAATGAAAAACGTTCCTGCGCCACTGATTGTAACCCGTGTAAATTTATTAGTCTAGTCCAGTGGTATTCAACCTATTTTCTCCGCGTACCCCTAAACAAACGTTTCCACTCAAGCGTATACCCCCCCCCCTCCTTTCCCCGAGTTATACTTAATTCGGCAACCCACCATCGTGAGGAAATTGGGGAGCTCCGAGTGAGAGAGCGTAATCCGGTCGAGACGACCTACTATAACGGCTGGGGATACGTCGAGCTGACCCCCCGACTATTCCAATACTGGTTGAAGATCTCCACGCTTAGAGGTGACGAAGGAAAGCGTGGGAGGGAGACCAGCAGTCGATAGGTAAGCCAAGGCCCTTCATGGGCTGTCGTGCTAAGGATTATTATATTATTATTATAATAACTACATCTAAAATAAATTATGCAAATCATTACCTATTATATAATGCAGTTTTACTACAAAAAGGAGAATTATAAAATAAATAAAGGAAAATTACGGGTATAGCAAAAATATATTATTAACTTTAGTATTTCTTACCTGTTAATGAGATGGCTGAGCTTGTTTTCTGCACACCAGCTCCTCGATTCGTGGCTGAATCTTCGTTAGTATAAATATCAGTGGTGATTCTGGATTCAGGCGATTTCTGTGTTTCGTTTTGATGGCTGTCAATGCAGAAAAGCCCTGCTCACACAAATAAGTGAAGGGGAAGGGAAGAAGGCGTGTGATGGCAGTGTCACTAAGTTCAATATACTCTTTGCGTGCGTAACACCAGAACTCGCAAATAGACACATTTTCGAATTTTATTTCAAGTGATCTATCAGTGGACATTTCCAGCAAACTCTATTTTAATTTTACAGGAAGATCAGAGGAATTGATGGCGGTGGTGGAAAACGGATTCGTAATCCAATCTTGTGTATTATCGTCTTTCTCAATTTCTGGAAAGTATTTAAAAAACTGTAACCTGAGTTTTTCTAGGTGGAATTTGATTATTTCCAGAAGTTCACCAGCAATACTAACATCATTTTGTCCACAATATTTCAACACGGTTGGAAAAACTGCAATATTTCCTTCGTTAACGCAATCAATCCAAAGTAATACTTTCTTATAAAATCCCTTCACTTTCTCACGGGCTTTAAAAATATTTTTGTCGAACCCTTGGAGTTGAAGATTGAGATCTTTAAAGTTGTTGAATATATCCGTCAAGTAAGCTATAATAGTTGGCAAAGCCACTGTTCATTCTCAAAATACGTCACCAGATCGGATTTTAATTTTGAAAGGAAACATTTTACCTCACTTTTCAGTTCAAAAAGGCGAGTCAATACGCGTCCTCGCGATAACCACCGCACCTCGGTGTGCATAAACAATTGAGTGTGTGCGGATCCCATCTTCTCGCACATTTTTTTGAAAATACAGGAGTTCAGTGCACACGACTTGATTAAGTTGACAACTTTTACAGCAATGTTCAGAGGATAATACAAGTTCTGAGCATAATAATAAATCAGAGTTAGAATCCTTTAGTCTGGTGGTCGGTGGGGGGAGTAACATGAAATCCTCAATCGATCCCTTTTTATATTTACTTTGAGGAAAATGTTGACAAAGAAATGTCTATTTTCTTTGCTTCCCTTTATTACATTTTCAAGTTATCTCTGTCAGAAACAGTTTTCATTATTTATAATTATTTTAAATTGTGCGTACCGCCTAAAACGTCTTCGCGTACCCCCAGGGGTACGAGTACCCCAGGTTGAATACCACCTCTAGTCCATACTAACACGCTCGTTGTAATACATAAAATCTGCCCCTCCCCCGCACAAAAAAAAACATTGCTACAATATTCAACCCCAATTAATGTGGCTGAAATGATATTATATGTGTGATATACTCCAGGTAGGAATATGACTGGCACTTGCTTAACCTTCCGCACACAAATATACTGCATGACCATCAGTTACAGCAAAAACACGCAGGTAAAACAGCGATAGCGAAAAATCAGGCAAGGCCAGGCCGACTCGGCAGCTCAGTGGCACGGTATGCCAGAGACCCGGGTTCGAGTCCTGGTCGAGCCTGCATTTTTCGCTGAAAATTTCTACGTAGTACGTACATCTGTGTGTGCCTAATCTTCAATTATTAGCAGAAATAATGTTTACAGATTTGGCATTATTCATTTCCATTTCTACTGGGTAATTTAAAATATGTTAATACGTGCATATTGAGTATACACCTAATTATGAAGGAACACAAAGAACTGTAGTACTTTAACAGAAAATAATTTTAAAAATCATATGTGTGCTAAAACGCAATTATTTTGTAATACACATAATTAAATAAGGGTGGCCATATATTCTGAAACGAAAAGCAGGACATCCATGGATGCATAGGGGCGGATATGTAGGCTGCAGCTATAACTAAAAGAGCAAAGAGTCAAGTGCACCCCCTTCCCATTCTTTGGCAAAGAAAAAAATCATACTGCTTATACATGTCTCCTGAAATATTCCACAATTCTCTTTAATCTGTTTTCTTCTTGATTTGATTCGATTTTGTGGCCTTCCTGACGCTTTTGGCTAATTGCAACAATGAATATGAGTGATGATATGATTAAATTCATGAATGAACAATCGCAAAGAACATCCATGTGCAGGTCGGGATTCGACCCAGGACCTGTGGCGGCCTCCCCGATGGCGCAGTGGTAGCGTCGGTGCCTTGTAATCAAGGGGTCCCGGGTTCGATACCCGGTGGAGGCACAAGTGGTTCGGATCCCACTTTAAACTGTAGGTCCAGTCCCGATTAGCCTTACTGTGCATAAAGTGGACTTAAAACACCAAATCAACCAACCAAATCGACCCAGGACCTCTGGCGTCCTAGCGTTCCGGCACGGAGGTATTCCATTTTCATTTTTCTTTTTGATTATCTTTTTAATTTTACAGATTAACCGTCATATCTCTCTCGTTCTTACTGGTTGTGTGTATGTGTGTGTGTTTCCTTACTTTCTTAACATAAAACATCCATACATTGTGAAATAATATCAAAATATTAATAAATACTGAGAATACTCTTGCCGCATCTGTAGTAATCATCTCATCAATGCACCAAACTTGCAAATCCCCAGAATTGGGCTATTTTCAATTTTCAAAACGCCCCTGCATATACTTTTAGTCATCGTTCAGTAATTTGCATATCATATCATGAACAGACTGCATGAAGTATCTGCATGTAAGCAATAAATAGAAGCTTCATAGTCGCGAACGAAGCGAGCGCGAAAATTTTTATATCTGCAAGTATTTCTTTGCAAACTAAAAATACTATTAATTTTAAGGCACTAACAGTTTCACAAAGATGAACAATTCGACTGGATGTTTTGCAGGACATTTCGCAGGACGCTGTTGAAAAATAGGACATGTTTGTTTTTCTGGAGTAGCATTGCATACCGCAAGACATGACCCTAAAAAAAAGAACCGTCCTGTGAAAATCAGGACGTCTGGTCACCCTAAATTAAATAGGCTACTACTGAGAACGTTTTTGACAATCCTGCTTTAGACATCCTGCATTCACAATCAATTCAATAAAAATTCAATTTGTTTAAACATACATGGAAAGTAACATCAATTACGTGTTAAGATTTTTTTAAAAAAATCGCTCATGCATAGTAATGGTATTCAGCAAAATAGACCGTCCTGCCCCGAGAAAAAATCAGCAACGCAGTAGCTCATAGACAAACGCAGGAATTCTTGGTAAGGGGGGGGGGGCAAAGTCAATCCTAAAGGGGGAAATTTTTAATATATTGTGTCGCGTTCGCAGATATAGCAGGGCACACGGGAGCATAACGTAAATAGGCTAATCGGGATTGTATCTACTTGAAATTTAAATGTGTCGCTACTGAAAATCGAATCTGCGGCATCTACAGGTCGATAATGTTAATATGCGATTAATACATACCAACAATTTTGGGCATCCCTCAGAACTGATTAAGGGATCCCTTTATAAATCGTGTTTCATATTTATTCCCTGGAGTTTCCAGTATGCCATATATTTACGCATAAAGGAATCTAATGAGAATTCAATAACACTAATGTGTTGTGTTATGCAAGATAAATCAAATAAATTAAATAATAATAATGATTACATATTATCTACACTTTGATGAATTCTGTAAAAAATTGTAATACCTTTTTTGTACATTAAAACATGGGTCTCTCAGTCTACCACGGATTCTATTTGCTTCAAAAGGGAGTCTCTTACATCACTACAGACAATGTTGGCTTGCTGGTTACGCTAACCATTTTGCAAAATATTGTGTGAATTGTATTGTTTTATTTTTGAAACACATTTCTTTGTCACCAAACAAACAAATAGGAACCCCTTGATTGATCAATGACTTCTTGGAGTACGGTGTCATCATTTCATACTAAGTTGCACACAGGGAAGTTTTGTGTTCTCTTTACATTTTGAGAAATATGTTCCTTAATGACTGTGGTACGAAACCAACTAAAAGGGACCTCCTTCACCTTACTCCATCCTCGCAGCGTGAGGTCTCTGAGGGCGCTGAGCAGAAACGTTCAAACCCCAAATATCGGTGGGGGGGGGGTTTATGCTGATACTGATTCCTGCTAATCAGAGAATGGCTTAAGTAAGGAGAATCCAGTCCACAGCAGAAGAGTTGATAGAATGTTTTGTCGAATTATTAGGTTATAAATAAAAGGTAATGGTATAGTTCACCGTGACATGAATACACATTAAGGGACATAGCCGCCGACTCCATGGGGCTTGGGGTAAGCTCGAGCCCCCCCCCCCCCAATGTTAACGATGTGGGGCAGAGCCCCCTAATAATTTAACTTAAGAGGACCTAATGTATTATTTTGCTTCTCTTGTAAAGTTTACTCTGAATTGTGTCACATGAACTTAACTTTAAATACACATTTGAAATGTTCTAGGCCATCAATTTGGGGGGCTGAGACCACTAAACCATCAACTTTGGGAGACAGCAAAACACATGACTTATTACTATATACTAAGTATGTAATTATGAGTACTTTTAAAATTTTTACTAAAAAGGAGTTTCAAAAGACGATGTGCATGAACTAGGGTAGTGAATGGGACTTTTGGGCTACAAATGGCTCTAACATGACATTCAGAACGAGATCATTGATATACTAGGGAGATCTGTTTTGCGCTCCGTGGTAGCAGATATTAAAAGTCGGGAATATTTTACTATTATGGTTGACGAAACTTATGACATATCCATCCGTGGACAATTGACATTCTGATTCGAACTGGAAATGAAAATTTTAATATTTTTGAGGAATTCATCGGTTTTTACGAGATTCCGAACACTGAGGCCAAAACTTAAAAAAGGGAGAGAGTGAGTCATTCAATAATTTATTTCGGTGACCAGAGCACCCCCCCCCAAATAATTTTGACAAGTCGGCGCCCCTGTTTAGGGGATGTGGGGATAGATCCCCACACATTCTCGATCTCGTCTAAATTGAAGGTGATGTGATCGGCACCACGTTGTGACACGTTGAAGCATGTTGAGGAAAATGGAACATCTCGCTACATCACCAGCATCTGAGCAGTTGATGAGACCTGGCATTACTATTATGACATCCCCACTAAAAGATTGAGACTGTCCTATTCTAAAACTGTCATGTTCAAAGTTAATATTATTTATGTTATTGATGTTGTTTTAACTTATGCATGTTTGTTTTATAGATATTGTTATAATCATCTTATCACGCTGTATAAAATACAAGAAATCAAATTGCTGTAACCATAGTAACGAGAAATAATAAGTACTAAAAATGGTGATGGAAGTTGTGAGATTTTCTGCGCCTGTATTGTATTTATTTTAAATATAACGGTTATCGTTAATTACGCAATTTTATTTGCATTGATAATCGTTCTGCAAGTTTAAGCGCAGCGACGGTTATCAAGATTGGCGACCCAGAAGCCAGGATTGTTCAAAAAGTGTGCAATCTTCTGACAGTGGTAAGAATGTCTGTTGTAATGGAACAGAATTTTTGTCATATGTTGAAGTAAGACTTACGTCACAATCTTCATTGTGCTTGTATAACGTAACTTCTTAAGTGAATCGTCATATGTGTGAAGATCACAATGGCTGATAAGTTAAAGCAAAGTAAATCTAAATCGTCGCGTAAAGAAACAAACATTCAGGCTAATACAATGACTACTTACTTTGATGCTGGTAATCCCGTAGTCGCTTCCAGTAATGCGAATACTACAGAACATGATGTTTGTTCTACAAAACCCGACAAATTATCTTGTTGTAATGATCCAGACAATGATTTGAGGTATGTTCAGTGTACACAGTGCTCGTCATGGCATCACATATCTTGTCTCAAACTTA
Organism: Lepisma saccharinum; assembly: GCF_977018435.1. Taxonomy (NCBI): domain Eukaryota; kingdom Metazoa; phylum Arthropoda; class Insecta; order Zygentoma; family Lepismatidae; genus Lepisma; species Lepisma saccharinum. The sequence goes on along the minus strand of NC_139241.1, from coordinate 64,597,455 downwards.
CAGTCACTCACTGGACAATTTATTCGACTACACTAGAAAATTATTATTGTAAAGGTTGCAAACCAGATTATGATCCTTTTAGTTTGCCAGCTTATCTAGAAACTCTTAACCCGAATTTTGGTGATTTGTTAAGTACTGTTAAGAGTATTCAATTGCTTATGGTCGCTTCCAATGAAGACCTCAAGACGAAACTAGAACAGTCTAATGCTGAAATGAAATCGCAGTTTGAACAGTCTAATGCTGAAATGAAATCGCAGTTAGAACAGTCTAATGCTGAAATGAAATCGCAGTTAGAACAGTCTAATGCTGAAATGAAATTGCAGTTAGAACAGTCTAATGAAGAATTAAAAACACGAATGGATCTTGCTAACCAAGAAATGAAATTACAGTTACAGCAATCTAATCAAGAATTTGCAGAGTTTAATGAGAATATTAAGTCTCAGTTTGAACAATTGGAATTGGATATTTATAGTAACCTAACTTCAAAATTTGAATTGGTTCATGAAGAAATTAATACTGTTAATCAAAGATTAGACAATTTGACTTCCGATGTTAAAACACAACTTGATTCAATAGCTTCTGAATGTGTCAAGAAAAATGAACATTTGGGAAGTATTTTAAATAGCAATATTTCTCAAATCCGAACAGAACAAGACGTTCAAGGACAACAAATTTTAATAAATAAAGATTTGATTAGTGAATACGATAAATCTATTACAGTATGTTCATCCAAAATAACTGATATTAATAATAGATTATCATCGTTGGAAGTTGCTAGTAAGGAAAATGTACATTTTGGAACGTATCATATTGATTGTAATAACAGGTTTCAACATATAGAAACTCGTATTGATGTTTTGCAAACTAATTATGCAAATTCTCAACGCAACACAAAAGGAAATTTGAAACCTCCCCTTGCACAAAATAGTTCTCAAACTAAGACATCACGTGAAAGGGCTAGAAATGCAGTTGACTCTGGGGTGACTAATTCATCTACTTATTCATCTGATGAATCTTTAACAACTCATGGGAAAACAACGTTCGATGAACCACATGTTCGAAATCGTGTTCGCTGGAAGCGAAACAAAAGATTTATTCCAACCTGCAATGAGGAACATTATCGAAATAATATGTCACCTAATAGTGTACAGTTTAAGGATACAAGTAATTATGCGATTAACAATATGCAGACAACTTCTAGATTAAATTCTACCGTTACAAATATTGATAAACATTCCAATGTTCAACAATGTTGTTCTGCTGATGGTGAAAATAGTTACATAAATCAAATGTTTACATACTCGCAAGAACCTAACCTCCCTGTCGTTCATCATAGTAGTGTCCCTGGTGAAACGTGTGGGTTTCGTCATATTTCTTCCTTGCAGAATGAAGCTTGTAGACCATGGTTTCAAGGTGAAAGGCGTAATGCAAATTTAATGACTGGCACAAGTTGTCCAAATGCTGAAATTGGTGTTAATGAGTCAAATACAAATAACAATTACTGTAATAATCCACAAAGTCAGTTTGATCGTTGTATTTCTCCAAAGTCTTTACCTGTAATTACTGTTGGGGATAGAGGAAACAGATATGTAAAGATAAATGAACTGTCTCATTTACCCAAATTTTCTGGGAAAATAGAAGACCAATCGGCTCGAGAATATCTAGAACATCTTAATTCTATGCTTGATCTTATGGGCATTCCAATTAACAAAAGGCTACAGAGTATTCAGCAGTGTTTCACCAACAGAGCTGCGTACTGGTATAGAACTCACAAACGTATGTTTTCTTCATATGATCATTTTCAAAGGGAATTCATGAAACAATTTGCAAGTCCGGAAATACTACAGTCTCAGTTATCAGTATTAAGGAACAGGAAGTATGATCCTACAGTACATGGTGATTTAGAAAGCTTTGCGTTGAAAACATATTCAAATTATTGCAATTTAGTTGAGAACCCAAACGAATTGGATGTTATTCAATTAGGTATTAGCCAGTTACCAAATAATATAGCTAATAACATAACTTGTCATGAGATACGTTCTATGGACCAGTTAACAACTATGTTAAGGAAATTAGATGTTGTCCGAACTAGTAGAAGAGGACTTATTTTCCTACCGGAAGAAACCGATAATAGTAGTAAGGTTAAACCCAACAAAAATCCTGACAGTATGAAATCAAAATTTAGTGTCAAGCAAATTAATGTTAAACACACCAAAAACACTTGCTCATCTTCTACTCAGACTTCGTCGATGGATGCTCAAGTACCTTTTACTAATGAATTTGGCAATGCTAATTCAAGATATGGACAGTTTAGAGGTAGCAATGGTAGTTTTAGAGAACGTAGAAATAATCGTGGCTATTCAGGATTTACATATAATAACAGAAATAATTTCAGATTCCAAAGAAATAATGCATACTCTGGTATTTCCGGTGACATTACAAATAGGAATTATAATCAGGATGCTATAAGTTCTCAGTTACCCAACAGTAGTCAGAATGGAAGGATTTTCTACAATAGGCAAGCACAGTATACAAGTGAGCCTGCTCTCGCTCCTACTTACAGTCAACCTGTTAATGTGACTTCATTACAAGCACAAGATGCATCTACAACTTCTGGAATATCAAATTCTCCTTCTGGAAATGTATCAAGGACCTTTACACGACAATCTGGTATTGGAACATCTTACCAATCAACAACAAATTTAAATTAAAGGAGCGGATGGAAGTGCCTCGTTCACTCTGCTTTCTTTCAGAGAGGCCAAATTTGAACAAACGAAATTCATTTCAAACACAGGAAATTATAATGTACGTGATGATAAAGACTTAATATCGGAACCACTACAAGTGAATTTTTTCTTGGAATGGTTTGAAGAAGAACCTGAATGGACTGTTAGTGATTATGATATTCCGGTTCCATTAACTGAAGTTCCAGTTATTCATGGAATTATTTGTCAAATACCTGTAGTTTGTATTATAGATTCTGGAAGTCAGGCAAATGTTCTAAATTTTGACGTTTGGTGTAAACTATCGTCTTTGATTGGCAACATTAAACTGGATAACGTGGAATATGTAAAACTCACCGGTTTCGCTGGATCCAAGAAGTGTAAAGTTGTTGGCAGTAAAATTATTAATCTGCAGATAAAGAACGAATACTTTTCTATGGAATTTTTTGTTCTTAAAGAGTTGAATGCCGATGTAATTTTAGGAGTTCCATTTTTAAGGAAATATAAAGCTGTAATTGATTTTAAAGAAGGGAATGTAAGTTTGCTAAATGATAAAGGAAAGGAAATTTCCTCTGTTTTAACTCGGCAATGTTCTTCTACAGAAGATTTGAACTATTGTACAAAGTCTAACTTTTGTTCCGACGATACATTAAATGATAATGAAAGTTATTCATGTAGATTGTTACGTAATGCGTCAACTTTGAATGATGATGTAGAATATATGCCAGCTAAGAAGTCCATTTATGAGTCTGTTTTTAGAAATGATAATTTAGACAATTTGCAGAAAGCTGATTTATTCAAACTTCTGTCGTATTATCACGTACAATTTTCAGATAAACCTAGAAAAGCAATTGTTGAACCTTACAAGATTCAATTAGATACTGTAACACCTATTACAAGCACACCTTATCCCATACCAATATCAAGGAGACTACCTTTAGAAGAAGAGCTTTCCAAGTGGGAGAAATGGGGAATTATTTACCAAGATTCTTCACCATATCTTAACCCGCTACATATAGTGCCAAAGCAAGGAGGTCTTTGGAGACATGTGATCGATTTTAGGAAACTTAATCAACATGTTATCTCTCCACAAGTGAGAGTAGAAGCAATCAACGAACTGTTACAGAGGTTCCTAGGATGTGTTTATTTTTCTTCAATTGATTTATCATGTGGTTATTTTCAAATACCGTTGACTGAAGATTCATATCCTTACACAGCTTTTTCTTATAGAGGCAGACAATATCTTTTCCGCTATCTTCCGTTTGGGATTCGTTCAGCAGTCTCAGTTTTCCAGGACAGGATGAATAAAATATTCTCCACCGATTGCAGAAATTTTGTTGTTTGTTATTTGGATGATATTCTAATTTTCAGCAAAAATTGGTCTCAACATATGCAACATTTAGAACTAGTTTTACAAAAGATAAAGGGTGTCAATATGTCTATTAAATTTTCCAAATGTAAGTTTGCTTACAAAGAAATCTGCTTCCTTGGACACATAGTGTCCGGTGATAAAATTATGGTTGATCCTGCAAAGAATTCAGCAATTATTAATTTTCCAATTCCAACAAACAAACGCTCATTGAGAAGGTTCTTAGGATTAGCTAATTGGAGGCGAAAGTTTATTGAAGGATTTGCTGAAATGGCACAGCCTTTGTATGATCTGTTGAAAAAGGAATCAAAATGGCAATGGAATGATGTTCATGCTTCAGTTTCTGAAAACCTCCGCAAGTCACTGATATCTCCAAAGGCTTTGTATCAACCAGATTTCACGAAGCCTTTCAATGTCAACACAGACGGTTCGAAGAAAGGAATAGGAGCTGTTCTATGGCAAGACTCAACTGAAAATTCTGAAGAAGGACCACGTATAATTCAATACGTTAGCAGATCTCTTAAAGGCAATGAGTTATCATACAATACTCACGAGATTGAATGCTTAGCGATATTATTTGCTTTCGAAAAATTCTACATTTACATAGCTGGAACTAAGGTGAAATTGTTTACCGATCACCAATCTTTATCTTGGCTAGAATCTACTAAAACTTTGAATCCACGATTAAATCGTTGGAGTTTGAAATTACAAATGTTTGATTATAATGTATATCACGTGCCGGGAAAATCGAATGAAGCTGCAGATGCTTTAAGCAGATATCCTGATTTAAGTACAGGTTTTCCAACTCTATCGGAACTATATGTAAATAACATAAGTCTTGATTTTCTTGACGAAGATAGTGTAACATTTTGGCAAGAAAGTCAAAATTCGGATTCTTATTGCAGTGCCATTGTACAAAAGTTACAAAATGGGAATTTGTCGAAGAATATAAAAAGGCAATATTCGATTCAAGATAATATATTATTCCTGAAAGATTTGAAAGAAGACAAGTGGAAACTAGTAGTACCAATTATTGTTGTACCCAAAATTCTTCATAGATTACATGACTTACAAGGTCATTTTGGATACTATAAACTATTTAATAAGTGCAGAAGTTTATATCATTGGCCTAAAATGAAAGTTAGTATCAAGCAGTATTTGAACGACTGTCTAACATGCGCAAAAACTAAACAAGCTCACACAAAAATTAGTAAGGATGAATTGCATGTATATTCTACTACTCCACATGATATGTTATCAATCGATCTTGTTGGACCGTTACCCAAATCACAAGGATATAGTTACATATTAACAATAGTTGACACGATGTCCAAATTTTTAATGGCTTATCCGTTAAGGAAGGCAACGTCACGTGAAATAATTAACAAATTCAAGCTCCAGTATTTTTACCACTATCCAGCATAGTAGTGGTATTGATGATATTACTGGCGCGATAAAAGAAGAGCCCCCCTCAAGCAGGTTTGCCTATACTTAAAACAAGCTCAACATGAGCATATGAGCTTTTTGCTCAAGTGTGGAACCCTGTCTAATCCAAGAGTTTTGTAAAAATGCCCTCAGGAATTTTCTGTGAAAGGAAGAGCCTCCTCAGATTGATTTGGCTACACTTACAAAAGGCACTTCTGTGAGATTGTTGTCCATAATCCTGTCAAAAATATGCCCCTCTTGATATTTTTTTGGCCACACTTAAAACTATGCCAAGATGCTCATAAGAGCCACACACACACACACACCCACACCCACCCACACCCACACATATTTACTTCCGGTCCACTTCCGGTCCACTTCCGGTTTACTTCCGGTCCACTTCCGGTTTACTTCCGGTCCACTTCCGGTCCACTTCCGGTTTGCCTACTTCCGGTCCACTTGTGGTCAAGTTGTGGCCTATTTCTGGTTTATTTATATTGTATTATGCTGTGCAACAAATTATTATCCAATAAATTATTAGATACGTGTTGTTTTCTGATTGGTTGCTTATGACATAATGTGATGATGTGTTTTATTCTGATTGGCCTATTGTTTCAGATGTGTTGTTTTCTGATTGGTTGCTTATGACATAATTTGATGATGTGTTATATTCTGATTGGCTTATTGTTTCAATGCGGTCCGTGCCTAGGGTATATAAACAGATTTTGTATTGCATATCAGCCAGTATTGTAAGAGCTGTTGAAGAGAAAGGTTGTGTTGTTGCAGTGCTGAACCCAACTGATATTTTTATCCAGCATAGAGATTTGATTTGAACCCCAAGAAATTTTATATAAATACCAAAGCCAAAAATATTAACACACATACACACATACACACACACGCAAAGCACAGTGCTGAACCCAACTGATATTTTTATCCAGCATAGAGTTTTGAATTGAAGCCCAGGAAATATATATAATAAACCAATAACAAAAAATGCCAAATCAAAAATATTGCAATCAGTGTAATAAGAATATATCCAGCCCCAATTGGGCCAGACACCAAAGGAATTGTAACCCAGGCAAATACAGAACTCCCACAAAAATATGCCCCAAATGCAATAGAAAATATAGCATGGAATATTTCACATATAAACATAAAGATACTTGCTCTGCACAGTCATCAACATTGCCCCCACAACCATCCACATCTGGTCTGAAAAGGAAGCATGAAGCACCTCTTAATGCCAGAGCAGCAAAACAGCCATGCTATGAACCACCTATCCATAGCAGTTTTAATGCCCAACTTAGGGATTATCGGTTTGTATCAGAGCCAAGATGCGGTATTAACAATTTTTTGAACAGTGTAAATCCTGATGTGCAGGCAATTCTAAATGCACAAAATAGCCCTTATAAGCTGTCCCTCAAATTGTATACTCAATATAAGAAGCCAAACGGCACAAAATTTACACAGCCCCACATAACAGAAACTATACCTGTATATTCAAATGCAAATTCAGACACAATAATAAGCAGGTTGATAGATCAATTAAATATTAAACACTCTGAATTTGCGGCAAAAGAGTCTGGATGGAGCCTATGCGGTTCTCCACACAAGTTATATGTTAATATTTCTGAATTCAACCCATTACAAGGATCTACATATCTGCCATTACCTGACAATATTAAAAACAAAAGAGCCGTGGTTAATATTGAAAATACCGACCAGAAATGCTTTTTGTGGTGTATATTAGCTGCTTTGTATCCAGTTTCAAGGCATCCTGAGAGAATAACTTATTACAAACAACATGAACATGATTTTGATGAAGCAATGGAGGGTTTAGAATATCCAATATCTGTTCAGAATATTGATAAATTTGAAAAAAAGGCCAGTGATATGAATGGTAGACAATTATCTATTAATGTATTTATTTGTTCCACTGGCCGTGGCAATTGCTTGATAGAACCTCTCAGAATCAGTACAATTGATGATGAATCTGCTATTCCGATTGATTTGCTCTTAATTGAAGGGGATGGCACATATCATTACACTCTGATACATAATCTTGAAGCTTTAGTGAGAACACAACTAGACAAATCTAATAGAATATTTAAGTTGTGCAGAAGATGTTTAACTGTATTTGATGGTCAAAAAATGGTGAATGGGGTTCGGGAAGAAAATGCAGAAATTGCCAAAAACAAGTTAATTGAGCATCTGAAATACTGTGGCAATTATAAACCTGTTCATATGGTGATGCCTAATCCAAGTGAAAATGCAAAATTCAAAAAATTTGAAGCCTTGTTGGAACACCCAGCATATATTGTCTGTGATTTTGAATCAAACCTCAAACCTCTTGCATTCTGCAATCCAGATCCTGAAGAATCTTCAATTACACCATACCAGCTACATGAACCTTCCAGCTTTTATTATGTGGTTGTACAGGATGGTGTTGTTAGTAAAGAATATTCATACATGGGAGCAGATGCCATCAAAATATTTGCACATAAAATAGAAAATGAGTGCCGTGACATAGCATCTAATATTTTATTAAAATCAAAACCCATGTTGCCTTTAACAGAGAAACAGATTGAGGATTTCAACAATGCAGAAAAATGCCCGGTATGTGATTCTGAATTTTCAGATACAAATATCAAGGTACATCACCATTCTCATACAGATGGTAAATTCAAAATGGCCCTGTGTAATAGCTGTAATATTAAGATCCAGAGACCAAAATTTGTCCCCATATTTTGCCATGGAGCATCCAATTATGATTTCCATCATCTGATCAGATATGAGGGGTTTGACAAGCAGAATTTAAATATTTTAGCAGAAAATAATGAGAAATATATTGCTATTAGCAAAATAATTAAAGTTAATGGTGTTCCTATTCACATAAGATTTCTTGATTCTTACAGAATTTTATCTGCTAGCCTGGCTACACTGGCCACTCAATTATCTGATGATCAATTCAAAATCACATGTGCCTTGTTTCCAAATCAGGACCTGAAATTAATTAGGCAGAAGGGTGTATATCCATATGACTATGTTACAGATTTTTCTAAATTTGATGAGTGTTCTCTGCCACCACAAGAAGAGTTTTACAGCAAAATCAGAGGATCTGGAATCACTGATGAAGATTATCACCATGCCCAATTGATGTGGAACAATTTAAAATGCCAGACATTTGGTGATTATCACATGGCTTATTTGAAACTTGATGTGACCCTCTTAGCTGATATAATGCAGGCATTCAGAAAATCTTCTATGCAAAATTATAAACTGGACCCAGTGTATTTTTACAGTGCCCCGGGCCTAGCATGGTCTTCAATGTTTTTGAATACTAAAAAGAAATTGGATTTGATCCCAGATCAAAATATGTATCTGTTTATGGAGGAAGATATAAGAGGAGGCATGGTGCAATGTTCCCAGAGATATGCCAGAGCAAATAACAAATATATGCCTGATTATAATCCAGAATTGCCATCAAATTATATACTGTATGTAGATGCAAACAGCCTCTATGGTCATGCTATGATGGATAAATTGCCATATGCAGGGCTTGAATGGGTTGAAGATTTCAATATTGAAGATCTTAAGGATTTTGATGACAGTGACTATGGCCTATTCTTAGAGGTTGATCTGACAATTCCAGATGATTTGCACAACAAATTTTCTGATCTGCCCCCAATTCCTGAGGTTCAGTGCTCACCTGGCTCTAAACAGAAGAAGCTCATGATGACTCTGGAGCCAAAACAAGGCTATGTCATATATTACAAAAACCTCCAGTTCCTGATGAAACATGGTGTTCAAGTGACCAAACTTGGCAAAGTCTTAAGGTTCAGGCACTCAAGATGGTTGAAATCATATATTGATACAAACACGGAGCTTCGAACATCTGCAAAGAGCCAATTTGATAAGGCCTTGTTTAAATTGATGGTCAATTCTGTGTATGGCAAAACAATTGAAAATGTCAGAAAACATACCGATGTTAAAATAATTACTGACCCCAGCCTGAGCAAAAAATTGGTTGCAAAGCCTAATTTCAATTATAGAAGAATTTATGATGAAAATATGGCACTTTTCAACATGAAAAAAACAAAAATTAAGTTTGATAAACCTATTTATGTAGGGGCTGCAATATTGGAATTGGCCAAATTACATATGTTAATATTGTATTATGATGTGTTGAAACCTTTTTATGGTGATAGTGTAAAATTGATGTACATGGACACGGATAGTCTTGTTCTTGATATTAAAACAGAAGATGTTTATAAAGATATGACCCAGCCTGAATTGTTTAAATATTTTGACACCAGTGAACATACAAAGATTCAACACCACCACAACAAAAAGGTGCCTGGCAAGTTAAAAGATGAAACACTTGGTGATGTTATTGTGGAATTTGCTGGGTTAAGTGCCAAGATGTACAGTTTTAAAACATGTAGTGCTGTTGTCAAAAAGGCCAAGGGCATTGGCAGAGTGACTGTTGACAAAGAGCTCCAATTTGAAGATTATAAAAATTGCATCAAATCCCAGAATTTAATCAAAACATCAGAATCCAGAATTCAGAGTGTGGATCACTTATTGACTAGCAATATTGTAAGAAAAGTGGCTCTGGACCCACATGATGATAAGAGATGCATTTTATCATGTGGCATACATACTTTACCATGGGGTCATTGTGATTTGAAAAATGGCAATCAATGCCCAATTACAGAGCATGATTTGAAATAAATAAACATGCCTATGAACTTATTTGGGTTCAAAAAACAGGCGATTATGGACCTGCCAACACCACAACCCTCTTCTGATATGCAGTCTAAACTGTCTAAACTAAGTGCTTTGTTAATTATTCATCTGAACAGCATACTTACAGATGTTGATGATGAAACAGGTAAAACATTGTACATATTTAACAATAATTTAAATCATTACCAATTACCTGTAGGTGGACAATTACAATTTATTACAACCCCTGAGGGTAATGTTAAAATTTCAGTAGGGAAAAATATTTATAGAATTAAGCACTCAAACATGGTTTCTGGCACTGTTTATACTGTTTCTGCTGGTGACTGCTTATATATTGAAGTCCCTGGATCTTATGATAAGCTTATACCCTTTTTTATAGAATTAAGAATCAGATATTCAATAATAAATAACCAATAAATCAAAATGCCTAATGATATTTTTGGCCATACAAGACATGAAGATCACAGTGATGAGATTCTGATGCTTGATGTCAGAGTCAAGAAATTAAGAAGTGATTTACAAGCTTTACAAACCACACTCAATGCCAGTCTTCAATTAGAAATTACAAATTTACAATCACAATGCATGGACCCTCTTCTTAAAATTGATTCTGAACTCAAATTATTGCTTCAGAAATATACTGACCTGGCCACATTGGATAATTTTCAAAGTTTAGAAGAAGCTGTAGCAGCTCTTCAAGCCAAATTTAAGACCCAGGCCACCAACTCTGAGCAATTGAAACAACAATTGGAAGAGCAAATAAATAATGTCCAGGCACAGCTCCAAACAATTGTCAAAAGCATAAAATCACAAGAAGATTTTGATCTAGTGATTTCCACTCTAAAAGAACAGATTCAATCACTCCAAATACCTAATCTGGACCCTCTGAACAATGCCATAGCCGAGGTTAAAGAAAAAATTGAGACACTTGAAAATTTTATGAACAACTTGCCATCTTCTGATGCTTTGAATGCAATAACTCGGAGTGTTGCAAATATTAAGCTGCAACTTGAAACATATGAAGATTTTGGAAAAATTCAAAGTTCCATAACCCATCTTGAAGGTACAATAGCAGCAGTGCAAAGTGATTTGGCAAATGTACTAGAATCTCGCCTGCCCGGTATTGTAGATACCCTTGTTAGTGTCCAGCAACAAATCACAAAGCTTGAAAACCTCAACACTGAATCTGAACTATCTCATTTTCATCACTTGATTGATGATATCCAAACAAAACTTGAAATTTTACAACAATCCACACCCTCTCAGGCAGATATAGCCCTGCTCCAAAATGCTATGCAAAATGTGGCTCATGCTTCTGAATTAAATGATGTGAAATTGGCACTTGAATTTTTGCAAAATACAGTATCAAATCTGCCTACATCACAGGAACTTAAAAATATAAAGAGGGCAGTGAATCGCATATTGAAATCTGAAGATATCAAGAATATCCAAGCAGAGATCAAACATCTCACTCAGACAGTTGCCACTCTACCAACCAATCAACATATTAATGAACTGCATGCCCTGTTTGAGGATATCAGAAGACAGATCCATGATCTTACTGCTCAAAATTCAAAATTGGCAATTGTTGAAAATTTGCAACAAATTGTAGCTAATATCAAGCAACAGCTAGGGACTATGGAATCCAATCAAGCAAATGCTCTGTCTGTTTTTGCCACCCAGCTACAAGAGATTGTGCAACAATACAAAAAACTTGTTGTGGACATAAAAATAAAGCCGGGCCATGATGATGTTGTTAGAACTATCAATGAGCATCTTGAATCTGTAACAAGCAGATTGCTCACAGCAGAAAAGGAAATAACAGGCATAATCGAGAATCCAAAACATACAGTAATTCTTGAATTGTACAACATCCCCAACAAAGAATATGATTCTCCATTTACACCAGGTGGCAAAATATATATGCTGTCCCCTGCACAATTTTATTACCAATTTTTTGTTGGGGGCACATTGAGACCAATCAAGATCAAATATTGGCTTCAACCACAGGCACACCACTACCCCACCTTATCAATAACAAATGCTGATAACAAAGTGAAAATCACCAGTGTAGAATTGGAGGATTTTACAGATCCCAATACATTAGAAACAGCCTATACTGAAGATGATGGCTCTTTGGAATTTAAAATACATATTGGAGACAAATTATATTTAGAAAATCCTGCAGTCTCAGCTGCCGAACACCCCATAGTTGCAATATTCTTGTTTACATATTATGTCTAGACAAATTATTGTTGATGAATTACACAGACAGGCCAGACATAATTTTAAGAGGCTCCCAGTAGTCACAAAGGGCATAGATGATTTATGGCAAAGCGACTTGATTGAAATGGCAAGTGGACAGTTGAAAAACTTAGACAAAATCAACAAGGGCTACAAGTATCTACTTACTGTAATAGACACATTTTCAAAATTTGCCTGGGCTGTGCCACTCAAATCCAAGACTGGAAAATGTGTTACAGAAGCCATCAGAACAATCATCAATCAGAGTGGAAGATCCCCACGCTATTTGCAAACAGATAATGGCAAAGAATTTTATAATTCAGTGTTTCAACAATTTATTAAAAGCCAGGCAATAAAACATTATTCGAGTTACAGTGATCTCAAAGCCTCAATTGTAGAGAGATTCAACAGAACCTTAAAAAATCTTATGTATAAACAATTCACACTTCAAGGTAATTATAAATGGTTCAGTATTCTTCCAGAACTTCTACATAAATATAACAACTCGGTCCATTCCACAATCAACATGAAACCCTCTGAAGTAACTTCATCTGATGAGCAAAAATTGATCAGCACTGTTTATTATCCTAAATATCAGCCAACAACAAGAAAGGCCAAATACAAGATTGGTGATCAAGTAAGAATCAGCAAATATAAGCACTTATTCAAAAGAGGTTTTACAAGAAACTGGAGCACTGAATTATTTACAGTAGTTCAAGTTAAACCTGGGACCCTTAACACATATATAATAAAAGACCACCGAGGAGAAATTCTCAAAGGCAGGTTTTATGAAGAAGAGCTCAGCAAAACTAAACAGCCTGACACATATCTCATAGAAAAAATCATCCGCAGAAAAGGCAACAAGTTATTTGTCAAATGGCTAGGTCTCCCAGATCACAGCTGGATCGAGGCAGACAAAGTGATAATATGAACACCTGGGATGTTATAAAGAGACTGCCAGAACCTGAACAACAGAATAAGAGAAATGGCAACTTGCTGCCTGATAATATTAGGTGTCTTATTGTTGGGCCATCTGCTTGTGGTAAAACTACACTAATGGTTGATAATTTTTTATTGGCACCCAACTGGTTAGACTGGAAAAACAGGCACTTGTATGTCTTCTCTAAGAGCTTGGAACAATTAAAATATCAGCAGCTGATGAAGCTATATGATGGATTGGATATTGCCACTTTTGAACCAGATGTTAAGCCACTTCATGACTGTCTCGATAATTCTGTTGTTGTGTTTGATGACATTATATTGGATAATCAAAACAAGATTAGAAATTTCTTTACACAGGGCCGGCACAAAAATATTGATTGCTTCTACCTGGCACAGACTTTTTCAAAAATACCCAAGCAGCTGATCCGAGACAACAGCAATTTTATATGTGTGTTTCATCAAGACCATACCAACCTCAAACACATACATGATGAATATGTAGGTGGGGACCTGAGCTACAATGATTTTTCTAAGTTTTGCAGCAGGTGCTGGAACCAAGACAGTTATGGGTTTGTCACAATAGATATGACAAGAACACCCAATAGTGGCAAATACAGAAATAAAATCAACAATTTTCTAGACATTGAAACATATATAAATAAACATGAAAAGACCAATTATTGATGATCTTAAATTAAGAGATTATCTTGTAAAAAGATTTAAGGGATGGAAATCAGAGAACCGTGGATTTTATGAAAAACACAAACAAACAGAACAGCCTGTAATTGATGCTATTAATAATTTAGGTAAGAATATCAAAACTGTTACAGAGCAAAATCAAAATTTGATCACAGAGCTTGTACCTGTAGCTGCTAGGAACATATTAGATTATCCAATCACCCCACTTTCCAGTATTCATACACCTAGTCCTATTGCTCCTAGAAGAATTGAGGCTAGTCAGGATCCTATTGAATTGGGTCTTCTTGCTCAAAAATATTTAACCACACCTAAAGACAACAAAGATGAGGTTTTTGGCCTATATGCTGACACAGAGCGTGATGGTAGCATCATACATAGAATTGGCAATTTCAGAGTAACATTTATGGGAGATGATATAATTGTATATTCAGAATCTCGACTTGGAGAAAAAGGTGCTTTTGTTAAGTACTCCGGAACACCTGGATTGTGGGAATTGATGACCAGGAAAAGGCCTGGCAGCTATACAGATCAAGATTATGAGGATTTCAAAGAAATATTAATAAAATCAGATGCTCTATACCAGAACAATGATCCCACACAAAAAAGAGTCAAGTCGAGCAGTGGGGCAAAATACAACAATTTAATCAAGCCCATATGGTCACAGATCAAGACTGGCAGTGGAATCAAACAATACAACACCCTGCCTAAAGAATTTGTGTGGGTTGATGATGTCAGGAAACTTGTAGATAGGTTATTGGTGATAGCTGGGGAGGAAAATGCTGGCAACCACAATTTTTACAATGAAAAGGTTATGGACATGATAAGCACCAAATTGTCTAATTTTATAGTGAATGACACTAAGGGGATTGGATATCTCATAAAAATTATTAATACTCTACCACCTAAATTTTGGAATATTTCTGAGGGTCGGGGCCTTGTTAATGACATTATAAACAAGCTGCCATTTGAACTACATATTCCAGGCTATCAGTATTGTGGTCCCGGTACAAAATTAGATCATAGATTAAACAGAGGTGATCCTGGTATTAATCCCCTAGATGCTGCTTGTAGAGACCATGACATAGCATACAACACACATTCTGATCTTGACAAAAGACATGTTGCATACAAGAAATTAGAAGAGGCTGCATTTGGCAGATTTGTAAGCAAAGATGCTTCTTTAAGTGAAAAAATAGCAGCATTGGGGACCACCATAGCTATGACCACCAAACAAAAACTGGGGTGGGGGTTGTGAATATGTATATAATAAACCTACAATGAAGGCCAAGGGTGTTATGTATCAAATACCTTATGCAGGTCTCAAATCTCTTGGGCCTATTGATAGCCTTTTGACCAAAAAGCAGCGCAAGAAAAAAAGCTCTTGTATTGCCAAGGGGCATGGTATGAAATTGTTGCTTAGTACCCCCCAATTAAAAAAATTACAGCAATCAAGAAAAAAATCACATGTAGGGGGATTCATATTTACCATCCCTGCCATCTTAGCTGCTCTCGGGGCTGTTGGGAGCTTGGCTGGGGGATCAGCTGCCATAGCAAAAACAGTAATAGATGCCAAGAAAAATAGGGCAGAATTAGATGAATTGAAGCGCGCCATAACCTGGCAATGGAGAAACAGGGCAAAGGTGTTAAAAAAGCCATGAATAAGTTTAAAAAAAACAAGAACCGCTTACAAACCAAGATATTGAAGCTTTAATCAAGCCACTGGGCATCAAACATTTTAGAGGTGTGTACATGTCTGATTCTTTACCGGAACAACCACTCAACAAAGAGTGTGGCATTGTTAATTTGGATAAGTACAAAAATCAGGGCACTCACTGGATTTGTTATCTTAAATATTTAAAAGATGAGGCATTTGTGTTTGATTCATTTGGAGGTGTTCCACCTGAAAATTTAATAAAATATCTAAATTCAGTTAATCTTTATTACAATAATGCCCGTGTTCAAAACTTCAAAGATGTTAATTGCGGACATTTGTGTTTATCTGTTCTTAGATATATGTCTCAAATAAATAAACCATCAATTGAAGATTTTCAAAAAGCCTTGTGGTATTTAAAACATCATGGGGGTATTTCATCTCACCAGCCAAAATTCAATATTGAAACTCAAATTGCATGATGACATAGTGTATCCCAAAACAATAGCTCTCAGAGCATTTTACGGCATGTACTTGATCCCTAATATTACACACCACAACAACAAAATTGCAGTTGGTAATCAAAAAATTGTCATTACTCCAGGGCAGTATAATCTATCTACTCTAAATGCTCAATTACCCAGAGGTGTAGTGTTAAGTCAAAATTCTGTCACTCACAGAGTAGAAATTGTATCTGCCACAGAAACAGTGGATCTGGGTACTATAGGAGAGCTGTTAGGATTTGAGAACAACACAAAACTTGAAGCAGGCATCAAACACACTGCTATTAATATACCTAAATTCTTGGCCATAGAGACTCTAAATATTCACTGTAATGTGGCTGAGGGTATGATCACCAAATCAAATGGCATAGGCACTCACAAACAAACCGGCATCATTGCAACATTCAAACCTAATTCTGAATTTATGGAGCCCATCATCTACAATCCATCCCCAACATTATATTTTCCTGTGTGTCATAATAGAATAGATTATATTGAATTGGTGGTCACTAATGAAAAAGAAGAATTAGTTGATTTTGCTGGAGCCACAACAATTGCAATCATAGAGATTAATATTTAAATAAAAATACATGCAAGAAGAAAATGGAAAATATTGAGAGTTATGAGCTACAATCATTCCCCCCAAACAGGAGGACATTTGCAAATTTAAATCAACCCAACACAGAGATTGAGGTTGATCTTGATGTAGGGGATGGATTTATACACCCTCACAGAGCAGATCTATACATCAAATTTGATGTTGTAAAGCTCGATGGTACAGATTATCCGGCAAATTCTAATATAAGATTGGTGGACAATTTTGTGCCACATCTGTTCTCTGAAATTGAGATCAGAAAGCATGGTGTTGTTATAAACAGAGTGGATTATCCCGGCATTACCTCCACAGCTTTGGCCACATTAAAATTATCCAAAACCGAGGCTTCTTACTACAAAATAGGTGGATTTGAGGCTGGTGATAAAATTATATCTAAGAGCCACACTGTACTGTTCCCCATGCGCCTGTTGCCAGGATTCTTCTCGGATTTCAAAGATATTATGTGGAAGGGTGGGTTAAGAATTACATTTAGAAGAGCTGCCAATGATAATAATGCTTTGATGCGGTACAGCACATTAAACTCTACAGGGGAAGCTCTGCCCAATACCCTACCTGATGAAGGAAAATGCATTATTCAGACTATGGAGCTAAGAATGCCAGTTGTTGAATATGAAGCCAGTTATGCTCTTGAATACAAAGCTGATATCCTAAAAAATCCACAGATTCCTTTACAATTTTATACATATCAATGTGTACAGAAGCCCGCCACTGGTACTTATTATGAGTTTGATGCTACAAATTCATTCTCCAGTATACAATATGACATGCCGGATTTTGTGGTGGTACTGTTTCAGACTGGAAGACACAATAATCAGGAAAAAAATTCAAGTAAATTTGATAACTGCAACATCAAGAACATATATCTTAAAAATGGCAGAAATGAGGTATTTCCTAGAGAAAATTATAATTTAGACATGTCCAAGGATGATTTTCTTAAATTATATGAGGCATTTACAGCATACAAAAGGGTCACTACTGGCAATACTGACATGTATTACACACCAGATGAATTCAAAGCACAGAGACCCATGTTTGTCATCAACACTTCAAAAAGGAAACAAGTTGTGGTTAATGACAGGACAAACATTAAAATTATCTGTGAATTCCATGAGACATTACATGATGACACCATATGTAGTGTTATTCTCATAGGTGAAAAATCATATGTTTATGATGTAAGAAATGAGAGAGTCACGGAGCAATTCTAGAGGGTCTCTGCATATTACATTGTTTTAATATTAGATAAACAATTTGAACCTGGTATCCAATTAAACTTAAACCAGAAGTAAATATGTATGTGTATGTATGTGTATATATGTGTGTATGTGCGTGTGTTTTGGCATAGTTTTAAGTGTGGCCAAAAAAATATCAAGAGGGGCATATTTTTGACAGGATTATGGACAACAATCTCACAGAAGTGCCTTTTGTAAGTGTAGCCAAATCAATCTGAGGGGGCTCTTCCTTTCACAGAAAATTCCTGAGGGCATTTTTACAAAACTCTTGGATTAGACAGGGTTCCACACTTGAGCAAAAAGCTCATATGCTCATGTTGAGCTTGTTTTAAGTATAGGCAAACCTGCTTGAGGGGGGCTCTTCTTTTATCGCGCCAGTAATATCATCAATACCACTACTCAGCATGTGAGGTAATATTATCAGATAACGGTTCCCAATTTAAATCACAAGAGTGGAAGTTATATATGAATGACTGTAACATAAAACATATCACCACGTCAGTTTATTCGCCTTTCACAAATCCTGTGGAAAGGTACAACAAAGAGTTAATACGATTGTTACGATTATATACTTCGCAAAATCATCAGGACTGGGTAAAATATTTGAATCATGTAACAGGACTTCTTAATAATTCCGTTTCGGAAATAACAAGTTTCACACCTAGTGAACTTTTTCTTCATCACGAATTAAAGGATTCAATTATCAGTCAAATTAACTGGCCAGATGATTTAAAGTTTGTGCCCTGGAAACATAAGTATTTTATCGCCAAAGCACGTATTAAGGAAAGATATAAGCCCAAAACTATTGAGTGTGATGCTAATAAATTGAAGATTGTCCCAGGTGATATTGTTTTAGTGAAAAATCATGAACATAGTAGTGCAATTAACAAGAAAATTCATAAGTTTATGGAATTATGGCTTGGACCCTATATAGTTGATGTTGTGAAAAACAATTATACAATTTTGATGTCTATGGACGGAAATAAGATAACAACAAGGCAGAACTTGTCAAATATCAAGAAATTTAATTGTTCTGATGGGAAAAAGGAAGAATTGCTTAAACTAATGTAATTGTTATGAAGTAATGCATAAGTAGCTGTAAATTCGAACACTAAGATGACATTTTCAGAACTTTAGTAAAAAGAGTATTGTAAATTTGTGAATTGGTTCATTATGTCAAGTGAACTTTCTCATTATCCTGACGAGTGTACGTATATTAAAAGCAGGACTCAAATCTTACATAATATGTAAAAAAAAAAAAAATGTTATGTACATTTTTCTTTTTCCAGGAGAAGGGGAGAGATTGAGACTGTCCTATTCTAAAACTGTCATGTTCAAAGTTAATATTATTTATGTTATTGATGTTGTTTTAACTTATGCATGTTTGTTTTATAGATATTGTTATAATCATCTTATCACGCTGTATAAAATACAAGAAATCAAATTGCTGTAACCATAGTAACGAGAAATAATAAGTACTAAAAATGGTGATGGAAGTTGTGAGATTTTCTGCGCCTGTATTGTATTTATTTTAAATATAACGGTTATCGTTAATTACGCAATTTTATTTGCATTGATAATCGTTCTGCAAGTTTAAGCGCAGCGACGGTTATCAATCGGCACCACGTTGTGACACGTTGAAGCATGTTGAGGAAAATGGAACATCTCGCTACATCACCAGCATCTGAGCAGTTGATGAGACCTGGCATTACTATTATGACATCCCCACTAAAGACCAGAAGAAAAGACTGGCTCATCGAAGATAAAAACACGCCTGTGTTTATGCGAAAATCATGATCCGTAAAGAAGAGAATGGTGACTGCCTTCTTTACTGTAAGGGGAGTTGTGGCGCGGGTGGTGCTGGAGCATCCTCCCTACGGTGCAGATCTCGCTCTATGTGATTTTGTACTGTTCCCTCGCGTCAATAACAGATTAAAGGAGTAGGTTTCCAACAGGCGTGAGATGACGAGTGCGTCCAGCTCCCTGAGGAAACCAGTTGGTTCGACGACTGGTTTCGAAGGATGAAGAAGTGTATCGTGTGCTGTGGAAAGTATTTTTGAAAGATTGTGAAAATTAAAGGTGTATTGCAAAACTTTCTTAGTGCCTTTTCTATTTACACTCCAAAAGATGCCTAGCAACTCGTATCACATCACAATTTTTATTGCTTTCTAACAGAAATAATAAACGTGAAACACTATCACATTTTCGTCATGTTTGATAATTGACCCGGTAAACTGTCCTAAATCTTTTACTAGCCGTCCTGGTAGTGGGGTGGTTACACAACGCACTACGACGATGGAGTTCCTGTGCGAACCTCATCCTGGGCGTGGGTGTTGCTTGTGAGTGTCCCTTCATCAATTTCATTTCTCATTGTCGCAATTAACTAGAACTGGCAGAAAAGCAATGTTAAGTAATAAAAATTAAATAGTCTATCTCTATCTTTCTCTTCCACATGCATCACTATTACCAACAGGTAGACGTGGGGGGAAAAATTGAGCAGTTCAAACTCCATAGAAATACATTAAAAAAAAAACATATCCAACACACCTTCCTTAATAAATCACCAAATCCATAAGTGTCTTTGTTAAGTTCCTAGAGCAATATAGGATATAATTGTAAAGAATAGTGAGAATTCCAGATAGGAATGTGTTCCATATTTTTCACAGGGGGGGGGGGGCAAAGCATGGTCTCAAGGGGGGCGGTTTCCCTCCCTGCCCCTCCTCTAGCTACGTGCCTCAGACAAGGATTGTCTCACGGCGTACAACTTTGATGCTTATTATTTACAGTCAATCCTCAGAAGTAGAAAATTCCCGGAGACTGAACCCGGAATCAAACCAATGCAAAAAAAGAACATTTTCATAGCACGAAAAAGTCGGGACAGAAATTAAAAAGAATGGACTGTCCCGACGGTAACCTTGCACCACTGATTATAAGAATAAAATTGTCAAATATTGCAGATTGCAGACTTCTGGACCCTGCATCTTTCCACAAACAATATATGTTTTTAAAATGCAAGGACGAAATCGAAATTCTTTCAAATTCTGCAAAAACCTTTGCTCCAGTGGCGTAGCGTTATAGTACGCCCGTACGCCCGGCGTTCCCAGATTTAAAATTTCAAAAATGCTTAAATGCTGTGATTATAAAGTAAAACGTGACTAATTTTATATATGTTCGACCTTCATGGCATTATAATGGCTATATTTCGCGATCCGCTTGCAACGCTCCACTCTCAACACTCGTTCTAGCATCTCTTTTCAATGCCTTTCCCGGCCGGACGCCGAGAAGGTTCGGCGTACAGGACTCCTATATTCCTTGCTGCCTTATGGAGGGAAAGCTTCCATTTCTACAGCACGCGCGTAAATGGGCTCTCTTACGCCAGCGTACGAGAGGTCTACCGTGATTGATTCATGTGACCCTTCCTGCCTTCTGAATCAGACGACAGCGGCAGAATTCCTACCCGGTTCTTCGCTCTAAGCGCTCATGCAACTCGTGCTATGTGATGCTACAATACGCAATATTGACTGACGTAACTTTACCAATCTCAAATATACTGCTTCTTAATGGCCACTGCATTGTATAATTTATCGCACGAACAGCAATGTGTATTAGAAACTAAAAGATCAACACAGTTTTTGTCAAATAAGTTGGTGAAGTCCTCGTGATAGAAATTCAGCCTGTGGCTGCTCTACCACTTAACCCGCAAAACTATTATTTTTTTATTGTATTTTTTCGTTATTATCTAACTACTTAATATTGTGTGAATGGAAATGTTTAGCATTCATTTGAAAACTCATAACATCGAATGGTCTCTGGAGAAAATTATTTTAAAATGTTTATCAGCATTCTCAAGATGTAATTAACAGTGGTCTGAAATACTAATCGGCACTGTTACGTCAGTAGAGTGTACGATATTTGGATCATCCACTCTGCTTTTCACAGTGCGCCAAGACGACAGAGGTCCCTGGTTCGAATCCCGGCGTGAGCGCGGGTGTTCTTTGTCAGTGTCCCTTCATCAATATCATCACTCATATTCATATTCGCAATTAACCAAAAGTGGTAGAAAAGCGAAGTAAAATAAACCAAATCAATCAGTAGTTGGATCGGCCACAACAATGAAGTCTACTGTTGTGCAGAGGCGCTTGTGATTCAGGTAGGTTTTTAATGACTTGCGTCATGCAGAAAGATATAAAAAAGGTATAGAACACCAGAGTTCAAAACATCTGTGGCATAGTGAGGCATCTAATTTTCTAGCTAAAACATGCAATGATGATGTTTTATTGAAAACCCAGCTTACTTCAGGCAAATAATACCTGTGGCGACTAATACCATAAGTAAATTATTAAGCAAGAAAGGGCCGACTCTTCCTTCGGACTTGGCGTTCCCACCCGAAATGTCCATGCTACGCCACTGCTATTTTCGTAGATTTTTATAGGTTCACATTAAAATATTTCATAGTTCGAGGGCGGGCGTAGCCCCCCCCCCCCCCCCCGGTGCCTCCCCTGGGTACGGGTCTGATTGAGTTTGGTAGTGATTGCTGCTACAACTGTTTTAATTTTAAGCATTGCCATTGGCTGGTATCTTTTTGGGGTAGTAATAATCTGTGGTAGTTAGGTTAGGCCATAATTGGAGGCCCAATGAATTTGGAAGAAGACGACGAAAAATGGTCGTAGCAGCCTTCTATACTTATAACTCCATAGTCATCCAATAGATGGCAGAGTTGCAAAATTCTAATTCTATAGTGTATCTGAAAGGGTACTAAGAACCAATAAAATTTTCTCTTTGCGTTCTTTAAAGTTCATATAACTTTAAAAGTGTAAATAAAATAATTATCATTATTTCACTAGTTTTATTGAATATTCCATATTCTTTCTAAGTATTGCGAATGTCCCATGGCCTCATTGAAAAGAATTATCTTTAAGAACAGAACTTTAGAGAATTCAATGACACGTCAGTGCGTCGAGAGAAAACCCCCTTGGAACATTCTCTGTGACTGCAATTTCAGTACGTTTGGAACGAACGACTGGAGGTAATT
Source organism: Lepisma saccharinum (assembly GCF_977018435.1). NCBI lineage: Eukaryota > Metazoa > Arthropoda > Insecta > Zygentoma > Lepismatidae > Lepisma > Lepisma saccharinum. The sequence continues at coordinate 64,574,267 of NC_139241.1, read as the reverse complement.
GCAGTCTACACAGTGGTTTGGTGTTCCCGAGGTACTTTGTTGAACGCCTTGCTGCGAAGGGATATCTGACTCGAACGACACTTTTCAGGTGGCCGCAACTAGGTTGTAGCCCCAAACATTCCCCGGTGGAGCTCTGGTCACAGTACCAGTCCTTTCTTTCTTTCGTTGGCTGTTTGGTTCTAAAATCTTGTTTGGTAAGTGTCTGTTCCGAGACTTTGACTCTGACTCTCTCCATCACGTGCAAAGTGCAGCTTCCACACTCACTCGCCGATTGCAAAGTAGTGCAAGGGAAGCGATGCATAAAGGGCTCCCCCAACAAGTTGGGGGTACTGTCCCTAGAGATGTCAGAGCCAGAGGCCGGAACAAGCTAGAAAACCCAAATTCCCGAAGCTCTTCCATGGATTCCCGCGATCGATCTAGGTCACCACTTGCCAACAAAAAGCAGAAACTTCCAGAGGGAACAGAGTCCAGACAGAACAAGACCGAAGTAAACACACAGACACCAGTGTTGTACAATTTCCTTCTTTCGAACTACGACACCAAATACAAGACGCCAAAACATATCCTAAATCAAATCCTAAAATATGTGCCAAGAGCTTCAGTTAATGAAATAGTCTTCACCAGGAACGGAATACTTATAAAATCTACTGACCCACATTTCTCCACCATTATCAGAGACAAGGCCTCCTACCAAATTTTTGGTACAAATGCCAATATGAAGCCACTAACCTCTACACGTCCAAAGCAACCTCCTCCGCCTAAACGAACACCAATGCTATCAGTGGTGATTCGGGGTGTTCCCCCTGAATACACCGACACAGAAATCGCTGAAGAAATTCAGGCAGAAGGTCACACCATCCACAAGTGCATGAGAATCCGAAATGACAACGGACCAACCTATATGGTTCGAATACTGACAGTAGATAAAGATACCGTGGACGAACTATTGCACAATGGAGCCTATATATATTGTCGAAAGCACAGAGTCGAACCTTCCAGGACGTCAACACCACTACCAGTGCGTTGTGAACGTTGTCAAACATACAATCAGCACACCACAACCAACTGTCCAAATTCAGCAATCTGTGGATACTGTTCTGGGCCACATTCTACCAACACTTGTACAAACATCCAGAACCCGCCTAAATGCAACACATGCTCTGAAGGACATCCTACTTACAGCTATAAATGCCAAGCCAAACCTAACCCAGAACCAAATCACCCTGAGCTGGTTGTTCCCATCCGAACTATAGATAGCTCAACCAAACCGGCAAATTCACTAATGGACCCAATCACTGTGGAAGATTTGCTACGATTCTTTACTATTACAACTCAAAACATCCAGCCATTTCTGCGCACACATATTCTGGACCAAGTCATACTCGCTGCAAAAACACTTTTCAAACTGCAGTTACACGCTACGTATACGGGACCACATGTCCATTTCAATATCAACCCTCTTGAAAACACAAGTACATCCTAAAACAGTTTTCAGACTCTTCATAACAATCATGGGCTATTATTTTCTCTTCTTAAATATTCGCTCTTTAACAAGACACAAAAGCTTATTTGAGACTGTCTTGCAGGAAAAGAATATATCAGCTTTCGCCCTCAACGAAACATTCCTAACGCCAAAACTCAAACCCAAGATCAGCAGATATGATTCGACATGATGGGCCAACGGAAGCTCAACGTGCAAATGGAGGGACTGCAATTGGCTTTCGAAAATCATATCCGCACAGAGAACACACATTACCACCGCATTTCAACTTGCCGGAATACAGCATAGCAACAATATATCTGAGGCACAGAAGCATTACCCTAGCAACAATCTATGTCCGGCCTGGACATCCTATACCATACAACTTTATCAATTACATTGAAAACAGCTACAAGCATTACATAATCATGGCCGACATAAATCTCCATAGTCGACCATAAACCGAAAAGCGACAATTTCACCAAACTATAGACAGCTGCCAAAATTGCCATTTCCACCAACTTCCGAAACCATCTAGACCAATCAGCAGTACTTCTCCAGATGTTGTACTTATATCGACTTCCCTCCTTACAAATAGCAACGTGGATGTACTTGAACCCATTGGTAGCGATCACGCACCTATAATCTTTACAGTTGACGCACCTGCACCAACTCCTCACAAACCCTTTTTCATAACAAGGTACTCCTACGATCAAGCAGACTGGGAACAATATCGTAATGCAATCGAAAACGCCGTGCAAAACGCAGATACGCCAACAAACGATAGGGATCTGGATGATGTAGTCCCATTACTCACTTCCGCCTTAACTGAAGCTGCGAAAAGTACCATCCCACTTCAAACCATCAATCTATATAAACCAAAATTACCGCCGAACTATCTAAAACTGATTTCAGCCTCCAGGCGTGCCTTCCGAGAGTATGTTGTAACAAGAAATCCTGAAGCGTTACGGCATCATAGACAACTCCTCCGCACGGTACAAAACTATATCATTGCATATAAAAGAAGGAATTGGATAAAAACGTGCAATACACTGGCTGATACATCACATCCATCCAAATACTGGCAGCAATTTAATAAACTCACAGGGAAAAGGTCAAGAACTACATATCCCATTATAGTCGATGGGAAATCCGTAGACGACGACCAAGAGAAAGCAAACGCCTTTGCACACCACTTTCAAGGTATCTTCACACCACAAACTGAACCATTACACAAAACAACCCTATCACGTACAGTACAACGTGTCTCAAACCCACATAACCGAGCTCTCAAACCTAACAATGACCATAGTATGGATGAAAATGAACCTCTAACCTCACCTATAACACCAGAAGACATAGCATGCGCCATATCTCGGAAAAGAAACACTGCTCCAGGCTTCGACTCGGTAACCTACCGACTCGTCAGAGAGGCTCCAAGAACCTTTCTGCTAATCCTAGCCACCATATATACCTATATACTACGAACAGGCTACTTCCCGACAGAATGGAAAGTTTCCAAAATGCTGCTGTTCGCCAAACCCGGGAAACCTGTTCGCGAAGTATCCTCTTACAGACCAATACAGCTCACATCGACCCTCAGCAAAATCTTTGAAAAAGTACTTGTACGCAGATTGCACCAACACCTTTCATCCAAGAAGCTCCTACCTGCACATCAAGCAGGCTTCCGACCATCCATCAGCCTCAACGACCAACTTCTGAGATTGATAACAACTATAACAAACCACTATAACAAGTCCTTGCCATCGTGTCTTCTTTTATTCGATCTCGAAAAGGCGTTTGACAAAGTATGGCATTCGGGATTAATATAAACTCCACAAATTCCAACTTCCTCAATGCTACATTCGCCTTATCCATTCGTTCCTGGCAGGCCGCATGGCATACATCTCTCTGAACTCGGCAACATCCTATCCCATCTTCTTGCACACAGGAGTCCCACAGGGGTCTGTTTTGTCACCGCTGTTATATTTAATGTATGTAACAGATATGCCGACCATGGATACCAGCACACACGTATTCCAATTTGCAGATGACACTGCTTTCTTAACTCTTGGGAAAACAGTTCAATCCATTAATAAAACACTCCAAAAGGCCGTAGACTCCTTTATTCGCTGGTGCAACCAATGGAAACTATCAATAAACTCTTCAAAAACTCAGGCAGTAGTTTTCCTACCTCCCCACTATCGCTCCAAAGTACACCGAAACCCCAAACTCTTGGAGATTAAAATAGAGGGGAGACGCATCTTACCTTCAAATCACGTAACATACCTTGGGGTTACCATAGATGAAAAACTGACCTGGCGCCCACACTTAGAAAGGATAAAGAAGAAGGTAAAGAACCGCCTAAACCTATTATGGAAACTGGTGGGTACATCTTGGGGATTACACCCGACAACAGTCCTAACCACCTACAAAATGTTCTTGCGCCCAGCCATCACTCACGGGCACATTGGTTGGATTGACGCTTCTGCCTCCTTCTACGACCAACTGGAAATCTTTGAACGGCACGCATTTAGATTGGCTTTCCGGATTAAATTACCTTATCCCACAGCACTACTGTATGACAGAATTTCCTTCCCGACTATTCTGTATCACGTCGAGAGCCTTCGCCAACGATACATAAACAAAGCCATGATATCCGAAAACCCAGTATTCTGGAATACCATTCATCTTGATATCCGACATGATGCAGCACCTACACATATTTATACGCCATTACAACACCTGCTCACCATGTATTCATGTTATCTAGATGATCTAGACCCACAGAAACACGAATACGATATATATCATCCATCGCAGTTATCATGCCATATTTATCCCACCACTACAGCCTAAGCAGTACCAACAATACTCCGACTCCAAATATCGAAATCCATATTTACAATCTTCTCAACCATGCCCAAAAGTAAGTTAACACATACGAATCACCAATCTTAATAAGAAAAATATTCTGCAATATAAAAAAGCACTTAGACCATCCAAAAATGATGAAAGACACATAACTTACAATGAAATCACTTACCGAAGTGAGGGCATAACCTTCTCAACGGGTTAACACTAGCAGAAAAAAAAAAAAAAAAAAGAATTCAATGACATCTTAGGGTTCGGTTTGAGTTACTATTTTTACTTTTTGAAAACATGTGGGAGCACATGTCGATTTCCATTAACTAGAAATACAAACCTTCAAAAGCAAGATTTCTTTTAATTTTGATCGAAATATGAGACATTGTCGAAGGATCTGTCGTTTTTTTTGTCTTGAATCGACAGTGTGCAAGAAAAATCAAAGGTGGAGTTTTAGGAATGTCACGTTTTTTACCCACCCCACAGCAGCTAAAATCGTATGGATTCCGAACCTTATGGAACTTGACACGTCGTTCACTGAGAGCCCTTTAAAGTTTGACATGATATATTTATTGGACCTTTGTCACCAATGTGCTGAAAGTTTGTGTCATTGCAAAGGCTGATATATTGAAGTCTCTCTAAAAAATAAGTAGTTGTTTGGTTTGGTATTTATGCTGGAATGAATTATTGACATTTCGGACAGAACAATTGCACGCATCAGCAGCTTTGATTTGAGAGTGCTAATGTTCTCTCTACCAGATATAACACTGCATTCTGGAAACGAGATGAAACAATTTCATTATAAATTTGTCATTTGGTAGCAAAGTAAAATAAATAATTCATATTTTGGGAAATAAACCACCTACTTTAATTCCACTACTATTCCAATTTTTTGTCTATTAACAACAAAAGTAAGAACCGAAGACCATTATTATTGCTATGCTAAGCATCTCCCACAAGTGACTGGGGTTATCATGGAAGTGGTTTATCTCACACTCAGAGGGTGCTTGTAGTTGCTTGAGGAAATTGCTGTAAGGTTTCATTGGCTGTTGGAGTTTGCACTCTCATGGCTGCTTCCAAATTCTGCACATGGACCAAAAAGACTTATTATGTCAATATTGGTTGTATGTAGGCATGAGACAATTGCAGAGATGAAACAATTACATCTTAAATAGACCATAGATTTGTTTACAATTTGGATATAGAACATTTGTATTCTCAATGGACGTCATGTAGCCAAGCTCTGCTCTGTTTCCTGTAAATTATGCAAAATGCAAAGTTTCCATTGATTTTGTACCAATATTATGTGAAAAATGTATTTTGTGATTACGTAAGAGGTATTCTTATATTTTGATGTAATTTTTGAAATATTTTAAAGCAAAACTCTGGTATATTGTTGCTTATAATAGGATATTAATCAATATTTTGAACAAATTGTTACAATTTAACGGTGTGGATATCGGCCAGTGGCGTAGCGGCCGCCCCAGCAACCCCTGCAATGCGGGGGGCCCCGAGGTGCATGGGCCCCACAATGTGCTCCCGAAATTTTATATAATCGCAGAAATTTCACAGATAGTGTCAAAAAAAATATATATATTTACGAAGGAAAAAGAAATCTGGTTCGCAGTAACATCATATGACGACGTCTGCGATAATAAGCAGTGGCGTATTGTCTCAACCAGAGGGGCCCAGGTAACTTCTCAAATGAATGTGTTTGTTGTGTAGAGAGGCAGTCTCCGGAAGTCTGCAGTCTGCAATACTGAGTACATTTGGTTTTATTGCCATTGATGCAAGGCTACCAGCAGTGGCGGCGATTGAAGGGGTATGGTGGGTAGTGGCTCCCCCTACTATTTCCACTTTTGTTCCTGCACTATGGCCTCTTAATGCTAAGCCTCGTCTACCCAGACTCGGTGGAGGCACATAATCGTTCGGATCCTACTTTAAACTGTAGGTCCAGTCCCAATTAGCCTATCTGTGCATAAAAGTGGACCTAAAAGAAAAACAAACTGAAACTTGTTTAGTAAGAGAAATTAATATGTCCTTCCACATCCAGTTTTGGCACACAGGTGAAAATGTCTCTCTCTCTCTCTCTCTCTCTGTCTCTCTCTCTGTCTGTCTATCTGTCACTCTCTCTCTGTCTCTCTGTCTCTCTCTCTCTCACACTGTCTCTCTCTCACTGTCTCTCTCCCTGTCTCTCTCTCTCTCTCTCTGTCTCTGTCTCTCTCTCTCTCTCTCTCTGTACCTCTCTCTCTCTAGGTAACCCGTAGCGGACTATAGGTTAACTCATACGCATTAGCAATTATTATTACAATAAATAATTCTAAATGTAATTTAATTTATAAATATTATATTTTCTAAACACAGAATTATCGCGGCTGTTCAGTGGTTCCGGTATAAGAAAACTTATGAAATTTGAAAACATTTTTAGTTTGCGAATTTCAGAACTATTCGAATACTTCTGACCAGTATCGGCAATTGGGAGCCAAAACTGGGGAAGGGGAGGGGGGTGAGGGCAGTTATTTTCTCTTGGTAGACAAGCATTAAGAGGCCATAGTATGGGGGCAAAAGTGGCAAAACTGCCCCCAGGTCCCCCCAAATAGCCACCACACGGATCTGGCCCCTCCCTCAAAAAAATTCTGGGTACGGGCCTGCCTCATCTCATACCTCTAAGCTACACAGTTTGTCGTAAACGTAGTGTAGTGTGTCAATTGTCTACAGTTATGAATCCAGTAGAAAGATTCAGGTGCTCAACCGGTCGATGTCTTATTACTACACAATAAACATCAAACTTGGTAATTCATGACCTTTTACCGCTAGTATTAGTTGTATACGTGATATTTAAAATGTAACTTCACACTAAATATTTTCAAGGGGCCCCAAGTCTTTTCATATTGAAATAAGAGCTGAAATGAATTTCCCACATTATCTACACCTGTTACGTTTTACTTCATAGGGGCCCTCAAACTCAGTAGGAAGTGGAGCTCAGGGGTAATTACCCCTTTGCCCTAAGGGCCATCCCCTCCTATGGCACGCATGGTACACCATTAAATAAATAAATAAAATGAGTTAAAGGTCGCCATTATTTTATGTAATTTTGTAAGTTCATTTTTCTTAAATATTGAGATTTTGTGTACTAGCTAACTATTGTACGTCCGTCCCACTCTGACATCATAATTTTGTTGTCACTAGAGGGGGGCAATTTTTTTACTTTCAGGGGGGCCCAGAGAACTGCGCTACGCCACTGATATCGGCTCAAGGTGGCCCCTTATACAGTTGGATTTGTATCGCTGTAATTAAGGAACATTTTTTTCACAATGTAAATATTTCCCTCTGTAATCCAAGAGATCATTGATTAATTAAGAGGTTCCCTTTTTTGCCGAGTGTCAAACAAATGTTTTTGAACAATAAAATAATACAATTCTAATTATGCACACAATGTTTTGCAAAAATGGTTTCCGTAAGCAATAGGGTTTCCCTTTTTTATGAAATATGATCCGAGGATCAGATACATATGTTTTAGAGAGTACAAGAAATATATATTACAGTATTTTTTACAGTATTCATCACAGTGTAGATAATATGCAACCATTATGACTTAATTTATTCGGTTCTTCTTGCATAACAGAACCCAATGATATTGTTGAATTCTTGATCTGGTATGTATTAACTTTATTCGTGTATTAATATTAACCGTCTGAAACCAAGATTTCCCAGTTTCGATTTTCAGTGCGGCACATTTAAGTTTCAAATAGATCCAGTAAGTCCACAAAAAGGATATTATCGAGATTTTTTTTGTACTCGAACATCTTTTGTTTGTTGGAATTTCACGTTATCATCCCTTTCCAAAAACACTTAGTCACTTATTTATCGCTTTGGGGGGACATGTGCCCCTGTATTCCCCACTAAATACCCCAATGTGCCACCATATATTAAAGAATTTGCCCTCCTGTAGGACTTACTTTGACCCTCCCACTTATTATTAAGGTGTAACGAGACAACTTTTGTCTGTACTGCAACTCTCACAATCAATAACTCCACGGTGCCCCATAGATGGCAGAGTTGAAATTTTGTATTTATCCAATGTATCTCAAATGCTACTTAGAAATAATATTATGTTCTCTTAATAGTCTTTAATGTTTAAATTACTTTAAAAGTGTACATAAAAATAATTGATTATATTTTTACTAGTTTCACTACTTACTTCATATTCTTTTTAAGTATTGAACGTCCCATGACTTCATTATAAAGAATTGTCTTTAAGAATGGATGTAGCAAAAATTTCGACATGGATGTTTCTTTAATAAACCTGGGTTCGAATCCAAAACTTTTTGAAAACATGTGTTAACACATGTTAACTTCCACTAACGAAAAATAATGTTTTTCATTGTAACAACTTTTTTCTTTAAAAAAAAATAATTACTCGTTAAATTTAATAGGATGATTGCGTTCCACGGTCATTTTTGATCGGAAAAATTAAGATCATCCGAAGGATCTGTTTTCTTCAAATGACTGTCCAGATGTTCAAATCCCGTCTACCTCTGCAAGAAAAATGAGAGGAAGTGTTTGGAAGTTCACGAACTTTCGTGTGAATCTTGCAAGAGAAGAGTTTGCTTTTTCTTTTAACCCCACAGCAGCTAAAAATCGTCTTGAAACACGAAACTCCAAACCATGTGCTGTTTCCAAACAAGCGTGCAGACAACAGAGATAAGCAATTAGTTTTGACTTTAAATATATTTTAAGAATTATATCGATAACACACACAAAGAACGAAAAACTAATCATACGTAACACAGCTTTGAATGACAGTATCAAATAAGATTTATAGTACACAATTATTATAATTATAATATGCATAAAATATTAATCAGGCGAATTTACTTTTCGTCAACTGGATTTATTATTATTATTATTATTATATTTTTCAATAAATATTACATTCTTTGTGTTTTTGACATTAATCTCTTTGTTAGGACAGTTACTTTTATACAAAATTTGGCGATGGGCAACGGATTATTATTATGATTAATTACAAGTAAGCGAGAAGAATAAATGCATTCATATATCTCTATTCTTATACCGTCTTAAATCCAAATATTTATAATAATAAACATAAAAAAGTAAAGTGCTCCCCTGTGATTTACACCACGCCATTAAGGCGTAATCTATAGGGGGTGTGAAGTTAGGGTCCCACACTTTCTTGATCAGGGCCGAAGGTGAGGGTGATGTGATCAGCACCACGCCCCTGGCCGCCTTTATGCCCCGGCCCAGAGTTTCCTCCAGGTACCAACATTATACGACGCTGGGTGGGCGCTGGAGCCGCTTGAACAGGTGGGAAAAATCCCCGCTGGGGATCGAACCCGGGTCTCTCGAATGGTAATAATGAACATAATAATAATAATTATTTATGAGACACTTCGTTCGGATCCTCCGAAATATATTTTTAGATCTATACACATGGTTTTCTTACATTTTACTACGTATACGTCCCGATCAACTTCCAAACGTGTCATGTTTATGTCCTTATTCATGAATTAATATACCGGGTGTCCAGGAAGTCTTTCCCTGATTACAAACTTTATTCATATCCGCTATATGCAATGTAGAGATGTGAAAGTGGTGCCAAAATGTTGGAAAACTAACCAAGTTTATTTGTTTCAGGTTTCAGTAATGTGGCTGTAGTGTAGCAGTGTCAGTGCCAAGGAATCCGAAATTAATGCTCTTGACATCGGGTGGCATCTTTCCATACAATGCTTCTTGGACTTGACAGGATTTGGGAATGAAGATAAATTCCATTTTTTAAATACCAACTTATTGATGGCAATTCTAGACGAAAGAATTCTGTACATTTGAAAGTTCCTTTGCACTGTTATTGGTGACCAGGTCTCGTGATACCAGAGGACATGCTGAGCTTTTTCCTGATTTGTGAACATTTCCGGTTTTTCTGGGCACTGACACTGCTACAATACAGCCACACTACTCAAACCTGCAACAAAAAAACTTGGTTAGTTTTTCCAACATTTTGGCACCACTTTCACATCTCTACCTTGCATACGTATAGCGGATATGAATAAAGTTTGTAATCAGGGAAAGATTTCTGGTACACCCTATATATTTGAAATTACTTTAAAGTCAAGAGTCACAGTAAACGACAAGCAGCATAGCTGTTCACATGTTTATGTTTCTATGAGTCCAATGGTCGGAAGTAGCGTATTACTTGTAGCGTCGCTACTGTAGCTAGCTACAAAATTTGCAGCTGTAGTTGTAGCGGCGGTATTTTGAAATTTGTAGTTGTAGCTGTAACGAAGCTACAAAATTCCTATAGTTGTAGCGAAAATTTCGCTACAGCTACATTTCTTCTCGAAATTCTGAGGTAAATTTTGAATGCGGCAACAGCGTTAAAGAAAAATTCCACAATAACGCTTACTTTTGCACTAGATTCATAAAGTCAATTACATGGAAATACGGATAATCTAGATTATAAATATCTTGATTAATATCGCAGATTAGAGATATCGACATAATTTATTTCATCAGTATAGAATAATTATAATATCCAGATAACTGACATATATGAATATATAGTGGCTAACAGCTACGTTTTCTTTTGAACCGCATTGCTATTTTGGGGAGAAACAAGCCTCGTTTGCTCCAACCCCAAAATAAATTCTGTGGATATCCATGTGAGACAGCAAAATGTCATTAATAACTGTAAAACACATCTTGCAGTGCAAAAACGAGTGATCCATTTTGCACTACAATGACAAGGCAATAGAACCAGCAATCAGCAGTACGTTAACAGCATTGAAAATTGTTAGTACATAGGTTCTCACCAGCAAGAATTTATTGTTACAAGAACGATAGACATACACATTCTAGAATTACAATAATTATATATATATTTAATATTATTTACAATATTTGTTCACAAATTTTAGAACTACAATACGTTGAGAACACTCAGGTTTACAAGTCAGCTTCTTCATTTTTTGTCATATTGTAAAAAGTACATACGAGTTATTGATGATAATTTTCTATAGTTAATATACAGTTTCCAAATGTATGTATTTTTCCTACTCTTACGTCGCTTTTCTGTAACTTTCGCTAATCATGACAATGAGGATAAATGGTTTATTTATCTTATTTATAATCGCTTTCTGGCACTTTTGGTTTAATTGTGAGAATGAGGGAAAATTATGAATTATGAGCAGTGTGGGGAATAAAGAAGCAACCCATCCTCCCAACTTGGCGTCTTTTCTAGTTTTTGTCTTGAGTCCACTTTATGCACAGATAAGCTAATCGAGACTGGATCCGAACCACTATGTGCCTCCGTCGGATATCGAACCTGGGGGGGCCCTTTGATTAGCTGCAAGATGACAAATTTCCAATGTGTCTTCAGGGAAGCATTCCCAACGGGAAAAGCTTACGTAATAAAGCATTTCTCCACCTGTTTCTCATTTACACCATAGGAGCATCCGCATGGTTAGAGCAACGACTTAGGGGAATTATGATAAGAAATTACAGAATCTATTTTCCAGTAAGTACAACTAGCATACTAGGGGCTTCTTTTGAATATCCATGGGGTTGTTTCAAGTTTTTATTTAATGCAGAAGTAACGCAAAAGTAGCGAAGAGCGAGTAGCGTAACAAGCCACTTTTTGGTAAATGTAACTGTAGCAGGGTGCGAAATCATTTAAGACTGGTGGGGGGAGAAATATCTTAATCTACAAACACCCCTCCCCCCACAAACATACTTTTAAATTATAATATTAATCCTGTGCGCAACAACCCATGAAGGGCCTTGGCTTACCTACCGACTGCCGGTCTCCCTCCCACACTTTCCCTCGTCACCTCTAAGGAGATCTTCAACCAGTATTGGAATAGTCGGGTGGTCAGCCCGACGTATCCCCAGCCGTTATAGTAGGTCTCCGCCACCGGATTACGTTTACTCATTCGAAGCTCCCCAATTTCCTCACGATGGTGGGTTGCCACCGGCCCTATAAACAGGTCGAAATTTATACGATACGGTATACATATTTATAATGTTATTAAAAGTAAAAATAAATTACTAAATTAAAAATATACTATTATTATCAATTACCCATAAATAAATAAATTTCTAATTTTTAAATATATCAGATATTATAAAGTAGCAAACTACGTCCTTTACTAACTGGTTAAAGATGTTAATAAATTATGAAATAGTTGAAGTGCTTTTATTATGTGTAAGTTTTTGTTGAGTTGTTATTCTTTTGCATTCTTGTTATACGAGTACCGTACTTTTATTGTGCGTGTTAATTATCTCTTGAGAGAGAAAAAACATTCAACACTCACAACTACATTAATTTGTGTATGTATTCGATATTATTCTTAGTAAAGTATAGCTATTTGAAATTAAAAGTAATTGTTTATCTTTTGTTTGTTGTAACAAAAACTCTCCCCCGAAAATTTTTGGTGGATGTGAAATGCCCCCTTCCCCCGAGGATTTCGCTGAGCTGTCGCTGAGCCTGCCCTGACCTGTAGCTGTAGCGAAACTACATTTTGGAAGAGCAGACGTAGCTGTAGCGAACCTGCTTTTAAAATGTAGCGATCTGATCACTGTCTGTGACCATATGTTACCGTACGTTTTTTAGAAAATAACCTAGAAGCAAATCACATTACGTGAAATGAGCGTTTGAGGCAAATTTGAAGCGTGTCCTCGGTAGTATAGTGGTTAGTATCCCCGCCTGTCACGCGGGAGACCGGGGTTCGATTCCCCGCCGGGGAGAATTTTTTTTGTCTCCTTCTTCTCTTCTGTCACATCTATTATAAAGTGAAAATACAAATTTATTAAGAGAAATATATGTTCCAGTAAGTATTTCAATGATTTTTGGCACAGATTTAAAAATATATCTTCAATGAACATTATTGAGAATGATAAACAAAGACAAAGAGCTCCTCGCCACTGGACAATGGGCGATATGTTCAGCCGTCGGAAAACTATTATTTCTGGTATATACAGCCGGGTGAGTCAAGAGCGCTTCCACGGGGAGGGCAATAGAGGTGATCACCCCTCCCAACTGCCAGGCTTTTGCATATTTTTTAACCCTATAGCGCTACAGCCCAATATTGGGCCCTGGCTTACCTACCGACTGCTGGCCTCCCTCCCACCCGGGCCACCAAGGAGGCGTGGAGATCTGCAGACAGACTAGTGGGACGGTTGGTCGGCCCGACCAACCCCCAACCGTTGTATATAGGCTACCTAATATTTTGAAGACTCAAATGTTCTGCCGTTTATCACAAAGTTTAACAGGCTCGACAATATTTCTTAAAAGTTTGATTTATGTCCACTTTATGCTTATGGTAGACTAATGGGAACTGGACCTACAGTTAAAATTTGAATCCGCTAGCGTGCAATATTCCTCCAAAGGGGATCGAACTCGAGATCTCTTGAGAGAATAGGTTTTTGTTTTCTTTGTTCAGCTTGATCGTTCAGTTTACCGTGACGAAGGATGAATTATAATAACGACCGTTGTTTTCGCAAAAATATGAACATATAACATAGCCCGTGGCTCTCTACAGCCCTGGAAGGACCTCGGCGTATCTCCCGACTGCCAGTCTACCTCCCACAATCCTACCTACTACCTAGAGGTGTGGAGATATTCAGCTGGTAATGGGGCCCTCCCAACTATAACTTCTGGATCCGCCACTGGGGTGAGTCCAGATGCGGATCCACGGGGAGGGCAACAGGGGCGATCGCCCTTCCCGACTGCCAGGTTTTTGGGTCTAACAAAGCTTTGAAGACTCAAAGAATTTGGCTTTTATCACGAGTTTAACAGGCCCGAGAATATTTTTAGGACTTTGGTTTGAGTCCATTTTATGCTCATGATACAGTTTAAATTTGGATCCGAACCATTGGGCAATATACTTCGAAAGGAGGATCAAACCCCCCCAAGACCCCTTGAGAGAATTGAGTTTTGTTTTCTTTGTTTAATTTACTTTACTCCTCATATCTCATCGTTCAATGTACAGTGGGATCCATGAGTATTACCGTGCAAATTGTCCATCACTATGTTCGTGCATTTTATCTCACCCAATAAAGCTTCAATAATTAAAAGAAAACTAAAAAAAAGCTCTTGACAACTTCTGTTCCGGCATACATAAAAATCCATCGCTTAAAAACACACAGACACAGGATGTAATTAATGAAAATAGTCATGGACAATTTGCACGGTAATACTCATGAATCCCACTCTACCATATCAAAGGGATGTTAGAGTTATATTTCAATACTCTAATCTCCGGAACATGGAAGTCAGTTTGGTTCCTATTTACAGTATGCAGTGCATAGAGCAGTGGAAGTCAGAATTGATCATCGATGAGGTGTGGCAAGTGACCAAAATTTACCCCTCCCAACTGTAACATCTGGATCCGTCACTGGGTGAGGCAACAGATAGGTTATCTTCACTGTCCACGTCTTATCAACAACGAAACATTTTAACGAAGTTTAAATTGATTTGAAATCATCTTACGAAGTTGAATTCCAGACAATAGTAACAGCCGCCAGCATCTCGTTAACCTGCAAGGGCGCCATGTTCAGGGTGTGCTACGTGTAAGAATGGGTGACACCTGAGCACTGTTGCAAAAGGCCACCGCGGCACCCTGTTTATTGTACGTACTTTTGATATATTACAATATCGTAAGGTTGGGGGGGGGGGGAGCTGGCAGTCGGGAGATCGGCGTAGGCCCTTCAAGGGTTATTTATTATTATTACTTTTACGCTGGTCCCCAGATTCCCAGTGTCCTAAAAGCAGGTATAATAATAATAATAATAATAATCCGTGGCTCGACAGCCCTAGGAAGGTATTGGCCTATCTCTGACTGCCAGTCTCCCTCCCACAATCCTACCCTAGAGTTCTTCAACCGGTAATGGGGTGGTGTGGGGTCAGCACGTTGAACCCCCAGCCGTTATAGGAGATTTCCGAGATCGGATTACGTTACTCACTCATGGCTCCCCAGTTTCCTCACGATGGTGGGATGCCACCTGTCCTATACACAGGCATGGACGTCCGCAGGATTTTTTCCAGGGAGGGGCAAAGAAGGTATTTCTTTTCCAGGGGGGGCAAACAAGGTACATTTTCTCCAACAAAAATGTTGTTCCCTTAAAAAATATTGCTTAAATTTGAATTTATGATGTTCATGCAATAATTAACACATATTATTGTGGCTAAAATGAAATTATATGTGTGAAATACATAATTTTTGGTTGACTTTCATTTTTCCAGGAGGGGCCACGGCCCCCCTTGCCCCCCCCTTCCGGATGCCCATGTACACAGGCCGTGAACCCAGGCGGACTCGAACCCATGCGAGGAAAGCAGCTATAGTTGAAGATATCATTTACATTAGACTCTTTCGTTATTTTTGTGTGGAAGGAAAACCACTAAAAACAAGGTAGACAGGCATTTATTTTCTTTCAGATAACGTAAAATGAAGTTTATATTAGGGAAAAAATGTGGTTAAGTGCTGTATGAACAGCGGTGCCTTAACCATATGTGTGTTATATTCCATCCTTATCTAGGGGAGTGCTAACCGTCTCTCCTTTCATACAACACAAAAATTCGAAACCTCTGATCACATTTATATATAGCACAATGAAACTCAACATAGTAACCGTGATAATGTAAAATTATGTTATATTTGTAATTTATAAGTAACATAACCCGTATAAATCGTTTTCATTTTGTATTCAGTGTATTTACATACATTAAATTGATAAGTCAGCTAATTGGTTAAATGTATTATATGTAATATAATGGTAATTCCAGGATATATATATGTTTAGCGTTTTCGTGCATTGGAGTTCATTATAATTGTATTTGCCGTGTTCTTATTTGATTATTAGTTGGAAACGAGCTCTTTTCAATACCAAATACAGAATACATAAAAATGCAAGTTGCATTGCATACAGCATTCTCTTAGATCAATCGATATGATATGGAGAATTTCGCTCTCTCTCTCTCTCTCTCTCTCTCTCCATTGAGTCCGACCACGACGACACCAGCTGACACAGTTCGATGGAGAGCCAAGATCGACTCCACCTTCGCCATCTGTTAGCAGTAGCCAGAACTAAGTAGTGGTGAGCGGCTACGATTTCCAAATTATAAAAGTGATGTGCAAAAGTGAATAATTTTTAATTTTCTGTGTCAGTTAAGAAATTTATTCCAGAAACAAGGACGTATTTAGGGGGCCATGACCCTCTCCCCCCGAAAGGCTTATCAAGTACTAAAATTAAATAATGAAAAATATATTCGTTTAGCCTTTGTTGTATAATTTCCTCTGAACTTATTGGGATCATGGCTTTGAAGGACACGAAGGACTATTTAAGGGGCCCTCCCCCTCTCCTTCCACCCGAAAGACTTATTAAGTATGAAAATTAAATGAAAATATACTCGTTTAGCATTTGTTGCATAATTCCCTCTGAACTTATTGGAAAACAAGGATTATATTGGGATCATACGGCTTTGAAGGAGAGGAAGGACGTATTTAGGGAATCCAGTGAGCGTAATCCGGTCGAGAAGACCTACTATAACGGCTGGGGATACGTCGGGCTGACCCCCCGACTATTCCAATACTGGTTGAAGATCTCCACGCTTAGAGGTGACGAAGGAAAGCGTGGGAGGGAGATCGGCAGTCGGTAGGTATGCCTAGGCCCTTCACGGGCTGTTGCGCAACGGATTATTATTAAAATTAAGTAATGAAAATATTAGCATTTCTTGTATAATCGATGGTTATTAATTTCTTCTGAACTTTTTAGAAGGCAAGGATTATTTTGGGATCATACGGCTTTGAATGACATTACATAGAACAATTATGTTCACTCCGGAAACCTACTATAACGGCTGGGGATACGTCGGGCTGACCCCCCGACTATTCCAATACTGGTTGCAGATCTCCACGCTTAGAGGTGACGAAGGAAAGCGTGGGAGGGAGACCGGCAGTAGATAGGTACGCCAAGGCCCTTCAGGGCTGTTGCGCAAAGGATTAGGATTATAATTTAGACATTATTATTATATTATTAACAGAAGATAAGATTATTTCATCCATGAATCACTTATTTGCATATACAGGCAGTGATATCGGACATGTCAGTTTGTTTACAATATCATAAAAAATGCACTATAATAAAACAATGAAATACAATTTATGGTTACAGTAAAATATAGTAAAATTATAATACAATAATATGGTGTCAATACAATACATGGTAACTGTGGAATATAATAAAATATCATTGAGTACTACATAATGTAATAAAACTCTGCAATGAAAATGTTACCTTTTACCAGGAACCACACCATGTTTGGAACCTCTGAGATGCACAATTAGATGCCTCAGTCGAGCGGGTTAAGGCGTTCACTCGTCTTGAGATCGCTCGCTGCGGGACGGCGTAGGTTCGAATCCGGCTCTGGTCGGAATTTATTCGGCCTGCGTATAGGGCCGGTGGCAACCCACCATCGTGAGGAAATTGGGGAGCTCCGAGTGAGTGAGCGTAATCCGGTCGAGAAGACCTACTATAACGGCTGGGGATACGTCGGGCTGACCCCCCGACTATTCCAATACTGGTTGAAGATCTCCACGCTTAGAGGTGACGAAGGAAAGCGTGGGAGGGAGATCGGCAGTCGGTAGGTATGCCTAGGCCCTTCATGGGCTGTTGCGCAACGGATTATTATTTATTATTAGTATCAGTATAGTATAATATGGTTTATGTTTTACGATACCTATTTTATTTTTCATAAGATATGAATTAGCGAACGTTGTGAAGAAAAATACATACATACATTATTGCAGACTTAGATATTCATCAATTGAGTAGAAGCAGTGTTCCAGTAAGTATTTGTACAGTTCTTTCTTAAAAGCTTTGCAGGTTTCAATGTTCTTTATGTGATTTGGAAGGTTGTTATACAAGAGAGTCACTGAGTACTTAGGTCCTCTTTCATATAGAACTGTATTGTGTACAGGTATTAGTAAGTTATTTCTATTTCTTGTGTTGTAATTGTGTGGCACCTAAACAAATGAAGAAGATTGATTTTACATAGCAGAGCAGGTGAAAAATGTACAAGCATGGAAGTGGCAGAAAACCTAGATCCCTGAACAGCTTCCTACATGGTTCCTTATTACTATTATTATTATTATTATTATTATTATTATTCCTGAGACACGTGGTTCGGACCCCCCGAAACATATTTCTAGATAAGTGCCTCTTCAGGAAGTAAAGTAGTTGTACTATTAATGTAATATGACTTCTCTCTCACTTTTACATCCCAATGATTAGTCATTAATAAGTCCAGATTTCACTAAATGTAATAATAATAACCAGTGGCTCTACAGCCCGTAAAGACCTTGGCCTATCTCCCGACTGCCAGTCTCCCTCCCACAATCCTACCTAGAGGTGTGGAGATCTTCAACCAGTAATGGGGTGACGTATGGTCAGCACGTCGAGCCCCCAACCCTTTTTAGGAGATATCCGTGAGCGGGTTACGCTATTGCCAAGAAAAGACGGGAGTTTAACATGCACATGGTGACTTATGATTCAGTGTCCTACTAAGTTAACGTTGCATTTTATTTATATTAAAGGAATTATTATTGATAAGTGGTTCACTAATGTTTTCAGCAGGGGGCCGAAGTTGTTAGTTACGCCACTGCCAACGCGACAGTATTAAACAATATTAATTTTTCAATAATCCTATATGAACCCAATAATAGTTTACTAGTGGAAGTCGTTATAAAAATGACTCGGAAAACAGCGCCAATTGTAAGAGTGAGGCATAGATGGTGTAAAAGCGTTAATGCACCACTATTTTTACATTGGTCTAGGTATGGCGACATATAAAATAATTAATAATTAATTACGAATACTTTTAGACTTTCTGCGATATGCATGCCCTGCCCTTTTATATAGAGATGCGATATTTTGTCATTGAAAAAAAAAATACTCTTTAGTTCCTACGTTGTTAGCTAATTCACTGTACCTCAAGCATATTTTATCGAATTCTCGAACTACACATCAATCCGCTCCAGGAGAATATTTTTTAAAGACCAAAAGTTTCATGATCCGTCCAAAGAAACGTTGCATATGCGTTGCGATGTCGCGACACAACAATTAAAATACAATGTAAAGCAACAATAACAAAGTTTGCAGTCTATTTGTATTTACAATTTTCGACATGTAGAAGTTAAGCGTATTAATGATAGTACCATTTATAAACCTGAAATGTTTTAATATTACTTAGATTTAAACTTTAGAGTTTTGAAGGGGGATATCGAACTGGAACCTCCGAAATGCCTTGAAACAGAAATATCTGTACTATTTTTTATAATGTTATTTACGGTATGTATTTAACGTCGTTATTTTTGTAGTTAGGTGAATCGTGATGGTGGGAGAAATAGTCTCGTCCTTTGCTAAAACTACTATCCCAGTATTCGGTTCAAGACGCTAAGAAAACTCGAACATTCAGAAGGTAAAGGTAAAAAAAGGTTAAGGTAAAGTGCTCCCCTGTGAACCACGCCATGAACGCGTATAGGGGGTGTGGGGTTAGAGCTCCACACTTTCTTGATCACGGCCGAAGATGGAGGTGATGTGATCAGCACCACGCCCGTGGCCGCCTTTACCCCCCCCCCCGAGTTTTCTCCTGGTACCCACTTTACACTTTCAGAAGGTATAAAGTAAAATTTGCTTGCATGCATCATAAAATAATAACTAATAAGAAATGAATAAGTTATTATCTCCTGGGCCTAGTCATATGAGAAAACTTCAGTAATTACTTTAAGAGAAGTTAAAACTTAAGAAATTAATAATCGAAGTGGTTCAAAATAGGTATGATCCCCTAGATTTTGAAGAATATTCTATACTCAGTAAAAATGCAGTAAACACGATTCCATGCAATTGTATTTAATGTCATGAAAAAACGTTGAATATCTGTTCGTTGCCTGTTTGGAACCAGGAAGAGTGACCTAGCATCAAACCCGTAGCTTCTGAATTGAATGTGCAATTCAAGGCTGTCCTCTTTACTGATATAATTTACAAAAATATCCTATTCATAATAGATATAATCTTTCGAATTTATATCGTAATCCGGTCACGGAGACCTACTATAACGGCTGGGGATACGTCGGGCTGACCCCCCGACTATTCCTATACTGGTTGAAGATCTCCACCCTTAGAGGTGGCAGAACAGCCTCAGGCTGAACCTCGCCCACGCAAATAAAGAATTTGAAGGAAAGCGTGGGAGGGAGACCTGCAGTCGGTAGGTACGCCAAGCCCCTTCATGGGCTGTTGCGCAAAGGATTATTATTATTATTATATCGGTACAATACAGATTTCCATGTATGTGTAGAATTAGACGACAATACACTCACCTCATTCCATAAATCAATCAAATATTCGAATTGCAACATTACTATCTCGTTTGTTTTGGTGATGCGTGAGCTACGTAGTTGCTATAAATGCTAATAGATGGCAGAGGTGTTCAATCTGCACGGTCTCGACGGTGTGCAAATGAGGGTTGCGTTGAAGTTGGGTCTGCATCAGGCATCGAATGTCATTCATCAAATTTAATTAGTTTATGAAATGAAATCGTTTCTTACTCTCTTGACATAAACTAGAATGGAAAATGTTACCAGCGAAAAGTTAGGCAGATACATATCGAATGAGAAGTTGCGCGCGTCTTTCCTACAACAACGTTTCTTTTGTTTCTTCTTCTTTCCTTTTTTCTTTTTCTTTTCTACATTCATTCCTTTTTATATTGCTTCCTTCCATTCTTCCTTAATTCCTTTGTTTGCTCGTTTCTTCTTTTTCTTTCTTCATTTCTTTCTTTTATCACTCTTTCCTATCACCTGCTTTTCTATTTATTTTTCAATTCTCTTTCTGCTTAATTTATTCCTCCCTTTTCATTTCTTCTCTGTTTCTCTCTCTCTCTCTCTGTGTGTGTGTGTATGTATGTGTGTGAAGGAGAGAGAGAAAGAGTTTTGATTAAGAATAGTATTCGTAATCGTACGAAATGTGACTGTACGTCAGGTATACACAACACACCGTATTTTCGTACTAATTATAAATCTTATTTAGTCAAATTGATGCGTTACAAGCCTCAAGTACTGCCCCGTGCGAGTCGTATCTGTTCCCAAAGCAAATCATGATTATCGCAAAGGCTGAAGTCTACGTTCACCATGATACTGCAGTTTTCACTATAGGAGAGAGTCAACAAGCTGTGTGCAAGGGCAATTGTACGAGTTGGCTTTCGCGTGTTGAGGAGGAAGCATCGCAACCTAACCATGGCAGGAAGAATAACAGTACTTAAAAGGGCATTGTCGACATCTACGGCCATGTCCGGTGCTATTAAACAAGTGACAATCGTAGGCGGAGGTCTCATGGGGTCAGGCATAGCCCAGGTAGGTTTGATTCGAAGTATTGTAGCAGAAACTTTGCAAATAGGGGGCGTGGCTAAGATATGCTTGTGAACCGGTTTTCAAAGCCAGCGTCAAGAGTGACAAGTTTTTTCTCTTGCAATAAGGAAAAATCCCTTACTTGCTCTTTATTTCTCGCTTTTAATAGAAACTTTCCCCCATTTTGTGTTTATTCTCAGGCATTTTAGATATTTCACTTACTGATTCTCTTTCTCTCTCTCTTTTGCTTCCTCGTTTCTTTTCCTTCTGTCTCTCGCTTTCGTTATTCTGGTTCTTTATATTTCACCTGATTTCTCTCCCCCGTCTCAGTTCTTTATTTATCTTACATTCTCCCATGCTAGCTGGTTTACCGCCAGTAGAACAACTTTTTGAAGTTGTCGGTTATTGTTTTAATTGCATGCCTGCATTGGTGTTTCACTTCTATTATATCTAATTAATATACTATCATAAAAACATATATATAATAAATACGAATAGTTGCGATAAACCAGGTCAGAATACGCCATTTTCCCCCATTCCATATAGTTTCTTCCATATTTATTTTTCTTCTCTATCCCTACAAACGTTTCCTTATGAAAACACGCGAATATTACACTAATACATTCCACATAAAGGCAAAACTTTTGACCCTCATGGAAAATATTCTCCATGTTTCAAACAGAACACGAATGTTTATGATTTTTCTTTCAATTCAGCAGAGCTGGGGCGAGGGGCGCCCTGGGCGCAGAAGTAGAGAGCGTCAAATGTGCAAAAGAAGGAAATGTTGGAAGAGAGTAAAGATTGAGGCGCCCCGTGGAAGTATAGGCGCCAGCATTGTTGTTAGTTTGCAAAGAAATAGACCTACAAACTACCTTGATCGCTTCGCTTGTGTTACTAGCAATCCT